>NC_137145.1:4050039-4432539 GCF_949319135.1 Squalius cephalus
AAGGTGGCAATACAGACCTGTTTGCTGTCTAATGCTGTAATTACATCATCAAGGACCTTTGTGGTGGCTGTTATGCACCCATGTCCCGTCCGAAAACCAGATTGCATGTCAAATAATATATGATTTTTATCCAGGAAATCATTTAACTGTTTTTGGACGAGCTTCTCCAGAACTTTGGCAAGGGCATGGTAGGATGGAAATTGGGCGATAACAATTTGGGTCAGATTCAGAACCCCCTTAGATAGATAGATAGATAGATAGATAGATAGATAGATAGACAGACAGACATTAGACAGATAGATAGATAGATAGACAGACAGACAGACAGACAGACAGACAGACAGATAGACAGACAGACAGATAGACAGATAGATAGACAGACAGACAGACAGACAGATAGACAGACAGACAGATAGATAGATAGATAGATAGATAGATATAGATAGACAGACAGACAGACAGATAGACATTAGACAGATAGATAGATAGATAGACAGACAGACAGACAGACAGACAGACAGACAGACAGACAGATGGATAGATAGATAGATAGATAGATAGATAGATAGATAGATATAGATAGACAGACAGACAGACAGATAGACATTAGACAGATAGATAGACAGACAGACAGACAGACAGACAGACAGACAGACAGACAGATAGACAGACAGACAGATAGATAGATAGATAGATAGATAGATAGATAGATATAGATAGACAGACAGACAGACAGATAGACATTAGACAGATAGATAGATAGATAGATAGACAGACAGACAGACAGACAGACAGACAGACAGACAGACAGACAGATGGATAGATAGATAGATAGATAGATAGATAGATAGATAGATAGATAGATAGATAGATAGATAGATAGATAGATAGATCTATCTATCTCTGGTTCTCTCATGTTCCTCCCCTGGGTCTCGCGAAGTATGAGCGTTTAGCCTTCTGCTCTGAGAAGAAAAGCGCACACACACACACACACACACACACACACACACACACACACACACACACACACACACACACACACACGTCTCCCAGGAAAGGTGACCCTCAGCTCACAGCTGAAATATGACATCTAAATATAAAAGATTTGATCAGTATCAGTATCATAAAAGTAAACAAAAGCAGCGCAGCAGGAGTGTGTTCAACCGCATGTCTGCAGGAACTAACAACACAAGCTGTGACGGTGTTAGTGGGTTTCCTGATGCATTATTAATAATCTTTCACCAAGACATTTACAATCTTCTTTTCTTTGGCTAGAAAAAGTTTTTTTTTAAATCCTTTACAAATATAGATTTTTGAATCAATATAAAAATGTGGGAACAAGTGTTGAGATTTTCTCTGAGCACATCTGCACATTAGCTCATATGAGGAGATTATAATGTACAGTAAGAAATGATTTCATTAATAATACAAGATGAACTGCAGTTAACACAAGCCCTGTGCTCAGAGCACCATTAAAGACACAGTTCTCCCAAAAATCAGTCCATCCATCCATCCGTCCATCCACAAAGATTAATAAATGCTTTTAAAATGTATTGTTCATTGTTAATGTTAGTTAATACATGAACTTATCAAATGAGACCTTATTGTAAAGTGTTACCAAATTTTGTGAGATTCACAGGCCTTGACCACATAGTTGAAGATTTAAGATTTCTCTTGAATGTGGATATCACACCAGTAACCTAGTCATAATCTGTGTTTTTCCCTGTCAGCATCGCTCCGTTTCACAGTTTGCTACTGTACGTCATTTCTTTCAAATCACATCAGAGGCATTAGCGTTTCACAAAATAATAAATCCAGCTGCGCCGAGTGGAAGTCAGAAAGCATGCGGGAACGTTGCAGTGTTTTGTGCTTCACATGAGGCTGTCAGAGACACTTTGTTCACATGTGATCCTGTGGCTCTTGTGCTGATGAAGTATTTGACAACATGATTTAACGTCACATGCTTTTGACCAAAAACATCACAGAAAGCTAAAAAAACATCTTTTAAATATGCCTGCAGACTTCGTTTCGGTCTTTTGGAGATGCCTAGTCAACATGAAATCAAAATGCACTGTTTACTTGACTGTCTTGTCTTAATGGGGACCTATTATGCCCTTTTTCAAAGTCTTGATTTTGTTTTTGGGCTCTAGAGTAGTTTTTGATGCTTAAATGTCCAAACAACACATTATTTTCCGCATTGTTGCAGCTCGTCTCGTCCCAGTCTGTCAGTAACGCTCTGTTTAGTTCCTGTCTCTATGAAAGAGACTATGTTCACACACTGTCGTAATTACCATAATTAGGACATTCCAACTTGTGAAAAGCATTCACATCCTCGTAGATCTAGTAAATTCGTAATTTTCTGAGAGCTTGGACTTGTACCACATGACCGCTGTACCACCTGACTTCTGCAGATTCATGTGGGCATTGATAGTGTCACTAAAGAAATGCATTATTCCCAGTCTGAGGACACGAGCTGCTCCGAGTAACGTCACCTGTTGTCATCTCGTAATCACAATATGGCATGAACGCAGCAGAAGCTCCTCCTCCTGAAAAGCACACTCTGATTGGTCGGCTGGATCAGTGTGCTCTGATTGGTCAAGCGCTCCCAGTGTGTTTGGGAAATGTCCCACCCCTTACCATAACCACCAGTTTCAACACACTACTAACTAACTCAACCAGGCCCCGCCCCTTTATTCTGCGTATTAATTATTTAAATGAGGAATATTGTGACGTGTTTGTTCCGGGAAGAATCTCAAGACTACAATGGAGGAATTCTTTCATAAAAATCTAAAGAAATGAATGAATTAAGAGACAAAAAAGACTCAAGAACCAGAGACACAGGTTGTCCACAATAAACAACTGTCATAGGATGTATTTTTTTTTGTTCCAAATGGCAAATCATTGAGAAAAAGCACGGGAAAACGGCAAGAGTGATAAATACGGAGTGTACAGCCTTGTGCATTTCCACAAAATCTCAAGTCTTTTGCACGAACGCATGTATTCACAACAACATCACACTCGCCAACTCACATTTATTTGGATTTAGTTACACAATGATTGCTTCTTTAACTCCGTTAAACGTAATACTGAGCACTGAATCGTTCAAAGGCAGAAGGAGAAAGTGACGTTACAAAGTTTCATTTCAAAAGAATATTTACAACCAATGAATGTCATTATACACACCTTAGAAACCGTACTATTGTGCCAAATCTCTGGACAATAAATGTTTTATGTACAAAAAGGGCATAAACCGAGGGACACGTCGCTCCTTTTCAGCTGCCCCGTCGGATGACAGTCTCTCGGACGGCTTCCCATAATGCACCGTGAATGTTAATGTCTCTAGACTCGACAAGGCATTTCAGTCCATTGGTTTAACTGGATTAGTCCGATACGAGGGGAAAGAGCGTCATATGAAATATTCTTTTTGGTTGTCACTGATAATGCCCAGTGAGTTTGGATCCGTGTTAAAGGGTGTTTCGGGACTGTCGTCTGTTTTTCCCGCTTTGGGCTCTTGGGTCTGAAACGTTTCTTTCCGCCGGTACAGGAATCGCGCCATCACAGCCAGCGCGGCGAGACTCACAAATATCACGACGGCAATGACACCTGAAAAACAGCACAACAGTGAAGAGATCTAGACGTCATGACGAGAGTACATTTCTACATCTCTGGATGATGAAACATGCAAAATGTGTGATGGTCACACTGTGACGAACTTAAAAAAAAAGTCATATAAATAAAATATTGTAAATAAAAATATAAATTCATCAAGATAGATATATATGATTTTATATTCATTATATGAATACTAATACAATATGCAATGCATTTATTTACATTTAAATTACTACATATAAATAATAAATACAAATTAATTCATATACATTATTAATATATTGTAAATGAATATACATTTAAATAATATAAATTAGTTATACATTGAACTAATATGCATTTATTAAATTAATATATATAATTTATAAATAAAATATATATAAATTAACAAATAAAAATTATAATTCATTATGAAAACTGAAAGAATTCCATATATATGGCTTATGGTGATAAATCAACATTGGATGTAATAACAGCAAAAAAAAAAAAAAAAAAGATTTAGGGAACTTTATATAAATAATATAAAAATATGAATGTATTAATATAAATGTTTAAATTATTTAATATTAATATTGATTGATATTTTTATACATATAGAGGAAAAAAATATTATAAATTACTATAAATGTAATGAATATAAAAATATATATGTAATGAAAACTAAAGGAATTCCATATCTTTGTTTTATGGTGATGATTCAACTTTGGATAACTACTGCAAATTAAAAAGATACAACATTAAAACATTAAAAATTCAATATCGGATGAAAGAACAAGAAAAAAACAAACATACCAAAAATTGTGAAAATGTATATAAATAATATACAAATACAAATGAATGAATATACAATATGAAAATATTCTAAATTAATATACATTTAATTAATATAAATTAGTTAAATTAATGTATATACATTAAACTTATATTTATACATTAAATGAATAGGCTACATATAATTTATAAATGAAATAAAATAACAAATAAAAATTATAATTCATAATGAAAACTGAAAGAATTCCATATATATGGTTTATGGTGATAAATCAAAATTGGATGTAATTACGGCAATGCAAATTTAGGGAAATTTATATAAATAATATCAAAATATGAATTAATATAAATGTGTTAATATTATTTAAAATTAATATTCATAATATTAATATACATATGTAAAAGTAAAAAAATATTATACATTAATATAAATGTAATGAATATACAAAAATATAAAATTTGTAATGAAACCGGAAGGAATTCCATATCTTTGTTTTATGATAAATCAACTTCGGATAACTACTGCAAATAAAAAATATACAAAAAATTCTTAATTAGGTTAAATTGAATAAACGCCATAAAGCATTCAAAAGTAATCCCGTAAATTGGTCACGGGATTGGATTTTAGTGCCACAAACCGCAGCAGGCGGACAGTCAGAGGACTCACGCTTCTATCATGTCACAATCAATCGTAATTTACTCGATGTTTCTGGACCGGTTAAATACAGACTATCAAAAAGAGAGAGAAAGTTGGCAAAAAAAAACCCTTGGACTGTCGCTAACCATCAGACGTGTTGTGAATGCTTCTTCGCCCTTAATTCTACACGCTGTCAGAGCGAAACGCCTCTAAAATGTTTCTCTCCTTTGTGGCCGGTTAAGCATGGCACATTTAATTATAAAGGGTAAAAGAAATGTCTAATTGAGGCACCACAATAAATCTCAACTCAATTTAATGCCACATTACGATGGCTGTGAAAAAGGACAAAGTGTATTCTGGATTGTAGCAGAAGCCCCTTAATCAGAAAATAATTTCTTTAAATGTTTAATTAGTTTTGAAGACCTTTGTTAATTTCATTCTATTTACCGATAACTTTGGAGAAGTCAGTGTGAATGCAGCTGTTAAATCAGTCATTACTGAGGGCCACGGAGAGGTTTTCTGATTAGTTTTATAGAGTCTTTTAAATGCACACGGAGGCTGAGCTTCCCAGTTCTCTTTGCATGACAAATAATCCAACGTCTTTGTCATTCAGTGCAAGTTTTAGCTCACAAAATGCAAATTCTGCCATCGTTTACTCCGGAACGGCTCTTTCTTCCCGTTGAGCACAAACGGAGCTGTTTAGCACAATGTTGATGCTGCTCCTTTCAACGCAATTTTCCTATAGGCCGGACATCACTTTTGCTCACTTCTCAACTTTTATTCTGCATTTATTGTCCTTTTTGAAGCTCAACTGAATAGAAAAGAGCAGGTAAACATTTCCCTTCGTCTTCCACAAAGTTGATAAAGTCAAAGTGGATTGGAACGAGCAAATGATGTTTTGGGTGATTTGTTCCTAGAGCAAGACAAAGTCGATATGAGCGGAAAGCAAGCAAATAATAATGAATGAAATGAGGAAAGATGAGGAACGGAGTGTTTCTGGAAAGCGTGACATCCATTTACCTCCGATCAAAGCCGAGTCGCTGTTGATCGCATTGACTATGGGCTCGCCCGCACCTACTGTACCCACATGATCTACAGCAGAGGAAGAGACACAGAGATCATCAGCAGGATTGAAGAGCTTATCGCTCGCAGATCGCGGCTCATTGAATACGCCGCTTCAAACGCGGAGGCAATACAGAAATGATTATGCAAATGAAGGTCTTTCTCACGCAGATTAATACAGTGATCAGCCTTTACGATCATTATTGCTCTAATTTAATTAGCACTGCGGATGGATTCAGTGAGCCAGCGACCAAAGTTTGCAGAAATTCCACTTTCAGGGGGAAGCTTGGGAGAAAAACTAAGGAGAAGTTTGGAAAAGAAAGTCGGAGAGAGAGAGAGAGAGAGAGAGAGAGAGAGAGAGAGAGCGCTCTTGTACCTCAAAAGTGTTTCATTCAATATAAACATGTCAACGGTTTAACTAACTATAACCACAATTCAAACTGTACTTGAGCTGAAAGATAAAACTAAAAGTTTATACTAATGCTAAATTTAGAGTTTTATTGATTTTTTTGATTGACCTTCCAGCATTAGTACAGGTTCTTAAAGACATTTGTCATTAAAAACACTGAATTATTTTGCTGTTACAATGACACTTCAGGACTAAACCAACAATGTAAAACAGACAGCATTTTAAAATGGACCAAAATATACAAATTAATAATCTAAAATCGAATTGCTCATATTTTTAAAACCCACAATCATTTAGGTGTCTGTACATTCAATGAAAAGCAAAATTCATGAACTTGTGTAGAGTTTCAGGCCTCGATAGTTTAAACGTTGGGTTGATATCTACTCAAAACATGTTCACTAAAACATGATTTATTAATCCATTGGCAAAGGCTCTTGGGACTGACACAAGGATTATCGGTCGATGTTGATCTATAAAAGACCAAATATCAAGCGATTAATTGGCTTGACCAATAAACCAGTTGAGTGCATTAGTACCCGTCCACTTTTCCAGTGGCGGTGGTTGCCGAAGTATTTTTCCCACTTATTTTTTCCTTGGAGATTTTGAAAAAATCTTCATTAAAGCCATTATAAGCCATAAACCAAATCACAACATAGACAAATATACAAAACTGTGTATTTAATGGCTTCAACAAGGGAAAGAACTTCTCAAAAAACAAACAAACAAAAAACATCTATAGAGGAATATAAACCTATATATTTAAAGATGGTCATTATGTATATAGAAACAATTTATTTTACATGTATTGCAATATGCACATATACTATATATACACACACACACACAAATATTTAAGTAGTCTGTGAGCGATTACTTTATATTCGCAGTGCCTCATGGGATTCTCTGCAGAATTATGGGTAATGTAGTTTTTCATCAGGAACTCTGTTGTTGAACATGATTATTTTAAAAAATATGTTGAAATACTGGCTTCAACTAAAGCATTTACCATTGATTAGCAACCTTGTAGCTCACAGGTCTTTAAGTCGCTGTTAAAAATCAATTCCCCTATGGAGAAAATGAATGGGATTTTTACTTCCGGACTGTTATGTTGTATAACTAGGGCAAACAGGGCTGTGTTCAAGTTTTGCTGGCGTTACCTGTGAGAGAATGAGTCGTCTCAGCTGCATAGGGGTTTGATGGTACAGACGAGCCACAGCTGGATTGGGTCAGAAGTCCGGTGACTGTGACAGGACTCGTGTCTGGATACAGCAGAGCCGCTTTCAACGGAGAGATGGAGTTAAACTGGACCACAGACAGACAGCCAGTGAAGCCCAGAGCGTTCAGACGGCCGATCTCTGGATCCACTTCACCAGATTCTGCAAAGGCACACATCTGAGCATTCAATGAGATCTCAATCATATCTTCTCGAGACAAATGGAAGCTTTTCTGCTTCTCCTGAAAAAAAGACCCCAATGATCTCTCACGTGTCTCATCTAGAGTTTCAGAAGGGATCTCAACATCTCTAAATACCCAATAGCCTGCAATATAAAGACACAGATCTCAAAAATATATCAATTGTTTCTCTCGGATAGCAATTACATGGAGATCTAATGAAAATGTTTGATCAAGTCACTGCTTTTTAGGTGTTTCTCTTGAGAAAAAGACCCCAATGATCTCTAGAGTTTCAGAAGAGATCGAAACATCTCAGACCGGACTCAGATTTACCAAGATAAAACAATATAAAGTAAAAGATCTCAAAAATATTTCAATTACTTCTCTCAGATAGCTAATGAAAATATGTTCTAAGAATGTTTTTAGTAATGTTCCCATTAAGTTGTGAAAATGTTATTTCTGAGTGTTCTATGAACGTTCAATCAGGGATGTAGTGGAGGCTAAACGCACATAAACGCCGTTTGCGCACCTCCCTAAATTCGGAAATAGCGTTTACCCACCTCCAAAGTGCGTTTATCCACCTCTAAATTTCACGTTATTTGAGGTGGATAACGACAGAGCAGAACGCGCAGCGCAAACACGGAGCGGAACATTGAGCAGAGAGCGCAGTGCGCCGACACACACACACACACACACACACATGGAACAAAGAGAACGGTTATGTAACTGAGGCAGCTGTAATGATGCAGTGTATTTTGTGTTCAAATGGAACATTTTTGGTTTTATTGTTTTTTTTTAGTTTCGCAAAATCGTCTGTTAATGTCGGCAGCCATTACACTTGTGGAAATTGCAGTGCAACTTATATTGTCTTTCTTCTGTTAATTACAGAAACTGAGTTTTCTTTAAATTAAAATATGTGGCACCAGATTCATCCTTCTGTCATTAATCTGCACCTGCTACATTAGCAATTGGAAAATACTGTAATCGACAACTATGATAATCGATTAGTCGGTTTGAGTCATTTTTTAAGACAAAAGTAAACAATTCTTTGATTCCAGCTTGTTAAATGTGAATATGTTCTAGTGTCTTCTCTCCTCTGTGACAGTAAACTAAATATCTTTGAGTTGTGGACAAAACGAGACATTTGAGGACGTCATCCCGGGCTTTGGGGAAACACTGATCCAAATTTTTCTGACATATTATAGACCAAACAACTAATCAATTAATCGAGAAAATATTCAACAGATTAATCGACTATGAAAATAATCCCAAATCCCTAATCATTATGTACAAGTGCATTGAATTGGAAGCCCTGGATATAAGCCTCCCTCTCTATCGCTCTTAAATATTTTTGTTCTCTCTGTTTTGTCATTTAGTAAACTTTATAGATTTCAACCATATTATTCCTTCTTGAGTCTCTTTAACAAGAACTTAGATTAATGTATGAATTGAATAGTGACTGTGTGACCTATGATGAGGGAACAACCAGTGATACCCTTGGTAGTACCATCAAATGATAGCCTCTAGCGATGCCATCAGGATACACATACACCAGTAGACAGTGGCCCACCTTACCGGGTGACTACATCGTGGTCCACCAGAATTTATAGTTTACTCACCTCTTTTTTTACCACTACACCTCTGCGTTCAATATATATATATTTTTAAATGTTTCAAAAACATTTTATTCTTGATGATTGTTAAGGAAACATTACATTTTATCATTCTGTAAACGCTTTGGGAATGTTACATTTGAATGTTCTGAAACAAGTTGTAACATTTAATACATACATCCATACAATAAAAAATGTTGGGTTGTTTCAACCCATTTTTTGGGTCCAATAACCCAACCTTTGGGTTTAAAAATGTAATATAATTTTATTTATCCAACGGTAGGGTTTGTCCATATTTGACCCCAAACAACCCAGCATTTTTTAAGAGTGTAAAATGTTCCAGAAAAAAAACAAAAAAACTTCCATGAACAATCTATAAACGTTTTTGTGCTAAAGTTTTGAGAACATTATTATTAAGACCAGATAACTTTAAACAAACATTCAAATGATGTTACTGGAAGAATGTTTGCTCATAACTTTGAGATAGCATTACCACAATGTTAGCCTGAGTTCTGAGAACATCCCCTGTTTTCTGGGTTAATGGAGATCTAATGGAAATGTTTGGTTAAGCTTTCTGCTCCTCAGATGTTCCTAATGTGAAAAAGAGCCCAATGATCCCACACGTGTCTCTTCTAGCGCTTCAGACGAGATCTACAATCAAAAGATCTCATTATGAACTCAAACATTTCTCCTTAAATTCTCCCAAGACCAAATGATCTGAGCTGCTCCCACATTCATTTTACACACAATATGTCAACTATTGATTTATTTCTATTTTGCTTCTTCTAAGGAAACCCAGGAGAAACATCTTACACAAACTTAATCAATACATAACTTGTGAACTCCATTAAGCTCGGAAAGAGCAACCACTGAGCAACAATATTCTTCACAGCATGTTCTCACACCCTCGGCAACTATACAGTACAAGTCTCACTTCAAGCGCACACTAGAGCACAACTGAACACAAAACCATGCGATTTAGCTTTTGTGCAGGACATCTCGAGCGAAAACCGCATGTCGCATTCCATTCCGCAGCAACGGCAGAGAATTGAATTGCCTGAAGAAAGTCCTTTTATTCAGATATTGAGGCAGAGGCGACTCAATGGTCAATGGGCATGATGTATTTGACAAATAAACATGTCCATGAACATTTTTCAAGATTTAAAGGTCCCGTATTATGCCCCTTTTCACAAGATGTAAAATAAGTCTCTGATGTCCCCAGAGTGTGTATGTGAAGTTTCAGCTCAAAATACCCAACAGATAATTTTTTACAGCATGTTTAAATTGTCATTTTTGGGGCTCAGAAAAACGCTCTGTTTTAGTGTGTGCCCTTTAAATGCAAATAAGCTTCTGCTGCACGACACAGGGGGCGGAGCCTCACGAGCTCGCGCTCAGTCTCTCAGGACAATTCATCTCACGGAATGATGATAATATCAGAAACTCTCAGTTACGGTGTTCATTTCGAGTCGGACAATAATGCCTACAGAGTCAGAGTGCTGTATAGAGATGAAACAGGTATAGTTTAGTAGTTTAATTACGGTTATTATAACGTATTTGTCATCTGCTTGTATGTATCCATTATTTATTAACAGCTTACAAGTCTGCTGTCTGAATGATGATCAAACATATACTGATGAGTTTAATAAAGTTTATTGTACATCACACTAAAGATGAAGCGTCAGTTTTACTTCAGTAAACACAGTAAGTTATTAGAAGTGCTTAAGTACATAAACGAATTTCGGTAGAGTTGAGGGAGCATTCCTGTGGGCGGAGGTTAGTCAAAAAACGGTTCTACTGACGTCATTAAAGAAGGAAGTAGAGGGATGTAGTCCAAACGGGCCGTTCGATGTAGTCGACTTCTGTTAAATAAAATATCTCGCTTGGCATTGAACTTTGAGCTTTATCATTTTACAGATATTATTTATACTCTAACAACAACATTACACACTATTTAAAGTTTGAAACATGGGATCACGAAGAACGGGACCTTTAAGGTCTTTTGTTTGCTTTCTTTTCTAATTCAATACATTTTTCTTTACAAATTATATTATCAGCATTGCACTTTGAGTGAAAAGTTAACCCTATAAAACACATTTCACACATTAAAAGGCCTCTAAATGGTCAACATGATCAAAACTTTCCTGAAAAACCAGTTGCACACAATCTACACATGCATGATTGATGGTTTATACTTTTTTTTTTTTTTAGCAAGTAAAAGCCTTTTAGTATAATTGCACAAACATCCACATTCAGGTTTGTGTGTTTTTCCTGTGAATTCTTTACTGATTTTTAAAAATGAATTAGCAGTAACTTTCATATTGTTAGTAATATTTTAAGATGAACACTTACTGGACCGAAGCAACTTGATTATCCATAGAAAAATCATGATACAATGTGAAAAATCAATCAAATTTGATTGTTGAAATGATGCAATCAAATTTGATCCATCAGGCTTTTGAGGAAGGTTTATTTGTTCATCTCTCAATCATCATTGTATTGCATTGCATTGCATTATGTTTTGAAACTTTTATCATAATTAAGCTTTTAAACCATCTAAGACCTATGGGAGATATAAAGTGACAAATTATATTTACAGTATAAATATCAGCATCTGCACCAAATTGCATATTTTTGCTCAGTTTTGGACTTTGAATAAAATGTAGGTGTTTTCATCTCCATATTTTGCACTATAACATACTGTATGAGTCATAAAAGCCTGATGCATCAAATATGATCAACAGATTTTTTTTAAAAATATTTAAAGATCCAATAAACTTGCATAAAAACTGATTTTTCTGACTATTATTTCATGTCAGGCTTTACACTGAAAAATTGAAAAATGAACATAAATTTGAGAATGTCTTAGTATTTGGTGTGTATCTCTTTTGACACGAACCAAACCTGATGATCATGTTCTCCAGCACGATTTGAACATCTGTTCGGCATCATTTCAGCTTTGAACGGGCCTGTACGGGTCTAATATTAATCTTCAGGAGCTCACATTTGATTTAGTTTTCATTACAAGTCGATTTCTGGCCGTGATCAATAGTGTTTGCTGGAAATGACACACTGTCAGCGACACACTATCTGAAGGGTTACAGCAAATGCATTTCATGTCACATGTTCATATGAAAGGTCATATGAACGCACAGGCTGCCACATGAGAATGTTTCCCTCCATAAAGCGCCGCCAACCTCGACCTGTACGACATTACAACGAGATTGAACCAAGCTAATTTAGCTCATGAGCATCTCTAGGTAACTAGAAATTACTGATGGGGGAGGTACAGTATAAAACATTATAAACCATCCATCATCACTGATCATAAGCAACCATAAAAACCTCTTTATTTTCTTCATATCTGTAAACCCTGCCAGTAAACCTTACAAAATGATCATTTCCAAAAGTCACCATAAAATAAGTAATTACATTTGTGCAGTCTATTCTTTAGGACCATTAAGATTTTTTTTGTCATGCAGTTGTAAAAATCATCCTGAACAAAAATGTTTTATTAAAATCAGCAAAAATAAAGGAGGTATAACAAATACTACAATGCAGTATTTAAATAAAAAATAAAATATTATTTTCACATTTCAGTTAAAAATATTACATTCAAAATATTTTGCACTGGAATGAGAATTTAGCAGCAATTTATGCCACTAAAGTGTCATGAGAATAATGTCACAATGCAAAAAATAAATAGAAAAATCCTAAAGCTCCTATAATAGTTTTTTTTTTTTTTTTTAAATGCAAGGCTGCAAGCTTCATATTTTTAAACTTCTGCTGTATTATTTATTAACTGAATGTTTTATTCATCTATTTGGGTTGTATGACTAGAAAGTTGTGTGCTTCAGGTCTTATTTATAGGCATAAAAAAAAAAAAAAAATCAACCTGACCTATTTCACATCCCCCATAGACGACAATAATAACAACTAAAGTCAATATTAGTCTTATCTGAAGTAAATAGGACAAACCGTACTCTATACACACACAGGCTGAGGAGTTCGCCTGACCGAACAAACAAACTCCTGATGCTTCCGCTTCCTCCAGACATTTCAGCATCTATGATGGCTAGAAAACCTCTAAAAGGAATATAATAATATATAATAGCCACTTACAGTAACTGTACATAATTCAGAGACATTTCCTCCTTAATACAGCAGTGATGTTCAAAATAGAGTATTTCTGCTTCCTGAATAGGATATACACTATATGTAAGACTTTTGGTTTTTGCTCATTTATTTTGATGCCGGATACACACTGGATTTATAATGGTTCTTTATGACTGTTGCTTGTCAGACTGTACGAACATGATCCCTGCTGTAAGCCGTGTCACACTGTAGGATCTCAGTTGTCATTTTGATCATGGCGATTGTCGTAGGAGAAGCTACAGTGCAGGACTGTGTCTCAAAACTTTGCCAATGGCAGAATTTCATTGGAGGTCAAATTTGATCGCAAATGGACTGTCGGAAAAACATGTCAAACTAGCAATCAAAGACTACAGATTTCGTCCTGGGATCATCTTTTAGGATTTGCAGAATTGCCAAAAACTGGAATGGCCAAAACCATACAGTGTCGAAATCATACACTTTTCCAGTCCTAAAAATCTAATCCCTAATATTCCAGGTGACCGTTGACAGTGATTTTTACTCACCGAGCACTTTTCCGATGACGATAGATTTGATGGCGTTGAATTCAGAGTCTGATGTAAGATTGAAATCTTCTTTTGCATGCTGATCGACCTACAAAAGACGCAACAAGCCACAGTTAAAATTGTATGTGCATCGAGTAAAAACGTTTTCCCGCGTCATGTTTATTCATAGCAAGGTCATATTCGTCTGGAAGCATTTGAATTAAAACTGCTCTTCAAAGCAACCGTAAAGCACATTACTGCTGGCTGATTCAAAACCAGAGGATGTTCTCCGGTCCGGCCGTGTGTTTGCATTTAAAGTGTGATTATTGCAACGGTTCAGACTAAGTGCTGAGATCATGGACGGATCCGCGCTCCCGCCACGACCTGCACCGCCACAGAACATCGACTGTTATTGAGGAGCACGTGTTATGCATCAGCGCTGCAGTGTCCTCATCAAGTCCTCCAAACTCATGAATATATGCATCACTGTTTAATATTTAGATGTACATGGTAGCCTTTTAGAAAGAGATTAAAGGAATATTCTGGGATATTATCAACTTATTTACAGACATTTCTTTGCTACAGCCATTCAAGGCACAACATGTGTAAAATTAACAGATATCACCACACTCTTCCCAACCGATTAATCAAAGTACATTAAGGCACTTTTTTTGTATCAAGTTTTCTGAAATGTTTTGTTTAAATGATGCATAATCTAATTAAATATGCACTAATTTGCATGCATTTTCAGAACATAAATCTGAACATTGATTTTGGAAACACACCATAAATCACAAAATACTGTCAACAGCCAGAAATGTGTTTAGGAATGAAATGTTTTATAAATCAGGAGAATGATATATGAACAAACCCCTCAATAAAAACCTTCAAAAAATAGGTAGGAAGTGTAAACTGTAAAGTTTGGTGTATGTAAGCGCTACTGTCACAATGCCTGTGCTGTGTCTTATGCTTTGTCGGACTTTTATGTTGAAGTGTATTCTTAGTTCCCCATTGTGTTCACTTCCTGTGTTTGGTTCCCGGTTTGTCACCATAGTTACCCTCATTAGTTCCCATGACATTAACCACCAACACCTGTCCCTTGTTAACCTGTGTATGTAAACCTCTGTGCATCAGCTGTTGTTTGTCCATCACTGCTCCTGAATGTGTGTTCCTGTTGTTGCTCCCCAGTCTTCTGTGTGGATTATTCTCTTGTTCCTGGACTGGATTATCTGTGTTTGTGTTTCTCAAATAAACTGGTGCTTGCATCTGGATTCTCTTTCTCTTCCTTGTCCCTGCTCACATGTAACAGCTACTGATATCTGGCTCATTTTGAGAAAATGGCCTTTAAAGATATATGTTGTAATTGAAATCTACAGATGCAAATAGATAAAGTGTACTAAAATAAAGACTTAAATGTGTATTTTGTATGTTTTTTCCCCACTGGTCTTAGGCCGTGTGTCCACCAAAGCGTTTTTAGCCAGCTGAAAACGCTAGATACTCTGCTGAAAACGCCAAGCTGTGAGCGCTTGATAGCGTTTTGGCAGCGCAGCATTTTTTCAGTTGAGACACTTTGTTGCTATAGTACAGAATATCCGCGGCACAGTTTACTTGTAACCGAGTTCGCAGATAATTTGTTTCATACTAAAAAATTTTTTTTTATCCATTTTGTTCGGTTAGCTCTGCTGGTTGATGTCGTTGTGCAGAAAGAATGTTGTGACGGTTGGTCGGTGTGGTATTTGTCCCGCCCCTCCTCCACTGTGATTGGACGGCTGGGTAAAAAAGTGACAGTGATGAGCGTTGCGTTTTACCCAAAGTTGAACATTGTTCAAACCTGTAAAAACCTGTAAGTGCTCAGCGCTTCAGCGTGAAAAAAACGCTTAGTGCCTCGTTACGCTCATGGCGTTTTAAAAACGTGGCGCTCCCATTGAAAACCGCATGAAAACATGCTTTGGTGGACACACGGCCTAACACCCGGCGCAATGCAGCGCCAAGCGCGACGCAAGTGTTTTTTTCTAGTGTCAGCCCGACGCAGTTATCATTTTCACGCCCTACGTCACGTTGTTTAAATAGCAAATGCATTTGCACCCATTTGTGCGCCCATGGGCTGCTGGTCTGAAAATGAGGTGTGTGTTCTGGCGCATTGTTGGTGCGTTGCTATTTTGAGGCAACAGAAATAAACTGAGCCATTGACCGACTGAACCCTGGTCTTAAGTCAATGGTGCAATGTTATTTAATGAGCGCGTTAGTAATGTGCGCCTATAAGCGGGTCCACAGGGTGCGTACACTCTGCTTATTAAACACACAGGAACACAAAGCAGCACACAAACATGCCAAATATTTTAAATAAATTACAATGTAAAAGATAATTATTGTGTACATAAAGATATGGTGAATCCGGCTTGTCCCGTAGATGTTCTGCTTGCGCACTTTTACCTCGCGCACGAGCAGATCCGTTTGCTCTCTGGAGACGTGTTCGGTCTTTCCACTATCAAATTCCGTCATGTAAATAGCGAATCTGCCATGGCGCGAGTGCAACTGGCATTTAAAGGGAATGGGAGATGAGACTCTGATTGGTTTAACGCACGTACAGTAAATCCCAAAACACACTCATTACTCATTATGAGAATTGGGACAACCCTTTTAAACCATTTTTCCCGTAGTTAAACTAGCAAAAGTGGATTCCGACACGCCCTAAGTGAACTTGCGCTGTGCGCTTTAGATCGTTAAAATAGGGCCCCAAATCTCAAAATCTACCAGTGCATGAAAAAAAAAAAAAAAAGGTTTTGCCTGAAAAGGTTTAAGTTTTGGTGATGATTTCCCTTCACAGATGCTGTTAATCTGTGTATGTTGAAAACGCCCAGAATATCCCTTTTGTGCATTTAACCCCGTCCCAGTTTGATGCAGAGAGATGCAGTTTCAACAGCGTCCTTCAATGGGCCACAGTACCTGAACACTGAGCGTCTCGGCGAGTCTCTGGACGCTCACTCTGTGGAGTTGCCCGTTGGCCAGATTCCTCGCGCTGGCTCGGAAAACCTCCGCCTCTCTGTTGTGCTGCAGTTTGTATTTGATGTCCAAATGTCCTTTACAACAAAGAGCATTTGATTTTCTAAATATCTGAGACAAACAGAAACATCAAAAGCAACAGAAGCGAGCACGCTTCTGCAACTATAAAGCTTCATCTTAAGAGGATTAACATTTTATCCTCTTTGAAACAAAACTGATGCCGAAATAAATTAAAAAAACAAACGTTTCATCAGTTTTGGGATGATTTAATCATCTATATACAAACAAAATGTTTTTAAGCTGTCTTTATTAAGCTAAAACTAGATTTTTGCAGGTTTTGCATGTGACAAACAGTATTTTGAGTGGTTTATAGCATGTTGCTCTGGATGGTCATTTCTATGCTAATGGGTCAGAAGGCTTTTGCTTTCAATTTTTGGTGAACCAGTTAATTAATGTGAGCTGCATGTAACAGGAACAGGAACAGGAAGCTGTCAGCCCGAGCGCCAGGGTTCTGGAGGCTGTTATCTAGTCTTCTGGACTTTCTGCATAATTGGACTAGCAGGTGTTATTGGCACATGCTGTCTGGAAACCCAGTGTGCCGGGATGAGCCAGATCCAGAGTTTCCTCCTGAATTCTGCTTCTTCAGCGCGGGACGCCGCAATAATTGGCATCAAACATGGTACATAAAACAAGACTATTTTGGGCAACTCACTTTGACGTTTGGTTAATCAAAATAGCATGTATTTACACACTGTCATATAAACATCCATTTCAAATTCAATGATTAATTTGCAACACTGTATTCTAACCAGTTTAGTATTATTTATATGCTATTTATTAAAAATATTTTGACTTGGCTTTGATTTTTATATTTTATAGTTTTATATATTTTTTAAGTTTGCATTTTAATTTTGTCATGTGCTTCTATTAGCTTTTGTTTTATTTCAGTTTTGGTAAGTAACTTTTCACATTTTTGTTTAAGATATTTTTAAGTTTCATCTAATTATTATATTTTATTTCATTTCAGCATTATTTAAACGATCAGAAAGCAAAATAAACGATAAAGAAAATTAATTTTAATAGTTTCAGATCTACATTTTGTCAATTTTATTAGTTTTCTTATAAATATTTAATTTTAGCTTTAATTATTTCAGTTAGTTGCCAAGGCAACATCATTAAAAGAATTGGCTCAAAATAATCTTTTACTTGGACTACAATGTTTTGCAAAGAAGATGCAATAGAAAGATGTGTAGTAAATGTATTGTCTTTGCATTATTTAGTGGCTCGCAGCCTGTTTATCTTGTCACATTCAATTCTGTAAACTCACAGCGAAGGAAAAATATTATTTTTACATGAAAAAAAGTTTTTTTGCATTATGCTTGGTTAGGAAAGTGCAAGACTGATTCAAATAAACTTCATGAGTCTTTTTGCATATGATTCATTAGAAGAATTGGCTCAAAAGAATCTATTAATCAGACTACAATGGTTATGTTCTATATTTATTGTCTGTGCAAAATATTTTGGTAGATTTAGGAAACCCTATAAGACGTGTCTCTGATATCCGGGTGCAGTTCTGGATGAAAGTTGGGGAACTTTTTAAAAGACGAGAGCTTTCGAGAAAATTCCCTCTGAGAATTGGACAAGGAGAGCCTTAAAAACATCTCTGGCACGCGAGATCACAGACGCATGTTTACATGCAGTCATGAAAGCGTCGAGGTCTCAGGAGGGAATAAATCCCCCGCCGGCATGCGACGTGCCATTTCCCTTTATGGAGGATTTCTGACAATATACAAAGTAATTTACTGTGGCTGACATCCCGGTGTCTTCAGAGATTCCCAGACTCATGCTAATCCAAATGAATGTGCTTAGGGTGCATGGAACCAAACCAGAGAGGAAGATTAGAGAGTTTCAGACCGTTTCTGTTGAGCAGGACGGCGAGGTATTCTCTGTAGTACGAGTTGACGTAAAGAAGCAGCGCTGGCGCTTGGCTCGTCCTGAAGCTCAGCGAAATGTTCTCTCCTCTCAGTGTTAAATCAGAGTAGATGGAGGACGACAGCGCACTAATGTTCCTGTTCAGCTCGTACGGCTCTTTAAACGTGTACGTGACGGAAGTTCCGGGTTTGAAGAAGGCAGAAACATCTGGAAGTGAGGTCAAACACACCTGGATTAGGATTATATTTATACAGAACTATCATCACTGTGCTATATTTACATTAACTTGGCAATTTGGCCCAACATTTTTTTTCCCAAATAATTTGTTATTCATTTAATTTTACATGTTTGTTAGACCTCAAGTATGAATGTAAACATAACTTGTTAATATATAATATATACACATATATATATATCATAAATTTAATCAATGTTCAATGAATTTAATCAATGTTTTCAAATGTAATCAAATGAAAATATAGCAATTCATTTTCAACCCAATTTTTTACTTAACATTTTTATACAACAGTGTTTTTATTATTTTGTCAAATAAAGTGCAGCACAACACAACTTGTAAGTTATATTTGTAATTAAAAATGGATGAAAAATATCTTAATTGTATAATATTCCTTAAAATAATAATAATATCTTGAAAAATATAATTGTACCATACAATAGTAATATATTTCTGTCATAATTTCTTCAAGTTAAATTGAACTTTTATTGTGTATTTTATGATAGATTTTATCAAATGAATTGGTGAATTGTTGTTATTGCTAACTAAAACGGAAACTAAATTCATTTTTGGTAATCGAAATGCTGAAATAAATAAAAATATTAGATGAAAAACAAAATAAAAAATAAAATGAAAATTAGAAATAGTGCCTTGGAAACTAACTGAAATAAGTTTAAGCTGAAGTACTAAAATGACTAAAACTAAAACTGAAATAAAAAGAATATTTAAAAAATAAAAACTAATAAAATGACAAAGCACATACGAAAATTACTAAAACAAAAAATAAAATAAAAATATAAAAAAATTACTAAAATTAAACTAAAGATGAAAACTAAACATGGCCACAACATACTGTATAAACTCGTGGGAACGTGATAATATGTTGTTGCCACGAGATATTAATCCGTGGGAAAGTCATATTAAGTCGTGGGAATGTGATAATAAATCGTGGCCACGAGATCATTTTGTTGAGGTAACGACATCATGTCGTGGCCACGCGATGTAAAGTCGTGGCCTCGAGATCATATGTTGAGGGAACGATATATTTTTCTTGTGGCCACGACTTCATATTTTGAGAGAACGACATCTATTTCTCGTGGCCACGAGTTATGTTGAGGGAACCACACCGGTCAATACTGTACATATACAGCAGTCGGAGATGGAGATGACTGATGAAATAACATTTTACTTTGAATTAGGAATGTCATATAAAGATATAGTGCAGTCTCTGGCATTAAGACATGGGTACAAAAGTGAAAGACACGTGAAGCGCATTCTTAAGTTGAATGGGCTTCTTCGTCGGAAATTTGCTCGGGTCACGAATAAAGTCCCGTTTAAGGCAATAAACAAAAACAAATTATGAGAAACTTAAATGGACAAATAAAAAAGTAAATTATGACCGGGGTAAAAGGAGTGAAGTGTGAAGATTCGGTTCCCACATGTTATAAAACTCGTAGCCACGAGAAACGGATGTTGTTCGCTCAACATACGATCTCATGCCCACGACTTAATATCACGTTCCCACGAGTTTATATGTTGTGGCCACGACAAAACTGTGAACCAAAAGTGAACCGAACATGTCCCCTCCCGGTCACCGTAACTTTTTTTTAAAGGGGTGGTTGATTATGATTTGACTTTTCTAGCTTTAGTTAGTGTGTAATGTTGCTGTTTGAGCATAAACAACATCTGCAAAGTTACGACGCTCAAAGTTCAAAGCAAAGGGAGATATTTGCTTTTAAAGAAATCGCTTTTTAAGGACTACAACAAACTGCTGGTAGAGACTACACAACATTCCTCCAGGGTTAGTGACATCACTAACCCTAAAATTTACATAAACCCCGCCCCCTGAACACGATTGATAGATTATCATGACAGAATATGCTAATCAATGACTAGAAGATAACTACACATCAGCTGCATAAATTCATCAATTAACCATTCAGAAATGTCCTGTTGCTTCTACATGTTGTCACTTCTTCTTGAGTCTCTCCATCATTGTCTGAATCCGGTTTGAACATAAAAGACTAAAAGTTTTTGAAATTTTTAGTGCATGTCTGTTTAAGTGCAAGCTGTTGAAGCTCCGCCCCCTGTGCCGGGAGCAGCAGCTCATTTGCATTTAAAGGAACAGACACAAAAACGGTGCGTTTTTGCTCACCCTTAAAAAGTGACAATTTTAACATGCTATATAAAAATATCTGTGGGGTATTTTGAGCTAAAACTTCACACACACACTCTGGGGACATCAAAGACTTATTTTACATCTTGTAATAAGGGCATTATACCACCCCTTTAAGTAAAATATTTGTGCAATGACCTTTGAGTTCATTATCGCCGTTGAAGATTTGACAAATATTGATATACAGCCCAGCTGTTAGGGTTAACACATTTGTTTTGTGTACCTTTATGACAGAAGGTTCCAGTGAAGGGTGAGAGACTGCAGTCGCAGGTGAAGCCGTTGTAATTCTCCACACAGGCGCCGTGATTCTGGCACAGGTCCCCGTAACTGCTGCAGTGTCCGGGACATCCCGGCGTCACTCCGGGCGTGATCTCTGCCCTCTCCTCCAAATCCAGCGTCTTCCCGTTCAGCTTCAGCGAACGAATGCAGCCGAGAAATCCTTTCTGCCTGGAAGCGGTTCCTCCTGAAAACACAACCGGACACAAGCACAGTCGTTCTCCAGTCCTCGAAAACACACAGCTGTCACAAAGCCATTTAAAAGACAGGATGATGACAGCAGAGTTACAGGAAAAAGACGGCTTTTATCGCACAGACAGCGCAACCTTTGCGAGTGTTGTCAAGGGTTTGAGTCTGAACTTGAGCCGCCCGTTCAAAACAAACGATCGCTGACCCCTTTTCCCCCACTGATGTGTTGAATCTTCTGTCATTTTCTGCTGTCAGTCTTTCACTGTGGTTTTGTCCTTGATATGGTAATTGCTTTTGGAGGAAAATTGTGTTTTTTTTTGCATTCTGTTCCTGCAGATGACAAGCTATAAATACAGAAATAATGCGCTCTGCATACATTAGTGCTTAGCGTTTTAGTGCTAATTCGTTTGAGCGAACACCTCGCTGTGCCAGCTGTGCTGTATAATCATCTGTGAAATATTCAAAGCAAAGTTTGAAATGCTGTTAAAAGTTTTGACATACCAGTGATGAAATACGAGACAAAGGCAAATGTGTATTAGGTCCCTTCAATATCTCAATGTTCTTGGACAGAAATCAGAGTACATTGAGAGCAATTGGAAAGTTTTAAGTCCTCCACATTATACGTTTTTTTTTTTAATGCTTTTTACATTTTCAACCTTCTTTAGTGTGTAATTTTGCTGTTTAAGACAAAAAAAAGCACAAAGTCCCTCAAGCGGGAGTTCTTCTCTATATCAGTGTCAGTGTTTCTGAACTCCCTGAACGCCTCCATTGTAGTCTTGTAGGAACAAACACGTCACAATATTCCTCATTTAAATAATTCATACGCAGAATAAAGGGGCGGGGCCTGGTTGAGTTAGTTAGTGTGTTAAACTGGCGGTTATGGTAAGGGGCAGGACATTTCCCAAACACGCTAGAAGTGCTTGACCAATCACAACACACTGATCCAGCCGACCAATCAGAGCACAGTGTGCTTTTCAGAAGGACGGGCTTCATAGAGACAGGAACTAAACAGAGCGTTACTGACAGACTGGGAAGAGAGGAGCTGCAACAATGGAGAATATGGGAAAAAATCATATGAAACTATAATACAATGGGTTTTTTTTTTACTCAAACCACTTAAGTAAACTTAAGGCAGTATAACTACTCGCAGTATAACATTGAATAACTACAATGATGTATGAATTTTTATTATGATTTTTGCTATATAATAACAAGAATGAGGTTTATGTCAAATTACAGCAAAGAATATATTGAGTAAATGTGGTTAATTTTCACTAAAATAATATCAAAATGCAAAAAAATATAACTTAATGGTCCTAAAATATGCATCAAATATATAAATAATATAAAATAAAACAGCGTTTTTATTGTTGACTGAAACTAAAAATATTAAAAATCATTTTCAATAATTAAAAAAAGCTGAAAAAGACTGTTGAATTTTTAGATCTCAATATAAACTCTCTAGATTTCTTATTCAATTATCTGAGCTGTAATCCACATTATTTCATAGCTTATTATTTGTATTTCTCCTATTGGTGATACTTGAGGTGAATCATACCTGAGATCTCCATTAAGTTCTGTGTCTTGTGTCTGTGGCAGCCTCTCAAAGCTGATATCTTGATAAAAATAGCTTTCTTTGCCATGTAATGTCCTGAACATAATATAAGCGATACTGAAAACGTCTCCTCCAGTACAACGACTGACATGTTTTACCCAGAAGACCTCAGACCTGCATTATAAACTGGTTGAAATGGAGTTCTTCATACCCATGAACAGTCATGGGAACCTCCGGATCCAATTGCCGTTGAGTGCTGTACAAAAGAACTAAAGATTGATCTATAATGACACTACTTTCTCAACACTTACTGGAAAACTCATTCCTGCTGAGTTCCTCCAACAGAGAGACAGCTTTCAAATTTGCCAGGAGCTCGGTCAAGGTCAACAAATCTAACTTCACAGAAAACTTCACAGCGTTGGCTACTGATGAAACCTCATATTTCAGGTCCATATTTTCACACCAAAAATCAAAAGAAAAAATAGGAAATTATATTTTGCATAAAGAAAATTAAGCCTGTTTTTAGAACCATTAGGACTTTTTGCATTATTCATTTTTTTAAATAATATTTTCAGGACATTTACTTACAAATTCTTCTTATTATAATGCATCCAGATGTTTTATATTTGTTATAATTCTAATTATTCTTAATTACTCTTTATAGTGAAAAATACTATAATACAATTTTTCTTTCTTCATTATAAAGGCTGTAAAACAAATACTACAATTATGTATGAATACCTTTAAATAATACATTATTATCACTCAATTATAATAATCCATTAAAATAATTTTGGGTAATTCAAATAGCTGAAAAAACAAACAAATATTAGATGAAAACTGAAGCAGAAAAAAAGTTTAAATTGAAGTACTAAAATTACTATAAGTAAAACTGAAATAAAAATAAATTAACATTATTTAAAAAAAAAAAAAAACCTAATAAAAATGACCAAATTACTATAACTTTCAAATTAAAATGAATCCATTGTTGGTAGTATGTAAATAATACTAAAATAACACTGAAATAGAAATGTAAAAATAGAAATAATAAAAATGGAAAATATTTGTAAGCAACATTTGCAACCCAACATTTTTAGGGGTAAATATTTATAACTAAAATTTCCTCTATTTTTTTTTTAATTTGGAGTGTTATATGATCTGGACATGTTGTTCTTCGTGAGATTGACACAAAATGGACAAATAATGGCCGTCCAAAACAATGATAACAGCGATCTGATTTCTGAACAGCACACAGGGTGAAGAGACATCATTTTTCTGATAAATGTTCTTCCTACCCACAAATAACTGGCTGTTGAGCTGCAGATGAATGTGTCCATCAGCGGGAGCTTTCTGAAGGGCCGCGGGATGGTGGTCCACGTACAGCGAGGCTTCCTTCACGTTGCGCTCGGCTCTCACATGATGCCAGCGGTTGTCGTTCAGAGCGCCGGGCGTCTCAACCCTCACCTCGAAGGGACCGTTTCCCACGTCGAACGAGAAGACCACTTGATTCGGAGCTGGAAAGAGAAACACATTTGATTGATGTTCATCATCATACTAGCAGATTGACATTTCGTTCGAAAGACGAATGAGACATGAGAACCGTTCCAAAAGGAATCATGATGAAGGAATCTGTTGAGAGTGGCAGATGATGTTTGAGGGTTTGAGAATAATCCAAAAACAACACGCTGTTCTCTAAACGGCTAAAACTTTCAATGATGATAAGAATGAATGATAAAACATCTATCAGCTGCCTTGTGTGAGGTGAGCATCTCGCTGATGAACACCCTCATAAATAGAGCTAAAAACCCATAGGAGAGAAAACTCTCACATCAAGGTCACATCTTACACCCGGCGCAATACAGCGGCAAACGCGACGCAAGTGTGTTTTGCTAGTTTCAGCCCGACGCAGTTTTCATTTTCACGTCCTGCGCCACGTTGTTTAAATAGCAAATGCATTTGCGCCCATTTGAGCGCCCATGGGCTGCTGGTCTGAAAACGAGGTGTGTGTTCTGGCGCATTGCTATTTTGAGGAACAGAAATAGACTGAGCCATTGGCCGACTGAACCCTGGTCTAAAGTCAATGGCGTAATGTTATTATTTTTTGTTATTTAAAGAGCGCGTTAGTAATGTGCGCCTATAGGCGGGTCCACAACGCGCGTACACTCTGCTTATTAAACACACAGGGACAGCACACACACATGCCAAATATTTAAAATAAATTACAATGTAAAAGATTATTATTGTGTACAAAAAGATATGGTGAATCCGGCTTGTCCCGTAGATGTTCTGCTTGCGCACTTTTACCTCGCTCACGAGCAGATCCGTTTGCGCTCTGGAGACGCGTTCGGTCTTTCCACTATCAAATTCTGTCATGTAAATAGCGAATCCGCCATGGCGCGAGTGCAACTGGCATTTAAAGGGAATGGGAGATGAGACTCTGATTGGTTTAACACACGTAAATCCCAAAACACACCCATTACTCATTAAGAGAATGGGGACAACCCTTTTAGACCATGCGCCGGGTGTGCCGACCATTTTTCCAGACGTTAAACTAGCGACGTAAAAGTGGATTCATACACACCCTACGTGAACTTGCGCCGTCCGCTTTATACCATGTGCTTAGATCTTTAAAATGGGCCCCAAATCTCTTAAGGATATCAACTGCTTCTCCCAGAAACCAATGGGATGAACAAGTCTTTTGTACAAGTCAGGTGAAGTCTTGTTTCGCGTAGCTAGACCTATAGACCTATAGACTGGTCTTGCAGCTTTCATTGGCCTTGAACCGGCCAAGACCACATCTGACCGACATGTAAAGCAAATAATCACAGTTTGTTTTGTTTCAATTCATGTTTTGGGGCATGGAAATCTAAAGTTGACGTCCCATACTTCCCAAACTTCACATACTTTTGAAAATGCAGCGTTTAGTTGATCCTGATAAGCACTCATTGTCACAGATATAAACACAACAGCTTTCTTCTTCCATAAGGGGATTTTGGCATCACGATGGGCGAACCATTAAAGAACGTGACACACACGTCTCCCAGAAACTTCAAAACTCCCAACGTTTGCCATTTTGTGTGCCATATGCATCAGATATTCCATGGATGTGCTTTCTGAAGCTGAGACTAGGTCAAATCAAGACAAGTCACCTTTATATAAACACAGCTTCACAGTAATAAACAAGAAAATAACAATAACGGTCACGCCACGTCGCTTCGTTTCTTATCAGTGCGAAAGAGACTCAAATAACCCAGTCGATTTTTGTCTTACAGACAAGTGTTATACATCATTATAAACTGTCTACTTTTGGGCACGCTCACAGGAAAAACTAAATGTTGTGCTTTTCGCAAAATAAAGAAAACAAACATGATGCTCGATCTTGTACATAAATAAAAAATTATTAAAACGAGAAGCATTATAGATTTATAAATTGAAATCACTGGCTCCAAACAGCATGAATGAGGAATCCGATTTTTCTGTTTTCCTATAATTAAATGGAGAGATAATTGGATGAATACATGGTTTGTACAAATGTTCTCAAATAAATGAAACATTCTAACTGTGAAGATCGATGCTGATTAATGAAGGTGTATTTCTGATGACTTCAATCATTAGGTCTTTCACTGCTATGTATTTGATGTGGTTCACAGTAAAAATGTTAATGGATTTGTAGTATACTTAGCATGGAATAAATGTATTATAAATAGATTTTTGTATGTTTTTTTCACTAGGATATGTGTTTCATGTAAATTACAGGTGGGTGTGATTAACATGGTTAAAAAGATTATGCTCTCTGTGGATAATTGTTAATTGAAGTTGACGTTGAGTTATTTAGAAAAACCTCAGATGTTTAACTGACTAATCTTGATTACGTCAATATAATTCATTGTTTAAATAGCGGATGGAGTGGATTTAACACACTGAAAAATGCCTGTGAGCTGAAACGTACATCTTATTTAATTAAAAAGATGAGTGCGGATCATAGCTCTATTTTGTCGTAATAAAATTACCTCGTTTTTTATTTGAATAAATTATGTTTTTTTTTTTTTTAGTAGAGTGTAATATTTGTAAGCTAAATATCCTATTTTTTATTTGATTTTGGAGTGATATATGACGTAGACATGACAGTTCCTCTTTGTGAGACAAAGGAACAATCGTTCTTCCTACCAATTCCTAATTAAATCTAGTTTCCACATCTTAGTTTCTTCACATATGTTGAAGACTCGGCAGAACTTCAGGCTCCCGCCGCTCCATCTGTAGGATTTCAGCACATCTGAATGAAGACCCCTCGCGGCTGAGAAAGATCGGCACCTTCTGTCATGAAGCACTTTCTAATGACAAAAAAACTCTCCAAAAACGCTGATGATGTGCTAAGACCTCTTTATTATTCAGTGCACGCGCGGCACAGCTGACGCTCAGGGTGAGCTACAGAAAAACACACTGCTGGAGCGTCTGTGTGGGAAATATGACACTGAAGTGAGATGCTTTTGAAAATGTAGAAGCAAGCGCACGCGAGTCATCATCTCAATCGTTATTAAAGGGTTTTTTCAGCCAGAAATGAAGATTCTGTCATTATTTACTCACACTCATGTCACTACAAACACTTTATTTCTTCTATGGAACACAAGTGGGGATGTATAGATGAATGTTCATGCTGCTCTTTTTCATATATGAAAGTGAAAGTTCTATATTCAATATACACTATATTCAGGGCTTGACATTAACACCTGCCAACCTGCCAAATGCGGGTGTATTTCAGCAGTGGCGTGTAACGCAGTCACTCCTATTAGACACTTTGGCAGGTTGAATTTTATATATAATATATACGATTGTAGTCTTTTAAAAAGGCATGTGAAATAATAAACTAAGTGCAATGCATTGTTGTCAAAAAAAAAAAAAAAAAAAATCGAGACATATCGATACTGAAATATCTGAACCACTTCCAATACTCATTTTCTGCAGAATAGAAACACGATACCAGCAGCACTTTCTCTCTCTCTTATCTTGACACATAAACCCGTCTCTCACTCACTGCACTCACTCACTCTCTCTCACTCTCTCTCTCACTCTCACTCACTCTCTCACTCTCACTCTCTCTCACTCTCTCACTCAGTCTCACTCTCTCTCTCTCTCACTCTCTCTCACTCACTCACTCTCACTCACTCTCACTCTCTCTCTCTCTCACTCACTCACTCCCTCACTCACTCTCTCACTCACTCTCACTCTCACACAATGTATATTGTTAATATGGGGTTGCATATATTGTGCATAATTTTACTCATTCCCACAGATTTTGTGCTCATAAAGCCACATCTCAGTACTAAATTGATATCTTCGCTGGTTATTGTGCTTAAACAGTCAAATACATACAAAATAATATCATTAAAAAATGCCGGTGTTGGCGAGAATTCATGTAAACACAGTTAGTTATGTTTTAAGTGAAGGTAAACAGTTGAGAAAGAAAACTGAAATCTGTGCGTCAGGTCTTAAAGTGACAGCAGCCTTATTAATATAACAACATGTTTGGGGTCTGTACGATTTAAAAAAAAAAATTTTTTTTATACTTTTATTCATTAAATTCAATCGAAAGTGATATTTTTAATCTTACAAAAGATTACAAAAAATGTATAATGTTTCTATTTCAAATAAACGCTGTTCTTTTGAACTTTCTATTCATCAAAGAATCCTAAAAAACTGTTTCCACAAAAATATGAAGCATCACAATTGTTTTCAACATTGATGACAATAATCAGAAATATTTCTTAAGCAGCAAATCATCATATTAGAATGATTTCTGAAGGATCATGTGACACTGAAGACTGGAGTAATGATGCTGAAAATTCAGCTTTGATCACAGGAATAAATTACATTCTATAATATATTACAATAGAAAACAGTTATTTAAAATTGTAATAATATTTAACAATATTACTGTTTTTACTGTATTTTTAAACACACAAACACAGCCTTGGTGAGCAGAAGAGACTTCTTTCTGACCCCAAATATTTGTAAACCTTTCTCAAACAAAGCTTTGTCAAGTCAACATTCGAAGTTTGTGTTGATTTGCTTTTCCAATTAATACTTACAGCAACATGCATTTCTTTGAATTTCAATTCAGTTTAATTCTATATCCTTAGATTCAAATTCAAAGTGCAATTCTGCAGACCGTTTCTTCAAATCCAGGAAGAGAACTGTAATTTAAAAGGCATTTTCACTCCATCTCTGAATGGTGCACAACCTCGATATGGAAAATAACAGTTTTTGCCACATGAAGGAAATAACATGCTGGCGAGCAAATCACAATTTTAGCTTGAACTATTCCAGCAGCCCACAGCTCAGATCTCAGACGCCATTGTTTTTTCCATCGGCTTCTTTGAAACAAACTTCCTCCGAGTTCACGTCCAACATGAGCCGCCTCAACAGGCGCCCAAACCAGTCAGAATATAACGAGAGGTTAATTGAGCTCTTCCAGCCAAAGGATTTGTCATTATAAAGGAACAAGTGGCAGGGCGCTGTAAGGTCTTCACATACTCTATTCTCATCCATCACACGAGCCCATTACGTCCAGGAATTTAACAGCTCTTTTATGCAGTTAAAGAGTTGCGTAATAGACAGGGACCATGTGGCGGAGGGGTGTAATAAAAATCTAGACACAGACCCAGAGGACATGGATTTTATAGGGTTCGGATGAACGCCAGACAGATAGTGCTCATCTAGTAGCAGTCAAAGTGGATTTTACATTTTGCGAGGGAAATGAAAGTGGTGTTTCTGCATGATTTTTAGTGTTTTGTAATGCGGTTTCTATCATCTTTTGCTTTGTTCATCTGTGGGATTTTTATCAGCTGTTTAATGGTCCAGCGGGCAAAAAGAATATTATATTATGAACTCCAAATTCTCATTACTGAAACGCATCCATATATATTACTTTTAAAACTTCAATTAAACAACTAGAACTATTTCTATTTTTTTAGACATATCGAAGCCATGACCTTGGCATTATTAGCGTCACACCGTGTCCTAACTACACGCGATGCGATGAGTTTCCAGCGACAGGCACTGTGTCTGTCCACACTAGACGCGACGCGACTGTGAGACGCCACAACGTCAATCGAAAATCACAGCCAATCAGAACAGCGTGTGGGCGGAGTCTCGCGGCAAGTGCATAGCCTGGTTGTTAAGTCGTGACGTTACCACTTTCCGATAATACTGTTTCCGGGTCCAGAGTCCGGGTCCTCTCTACCTACCTACCGCTTTCGCTAGTGTTTTTACAATGCCGCAGTGCTGTGTCCCGTGTTGTTTGCACAGACCAGAGTTAAAAAAAACAAGTGACATTCAGCTGTCATTTTACCGCTTTCCCTGTGACGAGAAAGAGAAGAGGAAATGGCTGCAGCTGATAAGGTAAGTTACAAATCTTAAACGAATGAAGAAACTTTGGCGCCAGTGGGTGCTAACGTTAGCACCCACTGGCGCCAAAGCAAAACCAGTGCTTTGAGAAAAAGGCTTATGTAGTCTATGGGCCCTATCTTGCACCCAGCGCAATTGACTTTGTACACCGACGCATGTATCATTCCTATTTTGCACCCGCGCACAGCGGACTTTTCCCTCCACAGACGCATGTCGGTTAACTAAGAAATACACTTGCGCTCCCGGGGCGGTTCAGCGCAAAGAGGAGGCGTGTTCCGGCGCAAACGTTCCCTGGTGCTATTTTGCAGGTTTAGAAAACAATTCCGCCACTGACCGAAAAAACTAGTTTAAAGTCAGTGGCGCGTTGCGCATATTATTCATATGATATTTTAAGGGCGCATGCTTGGCCATAAACAATGTGGCGTGTGCACAATGCGCATACACTTTGATTCTCTCATCTACACAGAAGCAGCGGTTTTCATTTTTGCAAATCATACATTATTACGATAGATAGATAGATAGATAGATAGATAGATAGATAGTTTATTATAAAAGCATACATCTAGCTTACACATTTACCCAAATTATCATACGCCTGTTTAACCGAAGTTAATTTGGGTGTGTTTCTCCATCCCCAACGGCCCTGACGAGAACGTCGGTCTCCTCGGCTGTGAACCGCTCCTGGCGTGCGCCTGGCAAATCCGCCGCTATAATAGGAATCTGCAATAGAACAAGCGCGTCTGCTCTTAAAGGGAATGTGAGATGATGCTCTGATTGGTTTATTTCACGTTACGCCCAAACCACACCTATGAATAATGAAGCTACTTCAGACCAACCCATTTTAGATTTGCATCGGGCGCAAGAGTCATTTATCCCGCCGGTATAATAGCAACAGCGCCCAAGACCCGCCCACAAAGTTACTTGCGTTTTGCGCTTGATACTTGCGTTTCAGATCGTTAAAATAGGGCCCTATGTGTTTTATATGTTGTTTGTTGCTATAAACCCAAATCTTGCATCATGTTTCGGTTGTCAGGCAATGTTCTGTGCCGCCTAGTTAAGATGAAACTAGCTAGCTAAGGCTAACTAGCTAACATTAGCTTTGGCAATAGTCAATGACAAGCTGAAGCACGAAGATGTGTGTACGTAGCGAGAAAAACCATTAGACCAGTTTAAGTATGATAATCTGCTAACGTTTCTCATTTCTATAATACATCCAGGACATTTTTAATATAACTCCGATTGTATTCGTCTGAAAGAAGAATGTCATATACACTTAGGATGGTTCAGGGTGAGTAAATCATGGGCTAATTTTCATTTTTGAGTGAACTATTCCTTTATATTGTACATACATTTGTTTCTGCATATTTGCTTGCAGAAATCAGATTAAAAAGTAAAAAACAGGTAAGGGTGCCTCACTAAAGAAGGACGTGATCGTAAATAAATTTACAGGTTCCGCCATTGTTATTTCTGGACGAGCGGAGCGCTTGGACCCGGAAAAGGCTAAACGCCACGCGTGACGTCAGACTTAACAATCGGTTAGAGAATAGAGAGTAATCTTGACGGCACTCGCAAGAAAATGGATAAGTAGCTACATAATCAAATTCACAAATATTACACCATTTAAAAAATACATAGGCTACTGAGTTACTAAAACAATCTTTGTCAAAGAATACACTTGTTTGTTCACAGTTTTAACGTTCTTGTTCCCATTTGTTTAATTTCAAGATCTGAGGTGAATTATCCATTGTTGCTTTTACAGCTACAAAGCTGGAGCACTAAATGATATTCAAAGTCACATTTCACGCTTTTAACATTAAATAAAGCACATAAACAGTACCTGAGATTATCATCGCCACACTTTGTGTTTGTTGTTCCAGCGCGACATCGCAGAAAAATAGAAACTGTTTCTAAGATAGAATCGTCGCGTGTCGCCGTCGCGGCTGGTTAGGACAAACACTCTGATTAACATGCAAAAGATACCTTTTATTGTGTGTCGCGGCGTCGCATCGCGTGTAGTTAGGACACGGTGTTAGATCTACAGGAAGACATGAGGAATCATTCATGTCTGGAGCATGAAAACAAACACTGAAATTTCATTCTTCGGTTTAGGCCTTCAGACCAAGCCTGGTAATACCAAACTCTGCTACTTCGCTTTGCTTCGTAGACAGAGTCTGGCATGGCATAATTGAAAAGCGTTTTCTTTCTCGCGGGGGGGGGGGGGGGGGTGCTTGTCTTAAGTTTAAAATCATTGGTTACCCGTAAGCCACTCACATAACGTTTGGTTATGGCGTGTGTTATGTGCATGCTCAGCCGCATCTAACTTCCACTGTAAACACATGTATGATGTGAAAACAAAACCATCAAGCGAAATACCGGAGTGAACATGGCTGTGCGCGACTTTTGCAGATTATGTGAAGTAAATCTACGCATCCACGGTACAATCAGTGTCTACGTCACGGCTCTCAGCCCGCCCTCTGTTCGTTGATTGGCCGGCTGTTTTCAGGCCGGAGGAAAACGGAAAGCTATTACGCTGTCTCAGACTGAGTACAGAAGCGAAATGAAATTGAGCGGAAGTAAGAAGTCTGACGTAGTCAGGCTACTTCAGACCCCGAGTGATCGAGATGCTTGACTTGGCAAACACTGCTAATAAAATGACCAAAGGTCTTAAATTGATCATATAGAGGGTTCTCACTCTGAGCGCATTGCAAACCAGTGGAGCACATCTCTACATATTGGTTCAACAGCTATTCTGTGGTAATTTCCCTGGAGGAAAGCGTTTTGTGATGTCTATATTTTCAGCCGACAGCTTCTCTGGATTATTTCTCCCTTTGGTGGATAAACAAATACTCAGCAATGTCGAAACTCAACACACGTATGTATGTAACCTTGCAAATATGAGCATACACACACACACACACACACACACTTCTGCTTCACTCAATCACTACATCATTACATATTGATTCTTTCGAGTGTTTTTTCCTACAGGGGTGAATCTCATGAAGCCATATTTCATCACAAAATGAAAAGAAAAAAATTAAACTTAAATTTTATGGCCATTAAGATTTTAAGGCCATTCAGCATAAAAGATTAAGACATTTCAGCACATTTAAACTCCAAATTCTCATTACTGTAATGCATTCATATATATATATATATATATATATATATATACATACAGTGAGGAAAATAAGTATTTGAACACCCTGCTATTTTGCAAGTTCTCCCACTTGGAAATCATGGAGGGGTCTGAAATTGTCATCGTAGGTGCATGTCCACTGTGAGAGACATAATCTAAAAAAAAAAAATCCAGAAATCACAATGTATGATTTTTTAACTATTTATTTGTATGATACAGCTGCAAATAAGTATTTGAACACCTGTCTATCAGCTAGAATTCTGACCCTCAAAGACCTGTTAGTCTGCCTTTAAAATGTCCACCTCCACTACATTTATTATCCTAAATTAGATGCACCTGTTTGAGGTCTTTAGCTGCATAAAGACACCTGTCCACTCCATACAATCAGTAAGAATCCAACTACTAACATGGCCAAGACCAAAGAGCTGTCCAAAGACACTAGAGACAAAATTGTACACCTCCACAAGGCTGGAAAGGGCTATGGGGAAATTGCCAAGCAGCTTGGTGAAAAAAGGTCCACTGTTGGAGCAATCATTAGAAAATGGAAGAAGCTAAACATGACTGTCAATCTCCCTCGGACTGGGGCTCCATGCAAGATCTCACCTCGTGGGGTCTCAATGATCCTAAGAAAGGTGAGAAATCAGCCCAGAACTACACAGGAGGAGCTGGTCAATGACCTGAAAAGAGCTGGGACCACCGTTTCCAAGGTTACTGTTGGTAATACACTAAGACGTCATGGTTTGAAATCATGCATGGCACGGAAGGTTCCCCTGCTTAAACCAGCACATGTCAAGGCCCGTCTTAAGTTTGCCAATGACCATTTGGATGATCCAGAGGAGTCATGGGAGAAAGTCATGTGGTCAGATGAGACCAAAATAGAACTTTTTGGTCATAATTCCACTAAACGTGTTTGGAGGAAGAAGAATGATGAGTACCATCCCAAGAACACCATCCTGTGAAGCATCCTGAGCATCCTCTTCACATCCTGCTACTGTGAAGCATGGGGGTGGTAGCATCATGCTTTGGGGGTGTTTTTCTGCACATGGGACAGGGCGACTGCACTGTATTAAGGAGAGGATGACCGGGGCCATGTATTGCGAGATTTTGGGGAACAACCTCCTTCCCTCAGTTAGAGCATTGAAGATGGGTCGAGGCTGGGTCTTCCAACATGACAATGACCCGAAGCACACAGCCAGGATAACCAAGGAGTGGCTCTGTAAGAAGCATATCAAGGTTCTGGCGTGGCCTAGCCAGTCTCCAGACCTAAACCCAATAGAGAATCTTTGGAGGGAGCTCAAACTCCGTGTTTCTCAGCGACAGCCCAGAAACCTGACTGATGTAGAGAAGATCTGTGTGGAGGAGTGGGCCAAAATCCCTCCTGCAGTGTATGCAAACCTGGTGAAAAACTACAGGAAACGTTTGACCTCTGTAATTGCAAACAAAGGCTACTGTACCAAATATTAACATTGATTTTCTCAGGTGTTCAAATACTTATTTGCAGCTGTATCATACAAATAAATAGTTAAAAAAGCATACATTGTGATTTCTGGATTTTTTTTTTTAGATTATGTCTCTCACAGTGGACATGCACCTACGATGACAATTTCAGACCCCTCCATGATTTCTAAGTGGGAGAACTTGCAAAATAGCAGGGTGTTCAAATACTTATTTTCCTCACTGTATATATATATATATATATATATACACTAAAAAATATTAATGATCTTTAAAAAAACTGAGAAAAAACAGCTGTCATCCGTCTTGGCAGGTTTTGTGAGATTCCCCTGTAGAGGAAAAAGCTGGAAAGTTGAACACACTCACAGCTCAGTTCAATCCGGATGAAGTCTTTGATCCCCAGGTTCTCCAGGAACACTCCTGATGAAGAGCTGGTTTTGAAGAGGAAGGAGATATCGGCGCTCAGCTCCCCGTGGAACGTGGGAAAGTGCAGGTACGACGTCTCCTTGTTGAAGTAGGCGGCGTTCCAGAAGTTACCTGGAGAAAGCATTTACAGTAGCACGTCTCTAGTTCACCGGGAACAACATCATGGTTTTTCATTAAGCATTACTGCATGTGTGACAATCTACCCAGAGCCGGTCTGACAGGCTGACAGGGTAAGTGGTTACAGTGTGATTAGAGCAGGTAATATTAAATCTGTGCGGCACTTACTGTCTCCGTAACACTGCATGGGACCCACTCTGTAGGCCGCCTCTGAACCGGACCTGCTGATGTCACCGATCGCCAGCGCTCCAACCGGCAAATGCTCTTTATGGGACAGCAGCCCGGAGTCATTAGACCTGTCAAACATCACAAAACAGCATGTTGGTACATTTGAGAACAACACATAAACTGTGAATCTCATGAAAACTGTCCAGGTCATATTTCAAAATATAATCAAAATCAAAATATGATTTTTTTTTTTTTTGCATTGTAACATTATTATCACATTGTTATATCATTGTCATAATACGGGAAAAAGCTAATTTATATATATTTTTTATATTATGTATATTGTATAACTTAATTTTTAAATAACACAATATAATACAATATAATATAATTTAATAATAATCTCCCAATTCTCATTACTGTAATGCATCCATGTTTTACTTTTATTACTCCAATTAAATAGTAAATCTACTACATTAATTTATATACATATCAAATATATATATATATATATAATACTTATTTCATAGTAGAACTAATATTATATAAATCATAAGATACAATTTAACAATTTTTTGCATTTTAACATTACTGCATTGCAAGCACATTTCCCAATCTCAAATTCCCAAAGATGTGTGAGAAAGCTAACTTATAAAGAGAAGCAAAATTGTAAAACTTAATTTGTTGATTGCATCATAGTGCCATTAGGTTTGAATAAAGCTTGTTTCCACTACAGAATAAAAAATGAAAAAAGCTAATTGCAACTTTTTATCTTGCAATTCTGACTTTATTTCTCAAAATTGTGAGATATAAACTTGCAATTCTGAGAATAAAAGGTTTAAACTTTATAATAACAGTTATATATATGCAAGACATAAACTCGGAAGTTTATAATTCTGACTTTTTTTTTCTCAGAATGTTCACCACCACAATGACGATAACTATAACGATAAAGATATAGTCCTAAAAATCATTCTATATGTAAAAGAATAGCCCAAGAACAGTCCAAACCACAACTATAACAATAACGACACAGAAATAATATCTTTGGAATCACTTTCAGAACGATTTCTTCCAGCTGATGTAATGAAACATTGACAGCCAATCAGAATCCATCCAGGAAAGAGCTCGAGCATTTAAAGCGACAGATGACAAAACTGCCGCACGCGCTTAAAATAAACAGAACGATATTGTGCGTTAGTGTGGACACTAATATAGTTATCGATTTTGCTGTGAACAGGCCTTAAGGGTGTGGCAGGTTTGATTAAAATGAACTCTGGTGCGATTGCTCTGATAGTGTGGTTCATTTGAATAAGTGTGAACGCTGCCTGAACCCTGGTGCCACCAAACAAGCGGACCGAGACTCCTGAAGAGGTGCGGACAAACGACTCTGATGCGGTTCGACTGAAATATGAACGCAACTCAGACCAAAAACAGGACATGATGTCATAAGCTGCGACCCTAAAAGGGACAGAATACTGGTGTCGTACCACTCTTTGCTGTCGGCATCACAGTTACAGAAGTGTTCAGGATGCACACAGTTCTCCTGAAGGCCACAGGCACACTGCTGGCTCCCCGGCACTGCTCCACCCCAGTACATGTGCGCTTCACCAGCCCGTCCCACCCACCAGCTGAAGGGGGTCCCGTCTGCAACACACACACACACACACACACAGCATTCATCATGAGCTCTACACAATGATGCTTAGACACTGAAATGAGACATTAGACATCATAAAAGGAAGATTTTTGCACACCCAGAAGACATGAGATTGCTCACAGGTTGCTCTTTTACAGTTCTCAGTCATTTTAACTTTGTCTCAGATGTTTCAAAAATGTAAAAGCTCCTCAAAATAAGTGCAAATAGACACAAATGAGTCAATAGTTCAGATCATCTGACCCTGAATTGGATGAGATTTCTGAGTTTTGGTTGCAGACTTGTTTGGGATCTTGTCATGAGAAACATCTGGGAAGTAGGGAATTAGATGTTTCTACTTCTTCAAAAGGAATAAAAAACAGACACAAATGGGTCAATAAACCCTGAATTTGATGAGAAATGTTTGAGTTTTGGTTGCAGACTTTGGGATCTTGGAGAATCTGAGCATAATTTGAGACTATAACTGGGGTGTTTTTTTGTCATGAGAAACGTACGAGAAGGAAATGAGATGTTTCTACTAAAGTTCCTGGAAATAAATGAAAACAGACACAAACGAGTCAACAGTTCAGATCATTTCACCCTTATTTTAATTAGAAATGTTTGAGTTCATGACTTTGGCAAAATCTTGGCAAATCCGAGGAAAATTTGCGTGCGATTACTGTGGTCTTTATCTCGAGAGAAACATCTGAGAATCAGGCTTTATTAGCTCTATATTTAATCTCACTGCTGTCTACCAGAAAGAATTGAGATGTTAAAGAGATCTCATGTGTGATCTGTCATCTCGAGACGATCGCACTCCCACACATCTGTCCAGGTTTAATCGAGACTAGCGTGTTTATTCATTACTATTCACCTGACATTTCCAACATTTTCTTATTTACGCCTGACACCGTGTTCTCCTCGTCTCATGAAGAACTCCGATAATGAGACAACTAATGGACGTAATTACCGTGGGTCGTGTTTGGTGTTTATTTGAGAGACTACGAGAAGCGTTATCACCCGACTCGACCTGTGATAGAGAGCCACTGTACCAAACCGCCCATGACAAACCCACACAAACAAACAAACAAACAAACATGATAAAAGCACTTCAAAGGTACAAATGCATATGAATAATGTACCCTAAGGGGCCTTATAATTAATTTAATGCCGAAAAATGAGGCGGGGGGTATAACTCAATATAAACTGCCCATAACAAAGAGTATAACAATCAATTTGAGCTGTGTGCTTAAGCGTCATGCGAGCGTCTGCGGTTTTAATAAGCCTGACCTTTCATATGGAGGGGGCGATCGATATTCCTAATGAAAAGGGCTTACCTGGTGTGTTCAAGAGCCGTGACTTTTTGCAGTGGTAGGAGAGCTCCTGCTCACAGTATTCAGCCTGGGTGATTATCGCCCGGATCTGCTCCGCGTCGGCGGAATAGTTAAAGTGGGCTAAATGCTGATTCATCCCGGAGGACGCTTTTAATTTGGTGAGCTCCGTGTTATTGTGTTGTATCACCATCCATGCTTTATCTGCAGGGAGAGAGGGATTCAGACCATGAAACGAGCCAAAAAGACACACTGTGCAGACTGTTTCATCTCAGGCTTTGCCGATTTTCTCCTGTGCAACAGTCACGTGACTTTCAAAAGGTCACAAGAAGTTCAGAAAAAACCTCAAACATGTTATATCTACTAAACAATCATAAAAATAGAGGTTCTTGTGTTCAAAGAATCCTTTTCAAGCTTCGTGGTTCTTTTTATTATTGACGTTTCATTTTAGGGTCTTTATATTGATTCTACTGGAGGCATAATGTGTTCAAATCAACATGAAATGACATTTTCAACCGATTTTACTTTTGTAATGTGACATGAAACAGTGTTGGTACTTTAACATAAACTAAAACTGAATTTATTAAAAAAAATTAATTCATTGTAATGAAACAAATAAAGATAACAATAAAAAATAAGATAAAAATATCAGATGAAAAATCTAATTATATGAATGAGAGAATTTAAAAAAAAAAAATTAAATGAATTAAAATAAGTTTAAATACTAAAATTACTAAAACTATAACTGAAATATAAACTAAATAGAATTATTTAAACCCCAAAAACAAATAAAAAAATGACAAAAACACAACGATATTAATACAATTTACTATATATATATATATATATATTATATATATATATATATATATATATATATATATATATATATATATATATATATATATATATATAGTATATATTATTAGTTATTATTAGAATTATTAGTATTATCATTTTGAATGAACACAATTTTAATAAACAATTAAAACATACATAAAAACCTATTTGAAATATTATATAATAGTATATTAATAATACTAAAAGAATACTAATATTAAATATGATATTGAATGAGAGAATAAATTAACCATTGGGAATTGATTGGCTGAGAGATAGGAAGGTAATTTGAATAGGGAGGTGGTTATGAAAAAACTTTTTCTTCAGAATAACATGCACTGATGAATCATGTACAATAAGATGAGCAATGTGTAATGATAAGAAAGTAAAAAGAGTCGATATGAATTTCATATCGATTTCAACAAAGGAAAAGTGAAGATCTAAATGTAATGTGGTGGTTTTCTAAGAAACCAAAGCACTTTAAAAGCTTGTTCGATTGCATCAGGCTGTAAAAGCCATTCAAACTTTATTTGTAAGAGCACACGTCGCACAGACACGCTCAAAGGTTGATCTGTGGGGTGTTTCTGAAGTGTTTTTCCACGAGTGACTTCCTCCGCGGGGTGTGACACGGTGTGTGAAGGATCAAAAGCTGTGGATTAAAGCCCCAATTACAGAGTGTTTAAAGGGATTTAATCAGTTTGGATAAGCTGTGTGAGATTCACCTGACATGTTGCAGTAGATTAGTTGAGGTTTGATGGGGCCGCTTCCATCCACGTCTATGTAGTAAAAGCCAGACGTGTTTCCTTTGTGTTTGTACGCCTCACACGACGCTTCATAAATGGCTGTAAACACAGAAGTAGCAGGTTTGTCAAACACAGAAGTTGTTCTCAAAATGCACGTGTGGAGCGATAACGAGGTGAGACTGTTGAAAATAACAACAGTAACATACATAAACGAGTGCGCATTCACACTGTCTGTCTACAGATGAAGTTGTGACCAGTACACGCAGCATGTGTGAAAATGCAGCTCGTAGAAAAACGTCACTTTTTTCACACCCTGTTAAATGTTATTGCATAATAAACAGGATGGTAAGATTCCAGTCCTTTAGATGATCTGGAGAAGTCAAGCTGCCCTTTAGAAAATATAGTTAGCTACCAGAAAAGGCCAAGATCTTTTAAATTATATAATCATTTGATCGCATGACTCAGTGTTTATCTGGCACAAAATAAGTAGGATGGCAGCATTAAAACTAATATGTAAATGTGTGTATTTATTTATAGTCATTTATATGACAGTATCAGTAGTGGGCAAAAGTTATGTCTGGCTTAGGAAAATTGAAATTGCATCCTTTATTCAAATATTATTAAATATTGTTAAGCATACTCTGTAGTTGTGCTTGCAGAGTCAATTGTTTTATTTGTGATAATAACGCAATGAAACATGCCAAATTGTGCCGACATACTTTTTGGCCAGACTGTCATACAAAGAAATTATGAACACATGCAAAAACAAGAGAGAACCAACAAAATATTAATAACTGTGAGCTTTTTCCTGTGAGCTTTTTGTTTTTCTATGCATCTGTTTTCATAGTAAAATAAAATAATTTGCCTTTTTTTGCCCCAAAATTTTGTTAGATAAATAACCAAGTTTAGTGTTTTGGTCTTTCCTCATATTTAAAATATTTAAAAACTCATATTTTGAGGAAAATGTATCATTTTTATCATTAATTGCATCAATGGTTTGCATAATCTTTTGTACTAGATAGGACATTTTTTGCATATTTTCATGGCATATCGAGCACTTTTATCCCCCAAAAGCAAGAAGAATTGAATTCCTCATGATATGACTAAATATATAAAATATGACACAAGGTCAGGTGCTCATTAGCTGCAGAGGTTGAGTTTTACACACTTATGGATTTACACCAAGTCTTAAATGAAGTGAAAAGGCCTATTTTGGAGCCATAAAAGAGTGTGGAACAGATTCGGCTAAAATTAAGCACACGTCACTCAAATATTTAATGGCAGCATGAAAGACGCTCACACACTTGAGCTGTTTTAAAGGGTGAGCGTTATTGAGAGGGACTTTACAGTGCGACCTCAATCAGATCTCATATAAAGCTGCTGTAAGTCAGAGGAGCGTTTGGAGGTTTACAAATGAAAGCACATTTCTGCAGTACAGTAGCTGAGTATATCGGCACACTTACTGACATATAATTGCAAACAACAAAAACAACAACAACACATGTTTTTATTGGTTTTCTATGTTGACCAAACTGAGATGATTCTCCAGGTCCTTAAACAGCATATATATATATAGTTCTGCTGTGGCTTTGTACGAAACTATTGTTGTTGGCCAAATAAAGCAAACATAGTCAATGTTATGTTAAAAAAAATATATATATATATATATATATATAAATATATAAATAAATATATAAATATAATTTATATAATATAATTTAGCTTATATAGATATACAAATAATAATTTAGTAAGATGCTTAGGGGGAAGTGGAATACTATAATAGATTTCTGCACCTATACTATAATAGACAGAATACTACAATAGATGAAATACTATAATATATTTTGCTTTCAAGGAAAATAATTAAACAGAATAGCAATAAAAAATAAAGGATTGAAATATATTTAATTTTATTATAATATATGCAATATGTGGAATATGTATCTGTATAGAATAGTACAAAAGAAATATAGCTTTTCTGGGCTTGTGATCAGGTTTTTATAAAGCTTTATTGGTTCACAAATAACTCTCTATCTTGTGCATATGAAATAAACAGATTGAAAAACAGATTGCATATAGATTGTAATTATTTTCCTTGAAAGTGAAACCTACATTAATCCATTTCCCCCTAAGCACCTTAATTGATTGTTATCTTCCCCTGTCTGCATTACATCATGAAATCAGAGCTATGAAACAGATGCAGATGGTCATAATTAAAGCAGCTCTGTTTGCATGCAATATTTATGGCACCACACTTCTCGCTTCATAATACAAATACATTCGGAAGTTTAATTTCACGTATACTAAATTAAGTGTACAGTATATGATTTTGACCATTTGCTCTGAATGCAATGTCTACATAATACAAAATATATTGTGTTGAAAATGTGTCAAAATGAATGTGAGCCGAAGAGAAAAAAGTTTGTAGAGCGTTTAAACTCCAATATAACACAATTAGAACATACAGTGTGATCTGTGGCGTAATGAAGTGAGTTACACAACCATGTCAACATCCCGCCTTCACAGTCGCTTCACACCAATTCAATTTCCATTAAAAGTTCAAAACAACGCAGATAAGAAAGTGCATCTACATATTCACTTAAACACTTTTAATGGCTCGAGTCTGGTGGGGCATATTAGCAGATGAACGAGATCCAGCGCCGATTGACACGGATCGTTCTGAACGTATTTAAAAGCTCACATGAAAAAGCCGACATTGACTACAACAATCAGTTATTAACATTTTGTTGGTTCTCTCTTGTTTTTGCATGTGTTCATAATTCATTTGTATGATGACGTCGGCACAATTTGTCATGTTTCATTGCGTTATCATCACAAATAAAACAATTGACTCCAAGCACAACTACGCAATATGCCAACAAAATCTTTAACTAATTTTAATCATATTTGAATAATGGGTGAAGATATCAGTTTTTCCTATAGGCCAGACATTAAATAAAGTTTGTCTTGAAGATGAAGTAAACTATTCTCTCTGCATTTGACTCCTGATCTGTCCTTGACTTTAAAGGAACACGCCGACTTTTTGGGACTTTAGCTTATTCACCGTATCCCCCAGAGTTAGATAAGTCCATACATACCCTTCTCATCTCCGTGCTGTAACTCTGTCTGACGCACCCACCGCTAGCCTAGCTTAGCACAAAGACTGGAGGTAAATGGCTCCAGCTAGCATACTGCTCCCAATAAGTGACAAAAATAACGGCAACATTTTCCTATTTACATGTTGTGATTTGTATAGTCACAGCGTGTACGAATAACAAGGTCACATGAGACACAGCCATCTTCTAACCGTATACATACTGGGAACTATATTCTCAGAAGGCGAAGCACTGCTACTTCTGCGGATACGGTGAATAAGCTAAAGTCCCAAAAAGTCGGCGTGTTCCTTTAACAGTGTAATGAAAGGTTTGTGGTGTGTGTATTTCAGAAGCGTTCTCACAGCTGTGACAGGTCGCTCCGCTGTAGCCCGTCACAGAACAGTTGCAGTGAAACGTGCTCCATGACTGAGAGCATCTCCCTCCATGTTCACAATGACTCGGGGAGCATCTGGTGTAAAAAAAAACAAAAAAATAGGACATGAAAAATCATATTTGATGTTTGATCTCAAGGACAATCAGATATAGAGAAACAAAATCATTCAGCATTACACATGCAGCCTTTGTAGAGAGTTTTGCATGAAGTGAAAAGCTTGCTGTTGCTCTATCTGATCCTAGAGTTAGAAAAGCACATGGTGACATTTTCATACACACTTTCACAAGAAACATATACAAGAAATATTGACAGTTCACTCTTAGAAGGAAAAATTATATATAGCAAAACAAGTTCTGTTAGACAATTCATGAGTAACACTTTACAATAATGTTCATTAGTTAACTACTTTAGTTAATAAACTAAGAATGAACAATACTAATCTACATACAATACTAATCAAAGTGTGAGTATTGCGTGAGAAAAAACTGAAAGTTTATGGAGTTTCAGTGACATTACTACTATATAATGTTGAAAATAATGTATAATAATGCAATGGGGGAATATTTGTGGGTCCTGAAAATATAATAATAATAATAATAATAATACTTTAAAAAATAATAGAGAAATAATAATAATAAAAAAAAAAACTCTCTTCTTTATTTTAGATTAAAATATTGCGATTTGTATCGAATCATGACATGAGTGTATCGTTACACCCCGACTTTGTACACTTGTGAAGTGCAGTAATCCGTTTGCAACATTTACGGTTCATAACAGAACTTTCAGAATCTAAAATTGGATTGGGTTCATCGTGTAAACACACTGAACGTGTTTTAAAGTACAAAGCTGAGCTAACTTGAAAAAGCATGGCAACCTATCACATTCAACTTAAGTTAACTCAACTAATTAGCTCCAATTAAAGTCGAATTATATACTTTGGTTTGAACTTAAACATTCTTGTCAAGGCAATTAAATATTGTTTTGCATTAGTAATGCAAGGGGCTACAATCCTTGTTTTTTCATCTTCATGTTTGATTTTCAATGCTAACTATATGATTTAAACATAAATTTAGAGGCAAACATTTTACCCTGGCAAATATATCGCGTGCAAAAGTTGCAATGAGATGCGCATATACCTCAACGCACAAATCTCAAACAAGGTGATGATCAACAATTGCAATTCAGTAAAAATCTGAACCACAAGACAGCGAAATAACAGTGACAACAACAGCAGTCGTATAAATCAAGCCAGTAAATGCAAAGCAATGATTCTTCAATAATAGTTTCCACATAATTTTTCAAGCTGCAATGCATGCTGGGAAAAATGTAATATCACTTCACACAGCACACCTGGTTTGAGGAATCATTCATATCTGGAGCTTAAATGCATATTCATGTGCACTTTTAGTGACAAACGAGAACTGCAGAATGACAGTCGCATGTAAATCACAGGGAAATAGACATTTAGACATTCTACTAACTAGAAGTAGCCTAACTCCATAAACTCTATGTCAACTTTAACTGAGTATATCGGCATAATAACTGCTAACACTTTATTTTGATGTTCCACAACAGAAATTCTACTGACTATAAGTAACTTTGCACCTATTATTCTACTAACCCGAACCCTAATACCTAACCTTAACCTAACAGTCTACTAACAGTCTGCTACAGTCTCCTGAAACTCATGTAATTAGTTAGTAGAATGTGTATTGAAATAAAGTGTTAGCGTTTTGAAGTATGCAAATCAACATTAAAAACTAATTTAAGCAAATAATGACTTACATTTGGGTCTGTTTCTCTCATAATATATTTTCTTCATATGACTTCAGAAGACTTGGATAACAAGAATGCCTGTTTACATAACTTGTGAAACACCCTGATGTTGACCAATCATAATCATGATCGAGTATACTTCATTAGTATAATTATTATTCTGTTTGATTTCATTTACATAAAGAAGTCTCAAATGTAGAAGCACAAACAGCCCGTTTAATTCAGAGAAAGCATGAAAAACTAAATCACAGTTCAGAAGGGACCTTGCAGAATCAGCAAATCGGTAATAATTGTAGGATTGAAAATAATCTATCTGAAATGAACCAAGACATTTGCTTTACTGTTTTCTACCACAAGGACCATCTGGAGTTCCTAAAGGCACCGAGGGGCTGATAGCGATCAAGGCCTGTAGGCCAAGATGTGTGTACTTTGGGGGTCGATGAATTGTCACATCTTTAGTACAATGGGGGAAGTTGTAATGATCTGATTGGTCAGTTTGAATGTCTCACATTTGGGTTTTAGTCACATGGTTAGGAAAGGATAAAAGAAGATTGAAACGTTTGCTCTGTCTCTTTGGTGCTCTGGCTCTCTTCTTCTCTGGGTCCCTTTCTTGGGGCTCTCTCTCTTTACCTCCTCTCTCTCTCTCTCTCTCTCTCTCTCTCTCTCTCTCTCTCTCTCTCTCTCTCTCTCTCTCTCTCTCTCTCTCTCTCTCTCTCTCTCTCTCTCTCTCTCTCTCTCTCTCTCTCTCTCTCTCTCTTCTCTCTCTCTCTCTCTCTCCCTCCCGCCCTCAATCACTCTCACTCTCTCTCAGGTAACATTTTACATGCTGGGTAAGATTAATGGTATAAGTTATCATCAACTCATACATCTATTTTGTAACTATTTTAAGTGTAACCATAACCATATTTTGTCATTAAACCTTTTCAATTACAACTAATGTGCTAACTAGTTTTGATTTGGTATTGACTTTGAAGTGCTTCATATTGCAATACAATATCGTCACTCTCTATAGCAACGCTCTCCCACATACACTGCGTTTCTGTCGTTGGTATAAGTGGCAGTGGGTGAATAGACAAGAAATGTGCAGTTTTCTACCATCTTGCTAATAACATTTCTTTAGTCATTCGGCAGTCTTGCAGACTGAAATCCACCCTTACATCATTTAAACAAAGAGGGATTATAAAATTGCATAGTTCCCGTGAAACTCTATTAATGAAACTGTTAAGCTTTAATTATTAACATGTTCTGCAGAGTGTACTAGTGTAAACTTATGACCGCAACTGCATGGTTTTGGTGCGAGAAACTTTGACAAACTCGTCTGATCATTTAGTAAAGTCACAGCACATCTGATTTGAGGGATCATTCATGTGTGGAGCTCGAACGCCGCAGGAGCTTTACTTTACACACTGAACTTTAATACTTTGTGTTAGAGGTTTCATCACACCATTAACCTCAAGATTGACTTCGCAAACACCACTAATAATCATTTATGCCACGGTGCCTTGATTTAGAAGCTACAAACTTTTGCTAAGAGCAAAGTAAGGTTAACCAAGTGACTCAAAGCAGCCTCTTCGACCACAAACACCTTCCAGTTTCTCTTTGTTGAGCAAATCCTTTCTAGTCAGAATAAATGTCCTTGCCTGAGCCAAAAAAACAATTCCCTGCCTCTCTCATCTCTCCCGGGAATGCCATCGGATTATTTGCATGCTCGCATTACTAGCGCTCACTTCACCGGCGACATCTTTCACCAGATTTCCATTTGTGGCCACAAAGATGGTCTAAGAGGATCCGTTCAAACACTCTTTGTTCTGCTTTAGGTGGCCGGGACAGATACACTCTCCGCTCCGGTTTCACGCTTTGTAGCTTTATAATCGGAACAGGATCGAGTGTGTCTTTCATTCCGTTTAAAATGGACATTTCAAACCAAGAAAAAAAAAAAAAAATGAAAGCACACTTTTTGGCTCACATACGCCGACGGCATATTGAGAGGCACGTCTCTTTGTTGGCTGGGATCCCATCAGAGCTTCTCAGGCCCATCGCGGGGACACAACTGAACCACAGCGGTCGAATTCACTCAGTCGGACTCCTCTGTTCTCTGTAATGATCAGACTTCACTCACTGTCACACACTGAGAGCGACTGAGAAACACGCAGAAAGGATGAATGCCACCATGACTTGCCAAACAGTTGCGCTTTCTCTAATGAGATAATCCTCCGAGACAGACAATACACAAATCAGAAACAAAACACATGAAAAGGATCTCAGGGTCCATAAATAAAGACTGTACAATCGTTATTTTGACCTTCATTACATTTCCTTTTTCTTGGAAGTCCACGAGAGTTTAGGAGTTTGGGGTTTCTGAAAAAGTATCTTCTGCTCGCCAAGGCTGCATTTATTTGATTAAAAAATTAAGCAAAAACGAAAATATTATTACAATTTAAAATAACTGTTTTCTGTTTGAATATATTGTAAAATGTAATTTATTTTCAGCATCATTACTCCAGTCTTCAGTGTCACATGATCCTTCAGAAATCATTCTAATATGATGATTTGCTGCTCAAGAAACATTTCTGATTATTATCAATGTTGAATACTGCTTCATATTTTTGTGAAAACTGTGATACACTTTCTCAGGATTCTTTGATGAATGGAAAGAGCAGCATTTACATGAAACAGAAATCTACTGTAACATTATAAATGTCTTTACTGTCCCTTTTGATCAATTTAACGCACTCTAGCTGAATAAAATTATTAATAAATTCTTACTGCCCTCAAACTTTCAAACAGTAGTGTGATGTTAGGTTTCTCACAGTGCAAGATGTTTTACAAGACCATTTTACAACTTCTCTGTGATGCTTAGGTGAGAAACAAGTACACAAACACAGTGTGTTAGAGGAAGAACAACATGCATACAATTTTTATGAAAGATTACGAAGAACACAACATTTTTATAATAACATGCACTGATGAATCATTCACAATAAGACCAGGAACATGAGGTCTCAGCTAATAAAAGGCTTGACATCTGGGGATATGATATTCCACTAGCATCTCGGTCTGAAGGACGCATCTAAGAGAGACAACATGGAAATAGGAGAAACAAGATTGCTTGAAATCAAGATTTCAAAGGAAAAACAAATACTTCCTTCTTTTAGTCAAATGCTGATTGTGCAAATGACAATCACACAAAACTAGCAGTTAAAGCTATAAACTTAAAGTTAAACAGTTCAACTCAAGACGGCTGCGTTCTGCTCCGTTGCCTTGCGCTCTCACGAGCTGTTTGTGAATGAAGGAACGTGCTCTGTCTTCCACAAATAGAGGAAACCAATCAAAATGACTATGCAAATATATGCGAGAAAAAAGCCCAAACAGAATTCAAATACGACTGCTGCAGTGACATCATCGTTGACAGTTACATTTTGAATTCCAAACATTCTATAAATGTAAGACAATGGGAGATTTTCAAAAAATGGAACTGAAAAGTAACACATTTCCCAAACCCGTTTCTTTCCTGAATACGTCCATTTGTCAGAAAAACAGACAAATCTTTAAATATCTTAAAGTCCCCCTGCAGTAACTTAAAGGGATACTTCAGGATTTAGCATTAAGCTTTGTATTAGTAGAAAACAGCCTGATCTCACGGCAATTCGTACGAATTCTACGAGGTGGCTAATTCGTACGAATTCATACGACCTCACTCGTACGAATTCGTACGATTTTTGCTAAATCGTACATATTTTACGAATTGCCAATTCGTATGAGTTCATACGAATGACCTACCCCTGACCCCGCCCCTAAACCTACCCATCACGTGGGTTTAGACAAATCGTACAAATTCGTACGAGTGAGGTCGTACGAATTCGTACGAATTAGCCACTTTTTTATCACTTGTACGAATTCGTACGAATTGGTCGTAAGATAGCGTTGTAGAAAACCTGTAGTATTTTCGAATTACCGTGCTTCCCTCACTCATATCCCTCTGAGACGAGAGATTTATGTATTTTTTGTCTGGAAAAAATCCTCCAATGACGCAAAAATCGTCATTTTGCGTCATCGGAGGATTTTTTGACCAGAGGCGAGAGACTACAGCCAGTAGGAGGAGCTGTTCCGCATGTCTTCAACCCGCCCATAGGGGGATCTCACTCACAGAATGTACACATAGTGTCAGCCATCTCTTTTTGGAAGCTAAGCTAGCAGGCTCTTGTTCTGTGGAGAAAGCTGAGTAGTAGGGGTTACCATCCTCTTTTTCCCGGACATGTCCGGCCGTTGAGATCGTCCAAAATGTCCAGGATCCGGCTTTTGCTTTCTGCAGTCGCCATTCATTGTTTACATGCACACCTTTTGTTTCAATCTAACTGAATTCATTCCGATTGGTGAATCTGAATGTAGTGTTTACATGAACGCTAAACAAGTGATCAGTTGATGTGCGTTTTAACATTGCTAAGAAAATTCCCGCTTCTCCGAGAGAGATACGAGACCGGTGCGTCTCACAGGTGTCGCTCATCAGTAATCACGCCACCGGCCTCGTGTCGTTCTCCCGCGGCCCTAGACTCGTCCTGCTCGCCACAGTAAACATGATGAATGGCGACTGTAGAACGCAAAAGCCGAATCCCGGACATTTTGGGCGATCTCGAAATCCTGGGCAGACTCGTCACGGAGACTCACTAGTAGCCTAGCCTTGTTGTTTTAAACTGTGCTCTCTTACCGGTAGACGTGGCTTAGGAGTGGCCTCCTAGGGCAGCGAAGCAAGTGCATTCTGGGAGTTATACATTTTCTGGCTTTTCTCAGTCTAGAAAGTTCCAAATTCAAAAATAATTTCACATTTCTTCTACATAAATGACCCATTTTAAATACACATTCATATTTCCAGAAGTTAAGTATCCCATTAATCCCTTTGATAATCAAAATGACATATTTAAAAAAAAATTCCTGCAAAAATCATTTCTTCATGCTTTAAAATAGCTTGAATGTAACTTTACACGCCTTGTTTAATTAAGTATATGAGGGTCCATGAATATGCAAATTAGCCCCGCCTCCACTCAATCACAGCCACAGTTTAAATCTGTCATATATGTTTGAACAAGAAAATGATTCAGAAGAAGAAGAGAAAGAGTGAATTATACGGGTTCATCCACAAGTCGATGTATCAGAATGTAGATGCGTTTTATGAATCGCTCTCTACAACGTCGGACACATAACGGTAATTAATATATGATCAGCCTTTGGCTTGACTACATTATCAAACAGCTAATAATGTGTTGCTATCCCGTTCCTATTCACCATCAGCAAAAATCAGCATCCTTAGAAACGCTTTGAACATCATAGAAAGTCAGTGGAGAAAAGCCCCGAATGGTTATATGTTGGTGACGGAAGGACACAGGCGGTTTCGAAATGCGTTTTTGAGTCTTTGGTTCACTGCAGTTTTAAGGAGAAAATACTCATAGACACATATAAACAACATTAAAAATGTGCTTTTCACCACAGGGAGTAAAAAAAATACATATATAACATACAAAAATGTTTGAAATTATCTACGAAACAGCTCGAAAGGAATCTTCATGTTTTGTGGAGAAGGATATATAAGGAATTACAATGCGGCGCTCGCCTCGCAAACAAACCTAGATCAAACACAAAAAACTCCCTCAGACAGAAAACAGAATGGAAAATAAATCTATTCAAGCAGAATACGTGTGTGAGGGCAGCGAGCTCTGCACATCTGAACAGAGAACAAAATGACACCAGCTCTGAGTAGCAGCTTGACGGCATCGAAGCGTACGTGCCCCGCGCTGCCCTTCCCATCCCTCACCAACACTCCAGCAGCCAGAGGTCACTCGTCGTGACCCTAATCACAAAGAGGTGACACCAAACGCCGGCCCGCAGAGCTGAAGTCCCCTCCTGAAAGACAAGAGCAGCAGGTGTGCAGGGACGCCACGCTTCTCCACAGAGCTTGTTTGATGCATTTCTCTGGGCCTCAGGGGGAACCTGACAAGAGCTGGAAGGAGACAGACACGCCCTTTCAGCCTGGGGGTCAGAGGTCAACCGGAGGAAATCAGGACGGACAGAGACCAGGCCAACGACACAACCTTAAGTCAACCTCATCAGCCGCTAACAGCGAAGAGAGAGAAGAGATGCAGAATGCAAACATGCAACGTTTGAAACCAGGAAGTTGGTAATATTGTTAATGTTAAAAATTGCAATGAATTATGCAAAAACAAACCCAAAATAATTAGTGCACGCAGTTTCCCACCCTGTGGATCGGTTCTGAGTGCCTTGATAATAATTAGCGATGCACCGAAATCGATGCTGAAAACCGAAACTGAAAATAATTCCTCAAAATAACTGATCAAATTTATTTAATAATCAGTTGTACAAACATGTAATTGCACATAATGCAGTTTTTTGATAACAGAATGTTTTTACTCCAATTTGTTGGTGAAATATAAACATTTGAACAATAATAAGCTGTAATAACTTGCTCTCATGACAGATTAATTCAAACATTCATTAAATGATGAAGACAGATATATTAATATAATGAATATGCAATAGTGCAAATATGTATCAAGATGCAGCTTTCTAGAGTTATTTTAACTTGCTAACTATCGAGTTTATGTACATTGACTTGTTTTTCTGAGGTAAATGAAACATTACGTGACAAGCTGTTTTATTGATGACTTTCCGTGGTTGAAACACCGATTAACATGAGGCATTTCAGTGAGTTGTACCATATCTTTAATCATGACTTCTGAAGATCATGCATATTTATTTCATGCCGTAACTAGTAAAGAGGAAGAGATGATCCGATCGCGTGCCTCTGAACAGTGCAGCGATCTGTGACTCCACATTACAGAGCCACAAAACCATGTTTATTGTCTGAATTTTGTAATAAAATCGATTTTGTTTCATATCAAAAGTAACAAAGCACAAATCTTATTATGATTTTTAGATGGCAGGCTTGTTACAAATTCTGTTTAGTGAAGTTTTATTCATGCAGCAACCGCTCTGAACACAGTCAATGATTTCGGCCCTACAAAACCACTGTTTTATTCGGACATTTCCTGTAGAGGACACTTCAGTGTAGCACCAATACTAAAATGTGTTTATGATTGGAGCAGCTGATATGTTCCACTGTGACTGTACAGCATCACTCCTCCACTGAGATTCAGACACCTGAATCAAATGCTGAAAGCATGATGAACTACGCATCATGTCTCGATATATGACCTGCTATAAAGCTTTCAACATCATTTGATCATCATTTAATGAATTACTGCTGCCATGATCAATAGAGAGTGTAGAAAACATCAAATGAAATTCTGATTCGTGTTTTAGGTGTCCACTAATGGTACAATGTTAATTGCACCCGGCAAATAGCGCTGACTTCTGCGAATATGGCACAATACTCATTTGCATACAAAGGAGGCGTGCTGAAGAGAATAAAAAAGACTTAATTTCCTGTAAAGATCCTGACGCAGCACTGCTCCAGCATTCAGCTCCTGCTTAACTGAAACAAAACTGTTGAGTGAACTCACGCTTGTAGCTCTTTCATATCATTACTCTGTGTGTTTGAGCGTCCCGACCAGCAGTAACAACCCAGACTCAACCAATGACTCTCTAAACAGAAGAAAACAGAGCATTATATCCATGCTAAATAAGTCAAATTCATTATTATTATTATTTCTGTCAGGACCACTACCGTCAAATACAACTGACAATTAGCATGCAGTTTGGATTGGCGGTATGGTTCCGTTCTGGGCACTAGCGGCGCCAGGATTTCGATTGTAGGTGGGCCTCCAGAAAACTAGATGGGCCAGTTAAAATAAGCCCAAAAAAAAGGCCGGGTTCCCCTTCATCTCCGTTTCAGCGCTTTTCTGCAGCACTATAAGGACAGCGACTCAGTAGCCTACCTGAATTTAATGCATAGGCCTAATTATGCATTGGTAAAAAAAAATGTTGTTGCTTTTTTAATACAATTACAATTTCATTTCATTTCATTTATTGTTTAATAAAATTATAGGCCTATTATTTTTAGTTTATTAACAGCAACAACAACAACAACACGCACACTTCTCTGCATATCTTCAGACAAAATCAAGATATCTGACAAAACAATGAAGATATTTTACAAACCAACTGCCAGGGACGTGCAAATAGTTCCTCAGAGGCAGGCGCCAGGGCTCAAAAGTAAAAATCGATCACTATAATTAATTTATTTAATTCAAATTCATCGCCATCTCCGTAGTGAACGCGCCTATAGAGAGAAATGCACTTCATGGATTACATAATCAGAGAGTAGCAGCCTATTTCTTTTCGTTTTAAATTGTTAAAAAGACATTTCAAGCTTTCTTATGATATATTTCATGTCTGTGAGGCATGCACTGAGTTTCGGTTCAATTCATGATGAGATGCGCTCCAGTTCACGAGCAATGCAAATGACCGCGCCGGCGCCATGTCATGATTATATTGTCTGCTATTTGCTTCTTATTTATTAAATATAGGCAATTGGTTGATAAAAAAAATTATTAAAATTAAGATACAATTTATACAAAACAAAATTCACTTCAAAGAAAGGCTTTCTACAAAACAAAACTTAATGAAGTGGTCCGCTCTGACCCGCTCCATGTCTCTCGATATATTGCGCATACTATCTTACTCATGCTGGTCACTTTTCATAATCAACATGAAAAAAAAAAAACATTATAATATTTTAACAAATATGAAACTAAATGCGCTTATTTAATGGCTACAATATAGTAGGCCTACAGACTCTCTATTTGTACAAATTGCTGCACATTCATTTTATTCTGAATTTTGTACACATTTGTTGTTGAAAGGCATTTGTTTGTGCATAGTAAAACATATCTGCGACATTTATCAAGTTCACTGATAATTGTGCATGCATTTATTAATTATTATCTTAATGAATAATGTAACAAGGACAAGCATGTAAACTGCGTTGTTTGTTTGGAATGGAATGGATCGCAAATGGATCCGAATGAAGAAACGTACAAAACCATAGTAGAAATGCTGGCGCCGCGGCTGGTTCTGGGCGAGAACAGCAATAACCCCCCTTGGGGTAAACAGAACAGAACCAACATGAATGTTTGCAAATATATTTAATTCAAGATTTTAAAGTACAACATTATTCGAGAATTTATTCTGATTCAAGGGGAATCAGAATGCCAAATCCTGACTGGGCGAGAGGAGGAGCTGGGGATGGAGGAGGGTAATTCGCTCCTGAGAAACGCGACAGCTGCTGATAATATTGAAGTATTATATATGTATATGGTGATAGGCGTCGTATTCCTATAGGTAGATGTGGATCAGCTGAGAGTCAGCTGATGCGAGCTTGACTAACGTGACCTGCCAGAACTAACGCTACGCTTGATAACTATTATAGTTTCTAAATGTCCATAGGCTGCAAGGTGTTCTATGCTTTTACTATTACTAATGTCGAGAACTTCAGTAAATAACTAAATGAGAAAAAGTATTAAAAAATCCTAAATTACGATGATTTAAATCAGTAGGTCTTAACTGGTGGATAATGAACCAAAAATAAAAAACAAGAGGGGTAAATGCACTAATAAAATGCATCGAACTTTATACCCCTGCAAGTAAAATACATTTTTTTAAATAGAATTTAAATGGACATATCCCAACACATTGCATATCTTTGGTTGTTAATGAGGTACTTTAAAGCAGAAAATTCAGTATTGAATTCAAAAGGCTCCAGATGCTTCAATAATAGCTTATGAAAACATAAAATGCAATTATCTTAATTATCTGTAATTATGTAATCAACCAACTTTGCATTTGAGCCATATAACCTACCGTTCAAATGTTTGGGGTCGGTAAGATTTTTAAAAAATGTTTTTGAAAGAAATCTCTTATGCTGACCAATGCTGCATTTATTTGATCAAAAATACAGTAAAAGGAGTAATATTGTGAAATATTATTATATTTTTAAAAGAACTATTTACTGTTTTACTATATTGTAAAATGTAATGTATTCCTTTGATGCAAAGCATCATTACTCCACTCTTCAGTGTCACATGATCCATCAGAAATCATTCTAATATGATGATTTGCTGCTCAAGAATATCATTTTCTATGTTGAAACAGTTGAATATTTATGTGGAAACTGTGATACATTTTCTCAGGATTCTTTGATGAATAGCGAGTTCAAAAGAACAGCCTTTATTTGAAATATATATGTTTTGTAACATTAATTTGATGCTTCCTTGCTGAATAAAAATATTAATTTATGATCCAAACTTTTGAATGGTAACGTATGTACTATAAGAGCATTTTCAAGCCCTGCTGAGTGAAAAAAAAATGTAGTGGTGACACTGAAAGAATGAAATGGAAGAAAAGTGCTGTGGTATCTGTCAGACGAGACAGGAGTAGTGAACTTCATCCATCTTGTTCACTCATCACTTCCGTTCTGCACACAGTTCAGATTTACTTTTCAAAATAGTCGTCAATAATACAATTCTGCTCATGAACACAAGTGCACCAGGAAAATGCAAAATGATAATTAGTACGACAGGGGGATGATAAGTGGAGCACTAGAACAGGAGACGCTGTTGTGTGACTCAAACCCATACAGCACTGTTGAAATAATGAGGCACTTCTGCGTAAACACAGATCTGTGGACATGTGGCTCTTTTACTGCGGGTGTGTGTGTGTGTGTGTGTGTGTGTGTGTGTGAATGATGCGACTCAACGGTGTGCATGATAATAGTTCAACTTCACACCTATTGCCTCTTTCTGTTTTGTTTCTTTTTGTGGCTATGCACTTTTGCAGTAACAGAATAAAAACAGGCCTTATACACTTCTGTACTAATGCTGATTATCATCAACTACTGCTCACAATTAGTGTCAGTGATTAGTAAAGTATTTAACCGTGTTGAGTAACTCATCTCCACCACCCAAAACACCCTAGTAACAAGTCAAAACACTGTAGTAACAACGACAACCCTCAAACCAAGACAGTGATTGGCTCTTTACACAGATAGGCAGGCCTTCATGTCAAGCATCGGTAATGATACTCTACACTGAATATGATGTTCTTATCAAAAGCACAATAAAAGCTGAATTTAAGCTTGAGCAGGATTGAGAGTCCACATGGGTCTGAGATTCAGTGAAAGTGTCGACAATGCAAAAACTCCCTCTTTATTCTGTCCATTATTCACCTTTACAATAACACTTACTCAGCACTTTAGTCAAAGTGAGCACTACATCACACACTGTTCCTCCCCGCGTCACTGTATAATCACTCTACACACCAAAACAACTTCCTCAGGTGAACCTTTAGCTTGGCACGTTATTTAAGGAACGAAAAAACGAATCAATGAACCGCAGCTCGATACGGAAAATAAAATGCAGCATGCATAGATACACGTTTGAACATGTTTGCATGCTTAGTTCAGCAACAGGCATCCAGTTACCTTCTCAAAATAAAAATAGTCATTTTGCATTTCAATCCAATTTTGTGCACAATTTTCGGAACATTTCGTTTTCATTTCAAGTCGGGTAGTAGACAGAAGAATAAATTCTAAATGCAAATAATCGATATTCTATAAAAATAAGATAAAATTATTTTAATTATCTATTTATTAATAATTTTTGGTCAACTGACCAATAATTGGATGGTCAAGTCTAGTATATTACATAATGGGATACAGTACCAATGCATACAAATGACATGTAAAATAATATGTAAAAATGAATATGCAAATCTAAAATGAACATGTTTGCATATTTAATTCAGCGATCTTCTCAGAATTTTTTTTTATTGTGCATTCTAAATACAATTTTGTGCACAATTTTCTGAACGCAAATAATAAAATACAAATAACTGTACACTCACCTAAAGGATTATTAAAAACACCTGTTCAATTTCTCATTAATGCAATTATCTAATCAACCAATCACATGGCAGTTGCTTCAATGCATTTAGGGGTGTGGTCCTGGTCAAGACAATCTCCTGAACTCCAAACTGAATGTCAGAATGGGAAAGAAAGGTGATTTAAGCAATTTTGAGCGTGGCATGGTTGTTGGTGCCAGATGGGCCGGTCTGAGAATTTCACAATCTGCTCAGTTACTGGGATTTTCACGCACAACCATTTCTAGGGTTTACAAAGAATGGTGTGAAAAGGGGAAAACATCCAGTATGCGGCAGTCCTGTGGGCGAAAATGCCTTGTTGATGCTAGAGGTCAGAGGAGAATGGGCCGACTGATTCAAGCTGATAGAAGAACAACTTTGACTGAAATAACCACTCGTTACAACCGAGGTATGCAGCAAAGCATTTGTGAAGCCACAACACGCACAACCTTGAGGCGGATGGGCTACAACAGCAGAAGACCCCACCGGGTACCACTCATCTCCACTACAAATAGGAAAAAGAGGCTACAATTTGCACAAGCTCACCAAAATTGGACAGTTGAAGACTGGAAAAATGTTGCCTGGTCTGATGAGTCTCGATTTCTGTTGAGACATTCAGATGGTAGAGTCAGAATTTGGCGTAAACAGAATGAGAACATGGATCCATCATGCCTTGTTACCACTGTGCAGGCTGGTGGTGGTGGTGTAATGGTGTGGGGGATGTTTTCTTGGCACACTTTAGGCCCCTTAGTGCCAATTGGGCATCGTTTAAATGCCACGGCCTACCTGAGCATTGTTTCTGACCATGTCCATCCCTTTATGACCACCATGTACCCATCCTCTGATGGCTACTTTCAGCAGGATAATGCACCATGTCACAAAGCTCGAATCATTTCAAATTGGTTTCTTGAACATGACAATGAGTTCACTGTACTAAAATGGCCCCCACAGTCACCAGATCTCAACCCAATAGAGGATCTTTGGGATGTGGTGGAACGGGAGCTTCGTGCCCTGGATGTGCATCCCACAAATCTCCATCAACTGCAAGAAGCTATCCTATCAATATGGGCCAACATTTCTAAAGAATGCTTTCAGCACCTTGTTGAATCAATGCCACGTAGAATTAAGGCAGTTCTGAAGGCGAAAGGGGGTCAAACACAGTATTAGTATGGTGTTCCTAATAATCCTTTAGGTGAGTGTATAATTGTGCAAAGTTAAATAGTGAAAAAACAATAAAAATCAATACATACAAAAAATGTTGCACTGTGCACAGTGTACATACTATAAACTGCTGAAATGGTAAGAATAGCATGGCAGTGTTTTATTCTGAACACATGCATTGAATAATTTGTACCACAACACAGTACAAGGTCAACTTTTGTAATCCAAACCAAACCAAACGACAGCAGCACCATCAGCGTTCACCGTAAGCACACCTCAGCTCTCTTCCCTCATATTATATTTGATCTGGGGTTAATAAACCGCTCTGCTTCGGTCTAGTCCACACTTAGACTCATTTTGCACAGGGCCCGTGGGTTCATATGAGGCACATGTAAAGCCAATGAGAGCTGCTGCCATCCAATATTTCTTAGTTATGGGCAGCAATGTTATTTGAGAACAACCTACAGCCCTTTTCCAGAGGTAATAACCCTCACAGTGGAGCCGGTGTTTCTGCTTGGAGTGAGAGGACATCACCCACGGTCTGCCCTCGTCTCTTTCTTCTGCAGACTCAATAACACTGTGTGCGTTAATGAGAGCGGAGAGCTACCGAACTCCATTCAACCTTTCAAAGCACAACCAGGGGTGTGATACTGATGTAAACTGCATTTCTAAAAGTGTCAGCATGATTTATTCATTCTGGTTTTACCGTATTTAACGCAGCATTTAAAAAAACAACTTCACCATCAAATTGAACCAAACCCTTTTACTGGCATTTTTGGCATTGCTCCGAATTTGGGCTTGCCTTAAGTGAAGCTGAAAGTATTGGCCTTTACCTCCTTATTGGCTCGTAGGGCTATCTTACTCAAGTGGAAAGATCCTGCTCACCATCTGAAGCATCTGATGTGCAATGTGGATAAGCTCACCAGCTCTGCAATTCACCCGGATCATGTCAACAGATAAGGTCATTAAAATTACACTGTTATGATATATAAGTTTGATTATAAAGTATATTTGAGACTATAGACTGTATAGATCTGGCTATGTGAGACTATAGTTTGAATTAATCCCTTTCCGTTGTATAACACATTGACATTACAGTACAGAATGGCTCTTTTGGCATTATCCAGAACATTGTATAAGCATTCGTTTCATGTGTCATAGAATGGAAGGTTTTTGAGAGGTACATGTCACATTTCACAATACTGTAAACTGGATATTTAATTGTGCATTTACTATATTTTTACATTTAGATTACTTTTGCCTAATGCTACTTATATTTTTTAAATCTAATATCAGTTGATGATACTGATACTAAGTGATGTTAGTGACGCAGAAATGACACACTTCAGCTTTAATATACTGTATATAAAAAATTAAATAAAATAAAAATATTGTGATATTTTTTTAAATAATATTTCATTTAAAAAAAAAAAAAAAAAAAAAAAAAAAAGAATAAAAAAAGCCTGGAAGCCTTTCATTCATGTCACAAACGTGGAGGATGAGTCTGTTCAAATCCCTAACTCTATACCACATTAGCTTTGCAAACATCAAAACACAGTAAACCAAAAAAACATTCCAACAAACAAATAAACAGAAATCCCAGAAGTCTTCAGAGCTCTGAACAAGTGTGACAGACAAAAGCGAGACCTTTCAGAATGTAAACGAGTACCTAGAGGCAATACAACTTTCAGAGAAAACAAATCCACATCTACATCAAGTGTCACCACCAGTGCTTTAAAAAAAACAAAAAACAATATTCACATGAGATATAAGTGTGTGCGCCACAGGTTCCCCTTTACTTTGAATTGCTCGGTCACAGCAGTGTATTTAGCGTCTATCAAAAAACACAGAAGAAAGAAAGAGAGCCTCTTTTTCAGGAGATTTACTTTAGTCTCAAAGCAAAATAAACCCATTTCTGCCTCAAACCAAATGAACCAAACATTCACTGACATGAAACTAACAGCAGTGAACAGGACAGAGAACATGTTCACAGTGGAATACTGCAATATATACCCAAAACAACTTACTATATACTATAAACAGTGTGCAACGAAAAAAAGAGTCACTATTATTGTCATTCAAGCAGTGATTTTGCAGTTTTGTGTAAAAAATATCTTATCTTCGGGAGTCTGACTAACTAGAAAGTTTACAATATATACAAACTGCATACTAGTAATAGACAGATATATCCACATGGCCAATATTTGGCCATTTTGAGATTATTGGCACTGGTTGAAAACCATTTCTACTTGGCAAAACAGAAGCATTACATCCTCTTTTAGTGTCGTAATCTACAGACAGCCTTGTCAATGGAAAATCAACAATTATATGGTATGAAATAAGCATTAATTTGAACAATTTCAATCTAAAATGCATAACTAGGACTGCAAAAATACAGTACAAGTTTTTCATTTTGAACTAAATTGTAAACTAAAGTATAACAACACAGTAAACTTAGTGTTCCATTTTGATTGATCAGATGGATAAATATTCAAATGAGGGCAGTTTCTCCCTGAGGCTCATCATCTGCGTCTTTTAGTAAATCAGTATTCTCGGCATTTCCATGGCTAATTAATCTCTATGTTTACATAATCAAGCCTAACGCATCTATTTGGCGAGGAAGAAAATGGAAAGCGGAACGTTTTGCGAGTTCACATAAAAGCGTAATTGACAGTAAGAGTGCTTACCTGTCAACTATCCCACACATGTCCATCTGTAGATCGCTAAAATTCCCAAACAACATCTGCTGCACTTTGATAAGATCCACTAAACCAGTGTCTGTTCGGATGAGGCGCATGCATCCTTGGAAAACATTGAACGGGTTTCTGCAGACAGTGCCGTCTTCCGTGTTCGGGCATCCTGCGGACAAAAACACGACATTTTTCACCTGATGCCAAATATACACTAAATAACTTTAAAGCTAAATAATTTTTTGTTTTTTTGTATAATTAATATACTATAATAGTATATTAATGTGCAAGTGTGGCCATACTGTATGTGTGTGCATTTGAGTAGGAGAGAGAGCAGGAGAAACAGAGTGTGTGCTTTCCGTACATTATAAAAAGTAATTTTCTGGCAAATAAACATGGAAATAATTTGTTGTTTTAATCCTATTGTTTATTTGTGGCAAGCAGGGAAGGCCCGAGAGCTGTGGGAACGGAGCGAGTCTAAAAAGAAGGAGTGATGACAGTGAAGGATGAGAGAGGACCAGGCCTGGGACATTTATGTTGTGCTTTATGTTTATATTTGGCAGTCGCCCATGAGGGGTTGGCGCTTTACTTTAGTTTTGCTGTTTGAAATTATGTTGAACGTTCGCCGGTTCCTGCCTCCTTCCTCCCTGAACTTTAACTTTTCTACATTACTATATTTATTTGCTTGATCAGTGCCGTTGTGGGTTTTGGTTCTTCTGCAGTTGTAGGCTGTTCTTCATTTGGCGAGAGTGATGTGGACATATGGCAGGTCCAGACCCGCCTGGAAATACTTGAACCATGCATTTCGCTGAAAATAATTACACATCTTAGAACGTTCCTCATCCAATCAGATTCAAGCATGCAACAGCCCCAAAGTATAAATGTTCTTTCTCTTTGTCTTTTTTTATATCAATGTGGGACACAATAATCCTATTCAAATATATGTGATAAACGAGTTAGGCCAAAAGTAATCTAAAAGTAATCAAAATGTAGTCCAATAGATTACGTTAATAACTACCATTTTCATGTAATTTGTAATCAGTAAAGTACCATAATTCACCCAGCACTATACAGTATACTAGGGGTGTAACGATACCCTCATGTCACGATTCGATACATATCACGATACTGAACTCACGATACGATATTATTGCGATACTCCAAGACATACAGCGGGGGAAATAAGTATTGAACACGTCACCATTTTTCTCAGTAAATATATTTCCAAAGGTGCTATTGACATGAAATTTTCACCAGATGTTGATAAAAACCCAAGGAATCAGTACATACAAAGAAACCAAAACAAATAAGCTCAGAAATTAAGTTATGTGTAATAATGTGAAATGACACAGGGAAAAAGTATTGAACACATGAAGAAAGGGAGGTGCAAAAAGGCAACAGCTTATTTCACTTATTTCCCCCGCTGTATTATAAAAGGTTAGCAAAAAATGAACTGTTGATTAAAATGCTAAATTTGGTGTTACATTGTGTGTGTAAATGAATAGGCTTGGACTTGTGCTGATAACCCAATGCACAGGACAATAGAGACACCAGAATAACAATATTCATGATTCTGAAGCTGAAAATACAGTATTATTTTAGACGAATATGCTTGCAACTCTTTCACTGACTAGATACATTTAAAATAATGTAGGACACTTTTTACTGGTAACATAAGACATTTGCCACTATCAGGACCCAAAAATATTTGCCCATTGCATTATTATACATTATATTCAACATTGCACATAGTAGTTTAATATAGTACTGACACAAAAAATCTGTAAACTTGAATTTTTTCACACCCACTAATTTTCATGTTGGGTGAACTATACACAATAAATATTGTCATTATCCACAATACATAGTGTTGCACTTTTGTATTGCGATATATTGTGCCACGGTATATTGTTAAACCCCTACTATAAACATAATATGTGGTTTGACTGTGATATGATGCGCGCTCTACAGCGGCTAAGGGAAAAACATAGCAGACGAAAGAGACCGCCATGCATGCGTTACACTCTCTCCAGAGTCTGAGCTAAAGGCAATTAAGCCAGCAGTCTCCAGGAGCCGAGAGCCATTCACCCCCCAAAACGCTTGAAAGGTAAACTAATGTGCTTTTCTCAGCGGAAGGTGTGTGTTGAGTGACAATGCGGATTGATTAACGTGAAGGATTGGGCTTGTGCAGAGGGAAATTACCCTGAGCTAGTTTGTTGCTTTGTGTTTTTGGATGGCTAAAGGTTGCTCTTACCACCTAAGAATATCTGTCTGTCAGGAGCGACAGGGAAGGAAGAGGTCGCTGCAGAGCTGTAGGTTTGGTCCAGGGTGACTGTGAGACGCCCTCGACGGACAACTAGCTCCACCGAGTGCCACTGACCATCATTTAAATTGGCACCTGTGGAAAAAGAACCAGCATTGTGGATCAGGCAAAAAACAACAGACACTCACTCAGCGCTGCATTAGGGACATTATTTTTATATAAACCTAAAAAAAGGACAGCTTTCAGCATTAAACTTAAAGTATATAGGGAATTGGATACTAGCAAAGTACTAGGGCTATTTCAGCAGAATGCAAAAATGTATATTTTGTATGCATGCAATACCTGTATGAAATCTGCCAAAAACTAGAGCACACTTACTGAATACTGTAAAAATACGGTATCCAACAACGCAAAGCTCATCTTTATTTTATTTTCAGTGTGTCAAGTGAACCTGAAAGTAATTCTTTCTTTATGCAATATCTGATTGGCCAAAAGTTGAGACATTTTTACACAAAATTGAATTATTTATGCATTTATAAACAAATTTGCAGTGTGTTGCAGTATGCAAATTTTGTGCATGCACAGAATATAGTCGAGCAACTACATTTATCAAAGGTGCATTTCCTTATCCAAAGAGTTAGCGGCCATTTACACAACACCGTTTTCAACTGTTCACCGTTTTGGCTGTTCATTTAAATGACAAAAGCGTTTTAGGGGCCTGAACACGGTTTCAAAGCACTCGTTTTTGAAAATGATAGTGTTATCATCTCCGTGTAAACTACAAAAACATGAATTTGTGAACAGTGATGTCATGCACATGCTTATTACGTTCAGTCTATAGGCACGTAGTGTTTCTTTACAAAGTGACATCGCCAACTACTGGCCTGGCAGCAGAATACAGCGCTTTTAGTCTTTTTCGCAGATCGTTTTGACAACGTTGTCGTCTGTACGCGAAACTTTTCAAAAATGTGAAGGAAAACGTTTCAGTTTTTAGTACATCGTTGTCATGTTAGTTACATCCCACAGTGCAATGTGCTCAATTTTACTATCTATCACCAGGAAAACTAAAACCTTAAAAAAAAAATTCATTAGTTGAAATAAAATTAACATTAATTGAAATAAAATAACATAAAATTAACTTATTTTATCAGACTGCCAAGAGTTTTGAACATTTAAAAAAAAAAAAATGTAATAAAAAATAAACATTTATTTCCGAGATGATGCCTGTCTACCCAAGAGGTCACGTGAGAACAATATATCATGCTACTGAAATGTTTGTGCATACTATTGTGACTAAATAGCAGGTGGTGTACCATATATAAAGTAATTCACTTTTCCGCATTAATTTGGTTTAATCAATAAAACTAGTTTTAGCCAGAAAATAAAAACCTTTCCTGATGTAAATGAAGATTTTTATACATATTGCATTTGTTTGATTGTCTCATATAAACATGTTTATAATTCCCCATGCTGCATATCTCAGAGCAGCAGGTGCCATTGATGTTGACTTTGTGCTACCCTTGACTAACAAGAGATGTGTTTAGCTTTTACTATCAAACAAACTGAAACTTTATATACGTGCTTATATCTGAGTTCAACCTGTTGTGATGTCCGTCATGATCCGTCCGGTCTTGTGGATCTGTAGTCGTGCTCTCGCCTCGCTCAGATAAAGCCACAGCGTTCCTGCATTATGCTGCAGGTCAAAGGTCATCAGCAGGCCCGCTCTGTTCCACGTTCTGAATTGCAGACTGACCGACACACTTTCTCCATTGGAGACCCACGGCAAACCGAGGAAACTTCCAGGACTGGCAAACGTCGCTGGCACATCAATGGATTCGGTGCATGTAAAGGTGACATTCCCCTATGAAAGCACAAAATATTGTGGTATAACCAATAACATTTTCTTTATACGAGCTACATTTGTGAGAGTAAAGTAAAGCCGTGACGTCTGCTTCATAAATTATGCATTTGCTTTCCTGGCTGTTCCTGATACCACTATCACAGTCATTACGACAATGAATTAAAGGGTTGGTAATTGGTTTAACCCCCAAATTCCCAAGGCAGTGGTTGTAAAAAAAAAAGAAAAGAAAAAAAACTTGTATAATGGAGGAGAACATGGTACGGGTCACAGAAATGCAAAGCTCTCATTATGGAAAAATTAGGCAGCCAACAAATGACAATTGCTAAGAAGCAAAAAAAACCAAAAAGCAACCCGAAGACGTAACTGTATTAACACATGGTTTCTGCTTACTGCAATGGCCACTTGCTTCTCTCTGGCTCGATTAATCACGCTGATATCGTTGTAAAACACATTTTCCAAGCAGCCATGGAAGTTTCTTCTAGAATGGGATTTCTGGAGTCCGGCCAATGAAGTGCCACCAAAACTGATCTTGTGAAAGAAAGACAGATTCGTGTCAGAAATCACACAGATTAATGGAGTGTTACTCATTTAAAATAAGCTAAACTCTATCGACTCACTGTCGATACGGCATCCAACAACGCAAAGCTCATCTTTATTTTATTTACAGTGTGTCAAATAAACCTGAAAGCAACTCTTTGATGCAATATTTGATAAGTTGAGATATGCCGTTTTAAAAATGTTTAAAAATGATTTCAACTCATCCATGAGTCCAAAAAACATGCAAAATTTGCATTTACAGTAATGAAATGCAGAAATACTTAAAAAAAACTGTAAATATTAAAATAGTTTCAAAAATATAGCTCCAAGACTAAAGTGTTATATAAGTTTAGTGTGAGAAAATCACTTAGCAACCTTGTCAGTGTAAAGATATTCCCAAATAAAAAAAAATATTATTTAAATATCTATATGCAAATGCATATATTATGAGAATAATAATCATTTGTATTACTATTATTATTATTATTATTATTATTAATAATAATAATTATTAATTTTTATTCTTTATTTCTTATGTAACTTTTGCGGCTATATCAATTTATTTTAATATTTTTTATATATGATTTATTATTTTGTTATTTATTATTATTATTTCATACCTTTTTATTGTTTTGTTTTCTTTTTCTTTTGTGCCTTTTTATGACCCCTATTATTTTTAAATCAATTTTATGTAAAGCATTTTGAAGTACTGTTGTGCATGAAATGTGCTTATAAATAAACTTGCCTTGAACATGATGTGAACATGATGCTAGTTTACTGTAATATAAGATGTGTGTCGAAATGAACATAAATTAGCAGTGTATAAAGTGAATAAAGTGAAAGCTCTACTAAACTAATTACACATGGACATTGTAGTTCATTTATGTTGTATGTATAATTCATGTTTGAGCAATTTAAAATGCTACGAGCTGCTCTGTAAGTTACTGGACTAATGGTGTGAGAGGTCGTGAAGGCTCACCTCGTTCATCTCAGAGTGACTGGAGTACTCCAGGAGCTGTAACTGCTGGGTGTTCTTGTCCACGGTGAAGTTAACTAGTCCTCGAACCCGCTCGATGGTGACGTGGTGCCAGTGCTGGTCGTCCAGCAGACTGCCTAGTGACACGAGAGGGTGAACATCCCCCAACGAACCCCTGCCTGAATCAAACACAGGATCGACTGTTGGTTAGGACGCTTTGTTGATGTTAAAGAGTTTGGTTAAACCTTTCACGTCTTTTAGCAGAAACTGACATTAGAAAAAAATGCATTGACCATTTCTATTTCTGAGATGTTCACTGGATTAACATGGAGGTCATGTGACAACAATGCAGCTGTTTGAAACATTTGTTGTTTTACAAATAGTATTTTTATACATAATAAGTAGTATACATAATTTACTGTCCAGAATGTGGCAAGCAGTTTGCAGAACGTCACAAATTTTGCAAAGTTAGACACGTTCCTGTGTCAAAAAACTTTATTTTGTTCATCTTGGAACAACATACCTGTTCGAAAATGTATTCCTACCCCTAAACCCAACCTTACCCATTAGTTATCCCTAAAATCAAAGGGAAATGAAAGGTGAAAAACAATGATGTAGAAGCACCTACCGGTAACCCTTTCTGGAAGCCTAAACTTGACAAACTGTAAACTTGTCCCTCAAATCTGATTGGTTGATTTGAACGTTGTTGATGTTGATCCAGGAACATGTCGCTCTTGGTAAAATCAGGTTCTGCCAACTTGCAAGTTTTCATTTCCAAACATAGCCAAGTATAATTATTAAAAATTAAAATAAAATGTAAAAAAATAAAATAAAATAAAAAATATATATATATGCATTTCTCATTTTTGTTCGTTTTTGCTAAAAACTACTACTAAAACTTAGAAACTATAGACATATTTTAAAAAAAATGAATAAAAATGACAAAAATACACAACAAAATTACTAAAACTTGAGACAATATAAAAATAAAACCTAATTCATACTATAAAAGTATAAGAGTGACACTAAAATAACACAGACAGTGAAATATATGCCTGCAGGAAACTTTCATTAGGAACGTGTCACAGAATGACAGCGCAGCACAGTAACAAAGAAATATTACACGAAAATAGCATTTTCTTGTAAAATGCACTCCAATAACCTTTGTTAAATTTACAACTTTGAAGAGAAGTGGAGTTGCCATGTCTGGTTGACAACGGAAGAGAGTTAAGGTGAGGCAAACTGTACTTTAATAATCCAAACAAGACTTAAGGCAAAACAATTCAAAATATTAACAAACTATAATAGTATATCAGTCACGCTAAAACAACACACACTCACAGACACTGAAATTTAGACCTGCGGAAAACTTTCTTTACAAACGTGCCACAGAATGACAGCAGAGAATCTACATGCATGTTCTCCCTTCAATGTTTTACGTTACGCAACGCATCTATCAATTATTCATCAGAGTTCCAGTGACGTGCCGTCGGTCGAGCCGCTGGTCAGTTACCATCAGAATATAAACAAGCTCTGCTTTGTTTTTATGCACATGCGAGGACGGCTGTACGCTCTGATGTCATTTAACATTTAGTGTTTCGCTGCTCAATATTTCATGATCTTTGTTCCTTTCAGAAAGCATGCGGGACGGCAGATCTGCTGCTCTCAGCCTTGACCTCTCCTGTTCGCTCATACGACAATTATACTCATATTTGCATTTGAAGAGCGGGTCTAATTAACGCCACGGGCACATGTATAATAATATATGACAACACTTTTTCAATCTGACATTGAAAATTTGAGAGACGCCTGTCCTCTTCTGTTATCTCGATAAAAGTGACCCTGAATTTTTGACCATTTTTGCTTGAGGCTTTAACACTGGACATCAAGTGGCGACCTAACAAAGTACCAAAATTGTCAAAAAAAAAAATCCCTTAAAAGAGGCCTATTATACCCTTTTTTCAAAGTCATGACCTACTAGAATAGGTTTTCATGCTTGAATGTCTAAAAAACTCCCTCATATTCTCCATTGTTGCAGCTTGTCTGTCAGTAACGCTCTGTTTAGTTCCTGTCTCTATGAAGCCTGTCCTTCTGAAAGGCACACTGTGCTCTGATTAGTCGGCTGGATCAGTGTGTTGTGATTGGTCAAGCGCTTTTAGTGTATTTGGGAAATGTCCCGCCCTTTTTTTTAAATGAGGAATATTGTGACGTGTTCGTTCCCGGAAGAAAACTCAAGACTACAATGGAGGCGTTTCATTCATTTATTCTCTGAGCCACCTTCCTAAAGATATTTCCTACCGCTGAAAATAAACCCTTCTGAAATGTTTACCACTGTCACCTGAAAGTCGTCCTGTTTATGCAATAGATACATTTGCCTCCCCAAAATATGTCAGTTCTTAATATAACCATAATAACACACAGTAGAAGTGCTGCCTGAGTGTCAAAGCAGTGGTTGAAATAAATCTGCAGTAAACATCTCCGCGTCTCCGTCAGAATCTGGAGCTGAGCGCGCTGTCTGCTTTAAGCAGCTGATAAGTAAGGCTTTGAGGCTTTAAAAAGTTACGCTTTTACACCAGCCAGTCACGGGTTGTGCAATAAGCTTGTTGCATCGATGTTTGATATTCATATACGCCATTAAATTAAGTGTTATTTTAGTATTACTTGTATAATATTTATTATTAATACATTAAATTAGCATTATATTTTCAGTTTCCATTGTAATGTTTTTAGTTTAGGTTTTAGTGATTATGTTAGGTGCTTTTTCCATTTTTATTAGTTTTTATCTTATTTTATATTTTTATTTCAGTTTAAATGTTCTAGTGCTTCAGTTAGTAAAAAATTCAAATGCATATCCACTGTGAATGTATTACTATGCATATTTAATGCATTTAGCTTGCAACACATGCTGCAAATAGACATGAAAGGAACACGAAATCAAAACGGATTGTTTACTTTCTTAATTCTGCTTCTGGTCTTCTTTTGAATGACTCGTCAGAAAACTCATGGGTGTGTCCAAATGAATGTCAGTGGAAAATAGCAAAATAAACTTAATCTCTATATTCAGGGTTGTCAGATGGATGATGGGATTATGAAGTATTGGTCAATGCCGTCAGAACACGGGCGTAATTTCCTATGGGGACATGTCCCCCCCCACTTTCAAATTCGTTTGTTATGATTTTTTTTTTTAATCGCACGCTGTCATCGCCATGAAGGAGCAGGACACAGAGAGCCTGTGCCAATGCACGCGTCCAGGAACGTCTCGTCCACACTCTAAAAATGAGTTGTAATGAGCAGGTATAGCGCTGTCTGTGAACGTCCTGACGCACACACACACACGACTCGCAGACAGCGCGCCAGAATCCAGTTCTCTTTCGCGCTTGAACGAACAATAACACTCACATTTATGCCAAAATGTCCGTTTTTATGGCGACAAATCAATGCCAATAATCACCGAGCACACAACTAATGCTAGCGCGCGCGGTGAATGACTTCCGCGAGAGGATAACAGATCTACACGCGAAGAAACGGGAACTTGCGAGCTCATTCAAACCCTGCGCGCGCGCATGACATCATCTCAGCACGCAATACAAGCCCTCTCGCGCGCGCATGATCATTCCCCACGCGCTCGCGCTTTATCTGCTCTCGCCTGCTGCTTTTGCTCGCTCGAACACTTTTATTTTTGGCAGTCGAGGGGCGGGACTTACTGTTTTAATAACCTCAAATGTCATTGGTTACTTTTCCCCTTTTCCAGAAGTCAGTTGCGATTGGACGCCTGTCCAACTCGTAATTCACTTGACTTGAGACATGAGACATCACTTCATTTGTTTTATTTATTGTGGTTTATTAATGTGTAATGTGATTTAATGCATTGTTAATATAGAATAGATTATTACCAGATACTTTATTAACAGAAAGTCTTATTGCAGTGTGTTGTTAAGAGATATTTAGGCTACAGACTAATGATGCATTTCCATGGTTATTAGCATTGCAAATTGACCCAAATTTGTATTTACATTTTATATTCATAACACTGTGATTTGTGTTATTGGCATTAAAATACCTAAAAGAAATTGGAGAAAAATGGGAATGTAAAGTCATACAGGTGAAACTCGAAAAATTTTAATATAAGTTCATGTGCAAAAGTTCATTTATTTCAGTAATTCAACTTACAAGGTGAAACTAATATATTATATAGACTCATTACATGCAAAGTGAGATATTTCAAGCCTTTATTTGTTATAATTTTGATGATTATGGCTTACAGCTTATGAAAACCTTTTCACAATATTCTAATTTTGAATTTGTTTCTAATTTTGAACTTTTGCACGATGTTCTAACTTTTCGAGTTTCACCTGTATTTGCTGTATATCACCACTACATTACCACTATACTCCCATTCACCACTATTTACATTACAACCAAAATTATATTGGTTCTGAGAACCTCAGAAATGTAAAACGTATCCATTAAATAGTTGCAAATATAACAAGGGCTTTGGATGAAAGATACATTACTTGTTTATATCAATATTCAAGAGTTGTTGTGTAAGCTTTTTGTTATCATCCTGTGTATTACTATTATGTCCATTTTGAGTGGTTTATTATATTTTCTATTAAATGTAAAAGGGATTCTGGCTTCTCAAGTTAAGATACAGTACACAGCATAAATGATTACACCCCTCTGAAACCCAACAAATTCAGAATTTTTTCTTTATCTAGGACATATTTTATTTTTTATTTTATTTTTTAAAGATATGTTATGTTCAGATGGGGTGTAATCATTTATACTGTGTACTGTACTTGCCTCATACTTTCTCTTATTAGGTTATTAGCTTACAAAAAGTTAGATGGTTAAGATCACTATATAATATTTTAATATCTAATTTGCTGTGTTTAATAATTTGCTGGGTTTAATTTTGTTCCTCTATATTTTGTAGCAAATTCTGAAAAGGCATTTGTAAGCTAATTCATGCTGTGTACTGTATCTTAACTTGAGAAGCCAGAACCCCTTTTGCATTTAATAGAAAACATAATTAACCACTTATATTACCTAAAAAATTATAAAATATTTGGTCAATTTGCAATGCTAATAACCATGGAAATGCATCATTAGTCTGTAGCCTAAATATCTCTTAACAACACAATGCAATAAGACTTTCTGTTAATAAAGTATCTGGTAAGAATCTATTCTATATTAACAATGCATTAAATCACATTACACATTAATAAACCACAATAAATAAAACAAATGAAGTGATGTCTCATGTCTCAAGTCAAGTGAATTACGAGTTGGACAGGCGTCCAATCGCAACTGACTTCTGGAAAAGGGGAAAAGTAACCAGTGACATTTGAGGTTATTAAAACAGTAAGTCCCGCCCCTCGACTGCCAAAAATAAAAGTGTTCGAGCGAGCAAAAGCAGCAGGGAGAGCAGATAAAGCGCGAGCGCGTGGGGAATGATCATGCGCGCGCGAGAGGGCTTGTATTGCGTGCTGAGATGATGTCATGCGCGCGCGCAGGGTTTGAATGAGCTCGCGAGTTCCCGTTTCTTCGCGTGTAGATCTGTTATCCTCTCGCGGAAGTCATTCACCGCGCGCGCTAGCATCAGTTGTGTGCTCGGTGATTATTGGCATTGATTTGCCGCCATACGTTTTGTCGAGTATCCTCACAAGAACAGTCTTAAAAGAGTTAAATAAAATCTTAAATGAAGGTCAAAAGTAAATGAGAAAATGAAATGCGTGAGATCCTGTCAGCGGCGGCAGATCTTAAAGTGACAGCAGCCACTAATTCTGTCTGTCAGTTAACTTAAAGGGATAGTTCACTTTGAAATTAAATTTTGGTATGTTTTAGCTTACCTCAAGGGCATCCAAGATGTAGGTGTCTTTGTTTCCGCAGTAGTTTCAATTTTGATAGTTCTTGTCTGTCAGTCATATAATGCAGGTCTATGGTCACCACCTCAAAGAGCATGCACAGAGAAGTCCAAATTAAACAATTTCCCCAACACATTGATGGCCTAAGACACGAAACGAGCGGTTTGTGTGAGAAAACGAACAGTATTTATATCGTTTTTACCTCTACACAACCACGTCCAAGTGATCTGAGGGTGCGCGCACTTCCTGGTGTGTGACGTGTGCGCGCGTTCTGGCTTATAGTCTGCGCAAGCGCAGGAAAGTGTACAAGAGGTAAAAACGATATAAATACTGTTCGTTTTCTCACACAAACTGCTCGTTTCGTGTCTTAGGCCATCAATGTGTACTTACGATGGGGAATTGTTTAATTTGGACTTCTCTGTGCATGCTCTTTGAGGTGGTGACCATAGACCTGCATGATATGACTGACAGACAAGAATGGTTTGACCTAAAAATATCAAAATTGAAACTACTGCGGAAACAAAGACACCTACATCTTGGATGCCCTTGAGGTAAGCTAAAACATACCAAAATTTAATTTCAAAGTGAACTATCCCTTTAACCAAAGAACAAAGGGAACAGAGCAAATTACTCACTGATCTTGACTAAAGAACGTTTGTAGCTTTAATAAGGATTAATCTATATTTCATTTATAATTTATGCAGTGCGGACTATTTGATAACTTTGTTCAATTTCTGTATATTTTGTACCTGTTAGACAGGAGGGGCACAGGTAAATATGACATTTATTATGGGTTTATGTCAGGATTGTTTAAAGTTCACTTAAATTAAAAGTTGTTATATTTTTGAAGCCTAATAAATGTTTAAAATTTGGAGGAAAAAATAATTTTCATTGAGACATCAGTAGCCATTTTAAAATCAGTGATACTGTCCTTCATTCATAAAAAGATGCCGTTAAACAATTATTTCAAATATACTTTCTTTATGTTGTTTTTACATTACAGTGGAAATTGGGTCTCACGTTATTTGAATTTTATTTACACACAAAACATTAATGGTGAACATTTTTGACTTTATAAAATGATTCTCTCAAGTCTTGACAATCTATTAAATAATAAAAAAGACAGACATATTTTTGTTATACATACTGTAGTAGTTTAGTAGCCAACTATTCTTTTTGGCAGAATTTATCATTATAATCAACTTAATTATCTCCTGGATTTTGTATCATTATAGTCCCTAAATGTATGTAAATGCAGGCAATGGGATTCAAATCGAAAAGATTGTCCACCATTTTGTGTCCCCTCCCCCCACTTCTCAAACCAAAGTTACACCCTTGCGTCAGAACATTGTATATATAAATCCTAACAAAGTTTGGGGCAAAACATGAAGCACTGGAGCACAACATAAACAGACATTTTGATGAATGCAAACCACCAGCAAAATGAAATAGTTTGGGATATGGGGCATAAGTCTTGATGTCACAGCATGTTTGCAGATGTATTATTCGGCACAGACAGCAGCGAGTGTTTGCCAGCGACGAACATCTGTCTCTGCATCAGAAAAAAAAAACACCAACATCACATAAAAAACCCTCTGACTCTTTCTGATTATCAGATCTTTGGCACAGTTTGTCTTCCGATACGCTACATTTCAGTCCATTGGTGCTGGATATTTATTTAGGCTTTAGATTGGGACGTCAGAATATTTCAAGGACAATGAAGATTAAATTAATCCACTACACTTCTCAAACAACCCTCTGAAAATCTTTCAAATACATAATGCTGCAAACTTTAGCTAATCTAGTCAACAGACTATATATAAATTTCAACTTTGCACACTAAAAGGCACACTCCCTGCTGAGATGTGATCACTGCTTCCTCCAGTGCTGTAATCTTCACATTTACAAATGCCAAAGTCAAACGTAAATGGCAAATCGAATAAGTACGTTTAATGGTCAAACTAGTGCCGGTCCTAGACGTCTGGGCGCCCTAAGCAAACTATTAAGGAGCCCCTGTCAGTGTGTGCATAAAAATCCCAAAATGTTTCACTGTCAACAAACAACAGTGAGTTGAAACAATAATACGGTAAAAAGAACATTACAAACAATAGGACGAATACAATAGAAAAAATATACAAATGAAATAATTTAGCCTACTAAAAATAATAGCCTACAATACAGAAATTGAATAATCAAATGTAAAAATTAAACTGCATATTCTTCACAGTATTAATGTATTATACATTGATTCTTACTAAAGTTATTCAGTGAAGAGCAGTGAATGATTCTCTCAATTTCAGGTTTATTAGGCTGCTGTCACTTTAAGACAGATCTAATAAACTGACAAACATTCGATTCGTTTCCCGACTGTTTATGTTCACTTAAGACATAAATTAATGCATTTAAGTGAAATCTCCCCAAGATGGACATTCTGACCTATTTTTGTGTAGAGCTGCACAATATATTGAAATTATCGAAATATCGCAAATGTGTATATCGCGATATGCATTTCGCAACAGCTTGCAATAACTGAGTCATGAACAAAAGACGAAGAGAAAATCACTCACTGCTCTTGGCTGAATAACTTTTATAGCTTTAATAAGAATCAGTATTTAATTCATACAGTGAAAACTAATCAGTGTTTTATTTTTACATTTGATTATTCAGTTTCTGTTGTTAAATGAACCTAATGTAGGATAACCTGAACCCCTAAACCCCGTGGTTTACACTGATGTTAAAATAACACTTCTTATACTACAGTAAAACACTGATGTTCACTTTCAGAAGCTGTAGGGATGTTTTCTTGTCACAAAAAAATGTGAAACATATGTAGGTTATATAATTTTGAATATATTTTAAAGATAATTTAAATGTATTTTACACACTTTAAGCATTATCGCATCGCATATCGAATATCACATTATTTAATGAGTTATCAAATATCGCATTTTTCTTCAATATCGTGCAGCCCTATTTTTGTGTGTATTTGTCCGGTTCAACACACACCCGAAGCCCAAAGCAGACTTTAGCCTACATGTCCATGTTTTGCTGTTCTCATGTCCGTGTTCTCCTGCCGGGACTGTATAGTACGAGTAGACTTGACTGATTTGGATGTTACTAGGAAGGGCGACAATGCAAGGAAAGGATTAAAAGAAAGGAACAGAACGCGGCATTGTGTTTTCATAAGTGTTGGAAATCAAAATGAAAAAGTATAGAAAGGACCTGCACTGTGTCAAACTCATATACAGACATGAAGCATGTAAGATGTACAATCATAGAGGAGAAAATACAGTGTAGAACAATCTGTTTCACCTTTGCAATGAGATTACATGATGTTTCATGCGTCTCCTGAGTAAAGAAAATATGAAACCAAAGAAAAAATGAATTAAAGAAAAATATTTAATCTTAAGGTGCAGCAGTAACAAAACATCCACTAAAAAGGCCTATAAGAATCAAACGTCTAAATATATATTTTTTATTTGTATCAAACGACCACTTTAAACACAGACAACAACATTTCTCTAATTCAAACATAGGGATTTATGCTAAAACATACTTGAAAAAAGCTGGGTAAAAAAATTCTGTCAGAAAATTTCACAAACAATTACAAAGAAACTGCGAATAAGATTGAATTAACCAACACTGAGCAGGACGATCCAAATATTGAGTTAACCTTATAAAATTTGCACAGTCTAGTCATCTATTATTCATTATTAAGTTTCTAGCCTCCAAACTTAACACATGCAGGTATTTCCAGCCTGAAGTGATTGATATGCAACGTTGGCTCCTAAAAGTCAACGTTTTAATGTCTTATAAAACAATCCAGGGTGAACGCAATGTCCTCTTGGCACAGTAAATCTCATCTAAACACGAGAAAGGCTCGGCCATCACTGGACGACAGACAACAGCAAAGTGCCATTCGTATTTCTGACAAACAGAGTCGAGCCATTATCCGAGAGAGGCCGAGCGACCACTTTAGCACTTTCAGAAACACCACTAATAAATGACGGCAGGCATCTTCAATTTGCTTGAAATTATGTTGAAAGCAGAGAGAGCAGCAGTTAGACTTCAGTTACCTCACGATGGAAAAGCCTGACAGTAGCGGGTTGTGCTGAGATTTACAGATGCGAGGCGTTCAAACTCCTCCGGTCTGACCCAACTGAGCTCTAAGAGACTTTATAAAGTACAACCGGTACACTGTAAAGCTGAGATATGACGAAACTGCACAAGCTCGCTGAATCCTCCAGTGCTGTAATCATCACATTTCCAAATGCCAAAGTCAAACATAAATCGAACACAAAAGAGTAATTGTCAAATTTATACAGACATGCAGCATGTGAATTTTACAACTACAGACCAATAAAAAAAAAAACAGTAAGGAACATTGGATAAAGAAATCTCCTTTATCTCAAATGTTTCTCCTCTGAGACAGTATTGAGATTACATGGGGAGACTTTGATATTGATCCTTGTTTTAGTTCTCCTTTTGTCCCAAAGTCTGCTTGCCATGGTCCATAATGTTTGATCGAAACGACAACAGCGACTAGACGCAACGCAGTTGTCCACGTCTGTCGCCATGGTAACTATGGCAGTACGAGCGGAAACCAGGGATAACAGGTACACTTTTTAAAATTGTGAATTTCTCTGAATTTACAAATTCTTGAGAAATTCATTTAGGATAATGAAAGTACACAATTGAAAGAAATATATAACGTGGTTTTTTGGATATTTTGAAACAAAATTCTTACATATTGTACCTTTAAATAATATGAACATATACAACTGGTGATTGTAATAATGTTGAAATTAATATTAACTAAGATTAATAAATCCTTTAGATTATTTTTAATTCTTAGTTCAAGTAATTAACTAATGTTCAAAAATGGTACCTTATTGTAAAGTGTTACCATTTTTATGTATCAAAAGGCATATTAGGAGAAACATCTAAGACAAAGTTGATACTCAAGTGAGGAAGTGAGACTCACAAGCTATGAAAAGTCAATTCTGGAAAGTGAAAACACACATATCCCGTGTTAATTACAAAAAAAGCTCTCTTTTTTAACATTAACGCATTAACAAATTAACAATGACCAATATATTCTTAAAGCATTTATTAACATTTGTTAATGTTAGTTTTGTTCATGTTCACAGTACATTAACTAATGTTAACAGATGCAATTTTTGATCTTAAAATATGCATTGAGATTAACATTAACCAAGATTAATAAATGCTGTCGAACTATTGTTCGTTGTTAGTAACTAAGGTTATTGTAAAGTGTTAAAATAAGAGCTCCGGTCTTGAATGACAGCCATGTAAACCCGCAGGTCTGTGTCGGGCTGTAAATGACATCTCATCGCATGTCTAAAATAAGTCTGAAATGATGTGAGCTCACAGAAAACGGGTCTGGAAGTAAGATTATTCCCTGATGTGTTCAGAAAGCACGTTGTGCCATTGCAGTTGTAAGTTCAGCAGTGTGTGTGAGGAGAGTGTCACTGGCGTTGGCAGTGACACCCGAACGCTGCGATCACAGATGGCTCATGGGAATCTGTGAATCAGTGCCATACTGGCAGTCTCTGAACGACACCTGAAGGCTTTTCTTTACAGTCTTACACCTTATGAAGAACAAGCCTTCTGAATGTACCAGCAAACCTGATTCATTAGTAAGAGAGATAATAATTAATCTGCTGGAAAATTTAACTAACAATAAATTTAAATTACTGAATAGTACCATGGTATTGTCATATGTTGCAGATGTACCATGGTAATTTCATGATGTTCTTTAAAGCGTCTTGGAATAACATGTCCAGGTTTTATATATACATATATATAAGCACAAAGTCCCTCCAGCGAGAGTTCTTCTCTATATCAGTGTGACTGTTACTGAACTCCCTGAAACGGCTTCATTGTAGTCTTGAGTTTCTTCCGGGAACAAATACGTCACAATATTACTCATTTAATTAATTCATATGCAGAATAAAGGGGCGGGGCCTGGTTGAGTTAGTTAGTAGTGTGTTAAACTGGTGGTTATGGTAAGGGGCGGGACATTTCACAAACACACTCAAAGTGCTTGACCAATCACAACACACTGATCCAGCCGACCAATCAGAGCAGTGCGCTTTTCAGAAGGAGGAGCTTCATAGAGACAGGAACTAAACAGAGCGTTACTAACAGATTGGGAAGAGAGGAGCTGCAACAATGGAGAATATGGGAAAAATGCTGGAATATGGGGAAAACAGGTCCCTTTTAATAAAAAAGATGGGTAACACTTTATTTTAAGGTGACGTAGTAACACGTTACTACATGTACTTACTATAGTAATAACAGTTAATTATGCATAATTACAAGTAACTAACCCTAAACCAAACATTACCTGTAACTATATAGTAAGTACAATGTAACTACCTCACCTTAAAATTAAGGGTTACACTTTATTTTAAGGTGTCATTGTTACAGCGTAATTATATTTAAATACTGAGTCATTTTAAGCAACTACATGTACTTACTATAGGGTTAGGGTAGGATTAGGATTTGGTTTAGGGTTAGTTGCATGTAATTATGTTGTTATTACTATGGTAAGTACATGTAACATAACAAGGACACTGTAAAATAAAGTATTACCAAATAATATAACCAATAGAAGGCATATGAATATGGTACATGCATGTTAGTACCTTTTCTAAGCAGTAGTAAGAGTTTCCCTTTGAATAACTCCAAAGTGAGTGTGTGTCCGCTGTGGCCTTCCATATGAACCAGCATCCCGGAGTTCTGCAGGGTTTTGAAGTTCATGGATAACACGTCTTTGTCCGCAGGACTGGCGCTGGGATCCGGCCTGAAGAGCAAGTGACCACTGCCATCAAAACCGGCCACGTCAGAGCCTGGAAACACACCAGGAGCAAATACACTGTGATGGTAGAAAATAACTCAAAGATCAGAGACAAGAGATCCACTGCTCAGTAGAAATGACTGATTCATGACACCTAATTTCACAACATTTGAACTTAATTCAGTAAATTAATTGTAATGAAATAAATGAACAATCATCAAAACTAAGTAAACAAATAATGTAAACAATATTACTCAAGTAAATATTAATGAACTAAAAATAAATAATAATTAGGGCTGTCAAACGATTAATCGCGATTAATCGCATCCAAAATAAAAGTTTGTTTTTACATAATATATGTGTGTGTACTGTGTATAATTATTTTCTATATATAAATACACACACATGCATGTATATATTTAAGAAATATTTGCATGTATATACTGTGTATATATATTTATATTATATATAATTTATATTATATATAAATATTTTATATATAAATAACATTTTTCTTAAATATATATGCATGTGTGTGTATTTATATATAGAAAATAATTATACTCCATACACACACATATATTATGTAAACACAAACTTTTATTTTGGATGCGATTAATCGCGATTAATCGTTTGACAGCCCTAATAATAATGTAAAATAAAATAACTGATACAAATAATGAACTACAACAAATACACAAATTCAAATGAACTATGGTAAATAAACTACAATAAGCAAATAAATTATAATGAACTATACATAAAGAAATAAACTACAATAATCAATTAAATAATGAACTATGTATAAATAAACTGAACAAGATAAACTATAATAAAGAAATAAAAATAAACTATAATGCATAAATAAATAAACAAACAAACTATAATAATCAAATAAATAATGAACTGTCTAAATAAATAAACTGAAGTAAATAATGAACTATAATATATAAAGAAATTAAAAATGAACTATAATACATAAACTACAATGAGCAAATAAATAATAATGAACAATAAATAAATATAGTGTGTGTGATGTTCAGATGTTTAATTAGTTCCTGGTGTTTCAGTTTAATGAGTCGCTCCTGAAGAGTGAAACACTGGGACTCTGTGACGCTTTCAAAGCATTGATCTGTGTGTTTGAGTCAACAAAGAATTCAGCTTTGTGCATTATAATTAGAGGCGTGTTTGAGCAGGCCTATTGGCACTGGTAATGTATTCAGGGACAGCTCAGCACCTTCACTGCTATAAGTGGAGCAGAGAGAGTTTAACCTGAGATCCTCAGAGATGATGCAACCGGCTGACACTGGGCAGAACCTGCAGGATCTGTTCAATAAATTATACATCTGTACGGATGGATGGGGGAAAAAACACTCAATCCCTAATGGTCTGCTATATTTATGAACATAGAAACAATCCAAATGCTGTGTTAATGCACTTGAGGCAAATAAACATTGTGTGTGTGTGTGTGTGTTGACGGGCTCTGTGTTGAATGGCAGAAACGCTAAGGCTCTGCATTTCAGGGACAATACACCTCATTCAAAAAGAGCCACAGGACAAAAGCTGCCACACAGGACCTCTGAGAGACCAATCATATATCAGCACACTGATAGAGAGAGCACAGGACACACTCGCCTGCTCTTAGGCCATAACACATGACAGCATGAGCTCGTAACAAGTGTTGCTTAAGACTGACATCATCCGCTGTGTGAAAAACTACTATAGTTCGCTTGATTATGAATTATTAAACATAAATATATATATATAAATATATATATATTATTTATATACACTACTGGTCACAAGACCTGTACGATTTTTTTATGTTTTTAAAAGAAGTCTCTTCTGCTCACCAAGGCTGCATTTATTTGATAAAAAAACAATAAAAATAAAACAGTATTATTGTGAAATATTATGACAATTTAAAATAACTGTTTTCTATTTTAATATATTTTAAAATGTAATTTATTCCTCAGATCAAAGCTGAATCATTACTCCAGTCTTCAGAGTCACATGATCCTTCAGAAATCATTTTAATATGCCTATTTTATGCTAAAAAACATTCATTATTATTTTCAATGTTGAAAACAGTTGTTTTTCAAAATTCTTTGATGAATAGAAAGTTCAAAAGAACAGCATTTATTTAAAATAGAATATTTTCTAACATTATAAATGTCTTTACTGTAACTTTTGATCAGTCTCATCCTTGATGAATAAAAGTATTGATTTATTTTATTTCTTTCCCCCAAAAATAAAATTAAAATAAAATTATTATATTTATTATAATTATAATATATATATATATATATATATATATATATATATATATATATATATATATATATATATATATATATATATATTATAATTATTATATTATTATAAATTAAATTATTATTATTATATAAGAATTATAAAATTCTTACTGACCCCAAACTTTTGAACGGTTGTGTTTAATGTTACAAAAGCTTTAGATTTCAGATAAATGTTGTTCTTTTCAACTTTCTATTCATCATAACATCATGAAATAAAAATGTAAAAAACTGTTTTCAACACTGATAATAATCATAAATGTTTCTTGAGCATCAAATCATCATATTAGAATGATTTCTGAAGGATCATGTGACTCTGAAGACTGGAGTAATGATGCTGAAAATTCAGCTTTGATCACAGGAATAAATTACACTTAACTATATATTCATATATATATATATATATATATAAATGATAAATAAATAAATGTTTTGACATTTCATAATATGAACGATTTTAAATCATATTTAAATCTTAAATAACATGTGATACTATAAACCATATTTAAATGATAAATAAAATTAACAAAGTTTAAACTTGATTAAAAACAGTAATCTGAGACATTTAGACATTTTATAACATGAAAGATTTTTAAATAATACTTCAGTGTTAAATAAATAAACTTTTCATAACATGAAATATTTGAAATCATTAAATGAATGAATGAATAAATTATAAATAAAAAATTCATGTCATTTCTGAAATGTAAATATGAAATACGTACTGTATTGGCATCCGTACGCTTCCAGTCTCAATCCCACCCTCCCGTTGGGGTTCCAGTCCAGAGGCAGTATTCGGAGATACTGAGCAATGACGGGATGCTGTAGTTTGTACATCACCACACTGTCGGCGTTGGAGTTCCCAGAAAAAGCCTCAAATGAAAAAGAACAACAGCGTTTCGTGACCTTTCATGGTATTTGTGGTTTGACATTGACATGATGCACTAATGCGGTCTTGCATCTTATATGGTTTCCCATTGGATCATAAAGATGCAGAATGTTGATCCCGAAAGGTGGGTTCACATACGACGAGACGAGTCTATAACTTAAGTTCTACTTAGCACGAGGCGAGACCCTGTGGCGACCGGAGCGATTCAACATCGCCATGGGTCAATGAGCAGATTCATCCACTCGGGCTCTGTGTTAAAGGAAATCAATACAAGCACTTCTGTCCAGTAACGTCCACACTAATAATAACCTGATCAAAAATGCTGATCTCACAACTAAGATAGGCTGGTTACGCTGATCTATGACCAGTCAACTCAGTGCTCCACTAATAGGCTTATGAGTTTCTTAGGTAGTGTTTACATTAGATGCATTATTACACAGAATGTGAACAAATGTGCGTGCACACACACACACATGTTGTGTTTTCATGTTTATGGGGACTTTTCATAGACATAATGATTTTTATACTGTACAAACTATGTATTCTATCCCCAAACCTACTGTACCAATCACAGAAAACTTTCTGCATTTTCACAAACAACAACAACAACAACAACAACAACAACAACAACAACAACAACAAAAAACCTAATTTAGTCTGATTTATAAGCTGTTTTCCTCACGGGGAACAAACAATGTCTCCACAAGGACAAGGACTTTGGATATTGCCATCTTTGTGGAGACATTTTGTCCTCAATGTAGGGTTTACCTGGAACACACACACATTTATTAGATTTTTTTCTATAATAAAAAAAAAAAAAAAAAAAACAGTTAAATAAAAAATAACTTACATTTTAAGCTGTATATTCAAAATATATAAATAAATAAAAATAAACAAATGTATATACAGTGCTATGCATAAGTTTAGACACCCATGCTAAAGTTGACTAAAAAGAGGAATAAAAAATCATCTTTTGGAAATTGAACTTAATGCCTTAATTAAAAAAATTAGGAAAAATCCAACCTTTAAGGACACCAATTTTCTTTGTGAATGAATAATGTATCGTAAATAAATAAATGTTCTTCCTTAAAATACAGGGTGCATAAGTTTGGACACCCCTATGTTAAATTCCCATAGAGGCAGGCAGATTTTTATTTTTAAAGGCCAGTTACTTACTATGCATCCTGATAAAGTTCCCTTGGCCTTTGGAATTAAAATAGCTGCACATCATCACACAGCCTTCACCACACCTAGAGATTGGCATGGTTTTATTTCAGTTAGCCTAATAGCTAGTGTGATTTGCATTGAGAGATGATCTTATGGAAAGTACTCCATGCCAATCTCTAGGTATGGTGAAGGCTATGTGATGATGTGGGGCTATTTTGTATACAATTGATTTAATATGAAATGAAAATAATTAAATTACATTAAAAATAAATGAACTTTTTAAAATGCATATTAAACAAAACTAAATGAAAACATGTATGTGTGTGTGTGTGTGTGTGTGTGTGTGTGTGTATATGTATATATGTATGTATATATATTTTTTTTCATTCTATAATATTTGATGTATATTAAATATATAAATAAAATAACTAATACATTTAAATAAACTATAAATATTAAATATATAATTATTAACATATAAAATGATTATATATAGACCAGCTTAAACCAGCTAACACCCACACATCACCTCAGTCGGTTTATATAATCAGGGTATTTTCCAGCCAAGGTCCTGCTAGCCATTTTAAGAGGCAAAGTAGAGTTATTGTGGATTATTTTGCAGGGAGGAATGTTCATCTTGTCCTTATATCTGTCAGAGATGTGTGCAATTTGGTCTTTCTTAGCTCAGAGTAATTGGGAGCTGAGTAGCGTTCTCAGTGCGTTTGAAGGGATCAGCCGTCTGGTGGAGTGGAGCGTTAAGCTCAACAAATTGCTCTGTTTCCTGCTGAGGCGGCGCATCTCATTTGCTCTAAAGTGGCCTGTGAAATATATCAAGAGTCAAGGTGCAAATCCTCCACTGGTAGAGGAGACAAGTTCTCGCTCTCAGAAGAGGGAAAAGAAGCTCACGTCTTAAACTCTAAGTGCTTCTGACGACAGACAGATTCGTGACTAACGGTTCTCTGTTGCTGTTCTCAACAGGCTTTATACCGAACGACACGTGAACAAAAGCATCCGTCTCATCCCATCCGCTTGTTGGAGAAAGTGTAAACGACTGTACGAAGTAACGCCAATATCCATGGACTTTTAAAGTAATCGGCTAACCTAGTTAGATCTATTTATTATTGGCATTTTACTCAATTATCTAAATGTTAGTGAAAAGAAGAAAAAGAAGAAACATATACGACAGTATCTTGAGTAAAATGGCTCTATATTTAATGAAGCACATACAGGCCGGTCTGATGGGTCGCAGATTGCAGTGAAAGACAATAACTAGATGTAAATAATAATATGCAAATTATATAATCATGTATAAGACTACCGTTCAAAGGTTTGGGGTCAGATCAGTTTTTTCAGCAAGGGTGCATTAAATTGATCACAAGTAAATGCATTTATTATGCTATTTCAAATAAACGTTGTTCTTTTGAACTTTCTATTCATCAAAGAATCTTGGAAAGGAAAATGTCCTGGTTTTCAAAAAATACAGTTTGCAACTGTTTTCAACATTGATAATAATCAGAAATGTTACTAGAGCATCAAATCAGCATATTAGCATGATTTATAAAGGATCATGTGACACTGCTAATGCTAATCCTTGACATATTTGAACATGATCTACTGTTGATGAATTATGAATGTTTACTTTTTTTAACTGAAATACCAATAGAAACCAGAAGAAAATATGTTCTGCGTGAATGCAGGATTTTTAAATGTAAACAAGCATGAAATACACCAGGACTTTAATTTTGAAATGTCTTCCTGCTGCTTATTCAAGTTATGAATGTTTACTTTCATAGTTATGGTGTTTGTATTGTAATAGGGTTTAGATGGTTGTAAGAGTGCATTACTTATCTTCCTCATATACAGTGAGGAAGATAAATACTTCACACTTACAACCATCTAAAACTTATTACGATACAAACACCATAAAGTAAACATTCATAATTTGAATAAGCAGCAGGAAGACATTTCAAAATTAGAGTCCTGGTGTATTTCATGCTTGTTTACATTTAAAAATCCAGCATTTATGCAGAACATATTTTCCTCTGGTTATTATTGGTATTTCAGTTAATTAAAAATAAACTATATGACAATTTGATTCAATGTTTAGAATATAAATAATTCTGTAATTATTAAATAAATACAGTTTGAAGCATATATACATTTAAAATCCTAGAGTGTGCTTTTGTAGCCTGGGAAAACCCAGACAACTTCCGGCAAATTTAGATTTGCTATGCAAGTAGTCTGGCAAAGAGCTCATTCAAGCCCATTTCTAATCCGTCGAAATCGCGGCACCAATCAGAAACGTTGAGGCGGGCTTTACACGATGACGATCGTTCTGATTGGTTTTAGGTCTATCCAAAAGCAACTTTTAAATGCATTATTATATTCAAATTGCAAACACATGAGGACAGTCTCCATGAAAGACCCACTGGCAGATGAACGTGCTACTACATTTCTCTCCGAAATGGTAGGAAATTAAATTAGATTTAATAGAGGATTTTAACTGTGACACAATGATTGACAGGGCAGTTTAAGTGACAGGATGCACGCGACAGATCCGTCCGATAAAGATGACGAAATAGTATGTCCCAAAGCTTGCCTACTTTTTTGCTACACATTCAAAAGTAAATACCTTTTCTTCACAAAAAGAGTACATACTTTTATGGCGTAGTGTAACTTAGGCGAATTGGGACGCAGCATATGGCTTTACACGATGCCGATCGCTCTGATCACCCAGAGGCATTTGAGCGACGTCCGTTGGTGACGCCCCTTTGGAAATGAGTTATTAATGAAGCTTTGCCAGACCATAACTCAGTTACTACTGAGAATGGTCTGGTTTTAACCAGGCTAGTGCTTTTGTATTCAAATAAATGAAATAATTTTGCTTGTAAATGTCTCATCGTATCCCTTTATTAAGGAAAATAAATTATTTGATGCATTTTTATTGCTTTATTTTAAAGTTCTTTATGTGCTCCTAAACTGTCCAAATTTATAAAAGCATCAAGCCCTGCACTCTCTAAATCTATTGGCGTGTACGTGTTTATCTTGTCTGGGCATGTTTCTCCTCATCTCAGGTGAAGCTGCACGGCACAGAGGAATTAAACTCTTACCCTGATACTATCCTCCTGTCGGTACGGTCTCCAGTTGTGGCCCGTGTCACTGAACATGAGGAGGTAGCGTGTGACCCAATCTGAGCTCCCGTATCGGCCCTGGGTGGCCATGGCTGTGATCTCCGTCCGCTGCTCCAGCTTGATCTCCAGCCACTGATACTTATTGGAGTCCAGTGGAGACCAGCCTCCAGCACCTGCCGGACACGAGACAGATGAAGAGCTGGATGAGCTGAGGGCTTCACATGGCATGCACTGCATTAGGGCATACATTACATCACATGCTGTTCATAAACGATGCAGGGGTTTATTGGGAGAAAACAACAGATGCCTTCTAAGGAAGCATGCAAATTTAAATTAAAACCCTTATAAGTGCCTGATTTGAAACGCTCTATATATAGACACTCATGTGAAGTGCACAGATTCACAAGTAGTTTGATGTTAGCATGTTGATAGGCTAGTGTGCAATGTAAAACTCTAATAAATAACACACAAAGATTGGATGAATCATTTGAATATATATACACATTTTATATATATAAAAAATATATATAATATGGTATAAAACCTTTCCCCTCATCTTTCCTTCATGTTTTATCAACACATCTTAATGAGGATAAAGCCGTTCCACTGAAATAATCCTGTTAAAAACCTGCTTGAAGGCTGTGATAACTTGTCACTCGAACAACAAACAGGCTAGAGACGTTATGGCTGATTCAACAACGCAGCAAAACGTTAGTTTTCTCTCTCTCTTTGACCATTGGTGCATACAGGGATATTTTACAAAAATAATAATTCCTATGGAATATCACATGTCCAAATTACTACATAGTCTAACAACCAGTTGATTAGATTAGTTTATAATCTTGATCTTTTCATTTGTGAAATTCTCTTTGACCCTGTCAATATCCCACCTAAGCCTTCACATACAATAATTTGCACAAAATGAAAATGTTATCATCATTGTTTCCTATAGAACTTTCTCTCTTCCATGGAAGACAAATGTAGATATTTAGCAGAATTTTGACGCATACAATGAAAGCCCATGAGAATGAAGGCAGTCAATCTCCAAAAATGACAAAAAGCAGCATACAAGTAGAATAAAAGTCCCTTCAGACAATATTTTGGTGTCCTTACTGTATATATTTTCATTGTATAGAAAAGTCAACAGGCTCAGACTTCAAAATATCGCCTTTTGTGCTCAGAGAAGTTTAAAATGACAGTTTTTGTTTACTTTAATTGAAAATTAAAGTAACTAAAAATTGAAAATTCCATTGAACGGAATCCATTTTCACTCAGAAATAGCTAGTAAATTACACAAATTATATTTTTTTTTTACAATTTCGAAAATAATATATATATTTTTTTTTGTACAGTAGGGTTTGCAGTTAAAAACCTTTGTGCCCGCGGACTGTCTAACAGGCGGTTACTGCTGAATGATGTGGATTTTGGAATAAACTGCTGCTTCAATGTATATCTAATAAGTGATTATAATCAAGGTATTCATCAATATTTTTCCTCTAAATGTCACATGAGTTGAATGACTTCTCTAGGCTTGTGAGATTTATAAGACTATAAGTCACAGGGGTCATTGAAGTCTATAGTTTAAGGGACCATTTCTCAGTTAAAGCCTTATTTTCCAGTTAGACCGAAGTGTCCTCTCCTTGAGAGAAAGAACGCATTATCTTGATGTTTTGGGAATACTCTCCTGTTTATAGTTAGAGCCTGATCTAACCTTGAGGAAGCTGTGTGTCGGTGTGTGTGTTAGTCTTTTTGGTTGCAGGTTAAGGAACCACTGGCATTATGGGAGATAGACTGACTTGTTCGCCCAGCAAACCAGATCTGCGACCTGGAAGGTCACGCCGTGCCTAACTTCAGGGTCCGAGTGTCAGCTGCCTAATCGATGGAGATATGCTTCAGTCTATCTGTATATGTGTGGAAAATTACCATGTCAATCTATTTCTAAGCCAATGAGAATCATTCAACCTGAAGCAAGGACGTACCTTAGACCTTGGTGGGGGGTATAATTGCTGTGATCTTTGTAACTGAAAGCAGGACGGCCTACGAACTCCATGTGAGTCTTGAAGCTGACTTCTGCCTGATGAAACTGCAAACTATCTTCAGCAAATCTTTTCTTTAATTTATTATAATTCTGACTCCGGGTCTTCATGCATCACATCTGGATCTGGGTCTTTGACTGTGAAACCCCTTACGCTGCTAACAACATTAATATTCTGAGCCCATCAGAAAAAGAGTCAGCGGACACATAAATACTGACACAAATAAGCCTGAAAATCTCAGTCAAATCCCTCTTTTATTATCTGCATTGGTGAGGCCACCCATAGTGCCGTGCGGCGTCTCTGCAGATCCCGCGTCCCTCCACCTCAGCGGCACAGGGTAAATCAGATAAGACGGCATCATAAATGGTACCTGTCTGTCATAAATCATGATAAAATTACCTAACGGTGGGACACCGCGCTGTGAGAACAACACCTGCTCGGGACATTGGCAGCAGAGCAAGAGAAAATGCTGAATGTGGCCAAAGATGGATGCCAGATGGATCGAGCCATCAGACAGGTGGAGCTCAGTGAACCCAAACTGAGCCGCCCAGTGTGTCTCGCTCATAATCAGGACAGACAAACTAAAGATGGAGATATTCTAGACCGCCACTGGACCAGAAAAGACAATGTTTATACCCAGAGAACCATTTTAATGTTCACATGTTGTTCTTTCATAGCTCAGAAGGGTTGATGGAGTCTTAAACACAGTCTCAGATGTTACTCCTCTAATTCCTCAGAAGAAATAAATATAGACATGGTAACACTTTACAAAAAGGTTCATTATTTAACATTAGTTAACTACCTTAGTTAACTAAGAATTAACAATACTTCTAAAGCAATTATTAATCTTGGTTAATATTAATTTCAACATTTACTAATACATTTGTAAAATCAAAGGTTGTATTTGTTAACATTATTTAATGCACTGTGAACTGACATGAACAACCAATGAACAGCTGTATTTTATATACTGTAATAAATACTGTAACAAATGTATTGCTCATTGTTAGTTCATGTTAGTTAATACCTTAATAATGTTAACTAATGAACCTTATTGTAAAGTGTTACTGATACTCTGATATTTTTATGATACTCATAAACATAAAATACACACAAGATAATTAATTACAAAATAATTATTAAATAATAGGCATACTATTTATATATATATATATATATATATACACACACACACACACACACACACACACACACACACACACACACACACACACACACACACACACACACACATATATATATATATATACATATATACACACACAGTGGTGTGAAAAAGTGTTTGCCCCCTTGGTAAATATGATCAAATATGGCTGTAAAAAATAAATCTGCATTTATAATCCTTTTGATATTTTATTTAAAAAATGTGCAAAAAAAGCTAATGTTTTTGTTTCATCTGACCACAGAACATTTGAAAAATAACTGACACTACTGGAACTTTAAACGGGATGGGTTCTATGGTCAGGTGAAACAAAAACATTAGCTTTTTTGCCAGCAAACACTTAAGATGGGTTTGGTGCACACAGGGATAAAAAAGTGCCCCATGTGTAAAATGAAATACTCTGCTGTATCTTTAATGCTGTGGGCCTAATTTTCTGCCAGAGGTCCTGGACATCTTGTTCAGATACATGGCATCACGGATTCGATCAAATACCAACAGATAAAAAATCTAAACCTGACAGCCTGTGCTAGAAATCTTATAACGGAGAACAGGATGGAGAGATTCTGTATGGAGGAATGGTCTCTGATCTCTTGTCAGGTGTTCTCCAAACTCATCAGGCATTATAGGAGAAAACTCAGAGCTGTTATCTTGGAAAAAAGAGGTTGCAAAAAGTATTTAATAAAAGGGGGCAAACAATTGTTCCCAACGTGTTTTGGAGAAAAACATTTATTTCATAATGTGATTTTCCCCCCACTTTCAATTATTTTACTTCAATGAAAGGTTAGATTTTTGCACATTTTTTAAATAAAGGATTAAAAATGCAGATTTATTTTTTACAGCCATATTTGATCATATTTACCAAGGGGGCAAACACTTTTTCACACCACTGTATATACTATATATATATATATATATATATATATATATATATGTGTGTGTGTGTGTGTGTGTGTGTGTGTGTGTGTATATATATATATATATATATATGTGTGTGTGTGTGTGTGTGTGTGTGTGTGTGTGTGTGTGAATATATATATATGTATGTATATGTGTGTGTGTGTATATATACAGTGAGGAAAATAAGTATTTGAACACCCTGCTATTTTGCAAGTTCTCCCACTTGAAAATCATGGAGGGGTCTGAAATTGTCATCGTAGGTGCATGTCCACTGTGAGAGACATAATCTAAAAAAAAAAAAAAATCCAGAAATCACAATATATGATTTTTTTAACTATTTATTTGTATGATACAGCTGCAAATAAGTATTTGAACACCTGTCTATCAGCTAGAATTCTGACCCTCAAAGACCTGTTAGTCTGCCTTTAAAATGTCCACCTCCACTCCATTTATTATCCTAAATTAGATGCACCTGTTTGAGGTCGTTAGCTGCATAAAGACACCTGTCCACCCTATACAATCAGTAAGAATCCAACTACTAACATGGCCAAGACCAAAGAGCTGTCCAAAGACACTAGAGACAAAATTGTACACCTCCACAAGGCTGGAAAGGGCTACGGGGAAATTTCCAAGCAGCTTGGTGAAAAAAGGTCCACTGTTGGAGCAATCATTAGAAAATGGAAGAAGCTAAACATGACTGTCAATCTCCCTCGGACTGGGGCTCCATGCAAGATCTCACCTCGTGGGGTCTCAATGATCCTAAGAAAGGTGAGAAATCAGCCCAGAACTACACGGGAGGAGCTGGTCAATGACCTGAAAAGAGCTGGGACCACCGTTTCCAAGGTTACTGTTGGTAATACACTAAGACGTCATGGTTTGAAATCATGCATGGCACGGAAGGTTCCCCTGCTTAAACCAGCACATGTCAAGGCCCGTCTTAAGTTTGCCAATGACCATTTGGATGATCCAGAGGAGTCATGGGAGAAAGTCATGTGGTCAGATGAGACCAAAATAGAACTTTTTGGTCATAATTCCACTAAACGTGTTTGGAGGAAGAAGAATGATGAGTACCATCCCAAGAACACCATCCCTACTGTGAAGCATGGGGGTGGTAGCATCATGCTTTGGGGGTGTTTTTCTGCACATGGGACAGGGCGACTGCACTGTATTAAGGAGAGGATGACCGGGGCCATGTATTGCGAGATTTTGGGGAACAACCTCCTTCCCTCAGTTAGAGCACTGAAGATGGGTCGAGGCTGGGTCTTCCAACATGACAATGACCCGAAGCACACAGCCAGGATAACCAAGGAGTGGCTCTGTAAGAAGCATATCAAGGTTCTGGGGTGGCCTAGCCAGTCTCCAGACCTAAACCCAATAGAGAATCTTTGGAGGGAGCTCAAACTCCGTGTTTCTCAGCAACAGCCCAGAAACCTGACTGATCTAGAGAAGATCTGTGTGGAGGAGTGGGCCAAAATCCCTCCTGCAGTGTGTGCAAACCTGGTGAAAAACTACAGGAAACGTTTGACCTCTGTAATTGCAAACAAAGGCTACTGTACCAAATATTAACATTGATTTTCTCAGGTGTTCAACTTATTTGCAGCTGTATCATACAAATAAATAGTTAAAAAATCATACATTGTGATTTCTGGATTATTTTTTTTAGATTATGTCTCTCACAGTGGACATGCACCTACGATGACAATTTCAGACCCCTCCATGATTTCTAAGTGGGAGAACTTGCAAAATAGCAGGGTGTTCAAATACTTATTTTCCTCATGTATATATATATATATATATATATATATATGTATGTATATGTGTGTGTGTGTGTGTGTATATATATATATATATATATGTATATGTGTGTGTGTGTGTATACATACATACATATACATACACACACAATTAAAGAGATCCCATGAACATGAATATTCTCTCATAACCCGATAAACCGGGTCATGAGAGAACATTCATGTTCATGAGATCTCTTTAATTGTATCATTGTTGAACTCTCTTCTGAAACTCTAGAGAAGAGCCTTTTTCTCAGGAGAAACATCTGAGAAATGATGGTGATCTTACTGGTAAGATATACAAACAAACTGGCAGATCGAGGTTTGGTTAGACTTGTAGTGGCGTCCTGTTGAATCATGGGTGATATTGTCATGCTCACCGTGTTCACTAAAACAAAACGAAACAAAACCTGAGTTTAGAGTTTATATAACAGCCAGTTAGCCTCAGAGTAGCATAACTAGCCTATTTTAGTATTTAGGGCAGAGCTGAATACGTGTGTCAGAAGACATTGACATGGCCACTGAAATGAGAAGTGCCGATGCTTGACCTCGGCTCATTACTGAGAGCCAAACGGAGGGACGGACAGCCGGAAGAATGTCTATACTGACACAAAGCGTGTGTTTAGAATTCAAACCAGCATCCAGAAAGTAGCTTTGTCCTTTAATATTATGGGAAAGGGACAGCAGTATGTATGATCGATTGCAGAGTGTTTCTCTAAAAGGTTTCTAAAGCCCTGAGCTCCTGTTGTCTCAGCGCTGGCGGAGAAGAGCATTCAGGAATCAGGCTTAGCTGGAAAAATGCTTGCACATCTCGGAAAAATACAAAGAGAGGTTTTGTGTGTTTAAGTTATCTTGGAGGTTCAACCTGAAATGACACTCACATTCTATTTCATTTTAATGAAGCAAGCTGATTTCCAGAAAGAAAATGGGAAGGTGGGAATGAACTGAAATGTCTAAAAAATATTTAATTGCATTCAGATCATTCAGATGAAGACAAATAGATATAATATAAAGATAAAATAACTGCTGCTGCTACAGAGCAAGTATGTTCTTACTACTGCTAACAGATACACAGTCACACTGCTGTGAGCATGTAAGTATAAATATTTATTTATTTGCATATAATACATAATATATTAATATATAATATAATATGTAAATTATATATATATATATACACACACAATTAAAGAGATTTTTTTATTTTTTTTATTAAATTCATAATTTAACATTTTTAAGAATTTATACAAGGGTTATTATAATGAACTAAAATTAAGCCATAAAAACATTTTTATTACTTCTAATACAACTGAAATAAAATATAAAAAAAAAAACTGACAACCATTCTAATTTTCTTCTAATTAAAGTTGAATTACTACACTAATTACAACTAAAACTAAAACCTAAAACTTAATTAAAAAGCAGCCATATTAAAAAAATGACAAAACCACAAAATTATTTTTATACTAAAATTAAAATGAAAACAGAAAATATAAAAAATAAAATCTGATTTAAAATATAAACAAAAATTATAATAGTGTATTAATGATAGTAAAATAACACAGATATACGCATAGAAACTATCTATTTTTAAATGAAACCCCTAAACACAGAATGCATCAGAGAGTATATGAAGAGTTCAGATGCAAAAGCCTCTAAATGCCATCTGAAATTTTCTTCTAGAATGATCATTTTTATCAAGCTCATATATTTAAGTTCAGTAATTTCACTTAAATGACAATTAATAGGTAATCTTCATTGCCATTTAAGTGAAATTATTGAATTTAAATATACGAGCTTGATAAAAATGATCATTCTAGAAGAAAATTTCAGATGGCACTTAGAGGCTTTTGCATCTGAACTCTTCATATCCAATTCAATCCAACTTTTTCCTGGGATTGCCACTGTTGTCAATTCCACGCCAGTTTTCCCCCCATTGTGTTTCCATTAACACTGAATTCCCATCTTAATGGCCTCTTATATGGCCCTCATTAAAGAATAATAGCCTAATTCCGAATAAGCCCCGTCTCTGCTCGGCTGTCACGTTGAATGAAGCAAAAGTCGGACGTTCATTGCACTTTTTCTGACCGGAACGGACAAAATCGTTCCTCTAAATGAAGAAAGTGATGAAGGTTAATCAGGGGTCGTTGATGAGGGCAGCCGACCGCTGGTCTGACACTCGTTTAAATGACCCTTTCATCATATTATAACACCTGGAACCAACACCAGAAACCACCAGTGACATTTCATCTGTAAGAAACAGACTAAATAGTGACTTCAATGGCTTTTCATAAGCTAATCAGTGACCTACGTCAAACTATTTAGATTGGGACTCATCATTTGGAAAAATCTCATTTTATTCCAGAATCCCATTGAAATATGAAATATATATAAAATATACTATGATTGGAAAGTTTGGAGAGAGTAAGTTTTTTTTAAAGAAATGGATTACTTAAGAAAATAATATTCAGCAAGGATGCATTAAATTGATCAAAGGTGACAGTAAAGACATTTATAATGTTGCAAAAGATTCCATTTCAACTAAATGCTGTTCTTCTGAACTTTCCATTTAAAGAAAAAAATGTCAACGTTTCCACAAAAAATACTAAGCAGCAGCAGCACAACAACACTGATAAGAAGAAGAAATATTTCTTGAGCAGCAAATCAGAATGATTTCTGAAGGATCATGAGACACTGAAGATTTTAACATAAATATATTCAGATAGAATATGTATTAATATTTGACATTACAGAAATGGCTAGGAGAACATTTTGCATTACAGTAATGACATTCACCCAAATGTTTATTTCCTGTGGTGCAGTAAATGTATGATTCATACGTCACAACCACTGAATGGAAAATGGAAGAAATGTATTACCGGCTAGCAGGATTTAAAGTGCCCCTATTATGCGATTTTAAAGTTTCCTAATGTTGTTTTGGAGTCTCCTACAACAGGTTTACATGCATCAGAGGTAAAAAAAACTGCTTAAAGGGTTAGTTCACCCAAAAATGAAAATTCTGTCAGTAATTACTCACCCTCATGTTGTTCCAACCGCATAAGACCTTCGTTCAACTTCGGAACACAAATTAAGATATTTTTGATGAAATCTGAGTGCTGGATCACTTCTCCATAGGCTGCTAGGTGGCTGAAACTTGCTGGCCCAGAAAAGTTATTAAAGAGATCGTTAATATAGTCCAAGTGACTACAGTGGTTCAATCTTAAATTTATCAAGTGACGAGAATACTTTTTGTGTGCAAAAACAAACAAAAATAACGACTTTATTCCACTATTCATTTCCTTCTCTCTGGATGTCTAGTTGGTTCACGTAGTGTTTTTGCGCAGCGCGTCTGTGTTACACGTCACCACGTAGGCTCACTATTGGCCGACGCTGGTCATGTGTGTGATGCGTGATGACGTATAACACAGACGCTCAGCGCAAAAACACTACGAGACCCAGAGAGAAGGAAATGAAAAGTGGAATAAAGTCGTTATTTTTGTTTGTTTTTGCGCACAAAAAGTATTCTCGTCACTTGATATACTTAAGATTGAGCCACTGGAGTCACTTGGACTATATTAACGATCTCTTTAATAACTTTTCTGGGCCAGCAAGTTTAGCAGCCTATGGAGAAGTGATCCAGCACTCAGATTTCATCAAAAATATCTTAATTTGTGTTCCGAAGATGAACGAAGGTCTTATGCGGTTGGAACAACATGAGGGTGAGTAATTACTGACAGAATTTTCATTTTTGGGTGAACTAACCCTTTAATTTCCTCATATTTTACATTTGCACATCATTACACATTTTTCAATGATTCTCAAACGACTCGTCAAATGAATCAATCTCTCTAAATGCCGCCTTTCCGTGAGCTACTCTGCTCTGATTGGCCAGACAGCTCAGTCTGTTGTGATTGGTTTACCGTGTACAGCGCATCGAAAACAAAAACGCCCATTGCCATGACAACGTCAGCTCTGATTGTCCTGAGGCTTCCTATACACCTCAAACTAAAGACAGCAACGAACAATGACGTCGATTTGACCAAATCAATGCGAGCGTGAGTCCGATGATGAAACATTGGAAGAACTGTTATTCAACCCGAACCTCCATCGCAAGGATGACTCGAGCAGGACTCAGTGTTTCTCAGTGATACATTACTCAGTTTGAGGTACATTATGAGATGTTGCAACTGTAATTCCTCACCATCAGCATTAACAAGTGCATGTACATCAACAAACCGGAAACTGTATCAATAATACAATGTATACATTAGCCGAGCTCTAGCGTGAATGACTGATGTGAATGACTTATGTAACATAAACGTTGGTAAAACAAATCTTTCTCCATGATTAATCTTTCCTCAAAGTAGTGAGAATGACAGACAGTCTGCATTAATAGACACAGTTATAAGTAATAGTGGTCCACAACTGATTAGCAGAAGTATTTAAGACAGTGATAACGTGAGTTAGCAGGAGACCTACACAATATAAAACTCAAAACTAGCATTTTGAACACCATCTTTCAAGAGCAAGCGGTTTGCGAATCCTGCATTGAACTCTGAGATTTGAGAAGCAGTCGTCAGTAAAATAAAGTGAACACTGCAAAAGTTTAGGATTATACTACTTATACTAGCTTTAACCACTGATTCTTCACATGCTCGTCCTTGGGCAATGAAAAAAAAAACTGGCTTTACCTTCACATTGTAGAGCACAGCGTCTTCTCGACACGATGCTGTCCAGTATCCACAGGAATCAGCTGCAGGTTTGAGGGGATTCAAGTTTTCCCTGGTGTCTGCGCGAGCAATATGCTAATGTTTCGTCTTGAGGTCACAACGAAACGGCTTATGACTCGTTTGAAAAACGATTCATTTAATTGACTCAGAGTCGACTCTTACTTTTGAAAGACAATAACTTTATATACGGTGCACTTTCAGATTTAAAACTTTGCAGGATGTTTTCATTCACTTAGAGCTGTGTTACACTCTACATGAAAGGTCATTTTTTAAAAATCCATAATAGGGGCCCTTTAAGAAAGTTGAAGCAAGTTCAGCGAAGCAAACAGCGCTCCGATGAAGAGCAGACATCTGTCTGATGAACTGGCCAGAATCTCATCTATTATTTACCGCGTTTCCACCTGCAAGTGCCAAGGGACAAAAGCAAGTCTGGAGCGGGACGGGATCAGCAGAAATGTCTAATGAAAGTAGAAGCGACTTTTAAAACATTAGCAGGCGTGATTGTAGCGCTTTTGATGAAGTTAATACAACACAAATGGATCTGGAACGCTGCCACCTGCTTGGTTTTTCTCGACTCGAGTGAAAAAGTCCAAGGTAACGAGGATACAAATTTAAATAGCTTCTTTTTGATTAATTGTATCTGCTGAGTTTATCTGAAAGGATTATAATTAGAATTTCACACGGATCTAATTTTCTTTTTCACATTGATTGTAGATCTGAATGCCAGACTGTTTAATCCGCATGTTCAAAGCGAAACATGTGAAAGAGTAAATTATAGGTATTATCATTTGGCCACGCACCAAAAATTCACACAAATAGCTGTTTTCACACAATGCAAAATGAAATACACTCAATTTTCCTTATGAGCACATAACGTTAAAGAGGACGTCTGGCTTTTAGATTACTGGCTGTGTTATATAGTTCTTTTGCTTCAATATATAATGGCCTTGTAAGTATGGTTGTTACATCCTGGGGATAAAATCTAAAGCTGGCAGCGGCTATCATGAGATACACAATCACATTTGCATTCTAATTAAACCCTCCGTGCAGTATTCATATCTGCAACTTGGCGAGGAACAATTACACCTGCTGATAGACTAACAGCTGACGATTTAAACGACAGCTAATGGTGCCCGTAATGATACAAACACAGTGGAACGCTTCTGAGAAATCCAGCGCTCTTCACAGCGAGAGCCGGCGGCGCTCGGGGAATTAGCACAAGCTGCCGTACGCAATGAGAACGCTTTGCTTATTTATCCCATGATAAGAGCTTTGCTCCGCTATCCCGGCAGGTTTGTGCAATGAAATACAGCATGTAATCCGGCCTGCGATTGAAAGCATTCTAATGGGAAAAATACCACAAACGGACGCCTCACAAATTCATTATTGGTCTAATAATGTTGTTTGAACTAGAATGCAGCTGTTTAGGGGCTTAAAATGTTTAGAAGCCATCAAGAGACTCATTAAATAGAAAGCCTGAAACTTCTGTGTATATAATATGATAAGTCTTATACTGTGTCTCTGTGATCTTCTTCTGTTTTCTGGTCCAGTGGCTGAAAATGGTGCATCTGATCACTTAGCACACTTCTCCTCACCAATGCACATGATTTGAGGAATTATTCATGTCTGAACACAAACGCTGTGACTAATTCTACCACTGTACAGAATAGAACAAAGCACTGAAATCCTCAGAAACACACAGCACAACCAATGCGATTCCCAAACGACTCTTATTAGCCACTTTGAACTGAATCAGAAACACATCATTTGAATCATTTGGAGCCGAAACTGAAATAATCTGACTCACTTACTGAACCGCTTACTGAATGCCCAAATTCAAAATGAATCAATAACTAATACTGTATTATCCATTGAGACTTAAATTAGTGCATATTCTCATGGGTTGTTCATTTCTTTTATGAAATTAATTAATTATATATAATCAATTACATAAAATACGCACCTCCTTATAGAGGGGATTTTTTCATTTGAAGGACTTTTTTTTATTACATTTATCTCTTCGAAATGAATGCTCACTCTCTCTATGTATTTGTGCTTTTACAATGGGGTAATTTTGTTGCGCATGAGTTTACAAACAACACAAGGAAGCTTGATTTCAACCTTGAACTGAATTGATAAAATGAATGAACAAATTGCAAGCCAAAGCACAAATATCTACAAATACAATGTTTCCAAGACGCTTGAAGAAACCTGCCTGCAATACAGTGAAACGTTTTAGGCACTTGTGTAAAAATGCTGTATAGTGAGGATGCTTTCAAAAAATAATGTCATAAATAGATTTTATTTACAAATTAACTTCTATTAATTAAATCAAATCAATATTTGGTAAACAGCTTTTGTCCAGATACACTTGCTCATAGTGTTTCAGGTATCTTTGCAGGTCAGTTTCTTCAAACGTCTTGGAGACGTTCCCGCAGTTCTTCTGGATTTAGTCTCAGTTTTTTGTGTTTCTTCATGTAATCACAGACAGACTCGATTATATTGAGATCAGATCATACCAGCTGTTGTCAGACTCCTTGTGCATACAAAAATCTCACTGGATTATTACAATTATGGCAAAATTAATGTTTGGAAATGTAGACTGATATTTCCTACTGACACACTACAGCAAAATATATAAATAACTGGTTTAAAACCATTTCTTTGGGGTGATAATACTAGCGTGCCTAAGACTTTTGCACAGTACTGTATATATACAGATACATACATGCATACACAATGAAGTAAAGATCAACCTGATTTATGTCCCCTCTGTGCAATGTTATAATGTCTGTGTGAACTTGTCTTGCAATTATGTTTTAAGGTACCAGGTACCAGATTATGTTAAGGTACCAGGTTAATACAAGTGATTCAGAAGAAGAATTAGTTTACAGGTTTGTGGCATCAAGAATGTGAAAGACGCTCCAAATGTGAGGCATTTTGCACCAACTAAACTATAGACATCCAGAATTGTATATTCAATGAAATCATTCCATTTATACATGTTCTGTGAGACCTGAAATGATCTCATCATCTGCAGTGAATGCAATCATAAATGTGTTTCTTATTTACAATTTTTTATTATCTGAAAATTTTAAAAGAATGGTGTCGGAAAATCGATACGAGGAATCAGTCCCAGAATTGCTAAATTCCCATTGATGCGACTCCCATCTCTGGTCCCCAGACATCCCATCAGCCATCACTCCACGCACGGCCTGTCGACTTCATTGTCTAGACACTTGATGTTTGTCTTCTTCTGTAAGTACTTCAGGCTAAATTAAATGCCAAGATATTAGTGGCTCCATCAGAAGCAAGAGAGATTTCAGAAAATCAATACAAATCTTAAACCAGCACCATATAGGACTCGGACTAAAGGTCAAACTGGGTGGCACGTAAAAGTTGTGGAAGAATGTGGAAAATAACAAATAGTTTGAGATTCCTCCGGGCCGATGCCTGGATCAGGTCAACAGGCACTTACAGTGAAGACGAAAGTGTTTGCAATCTCAAACCACACGTACAGAAGATGCCATTTATTTTTAAAGAAAGGTGCAAGCCAAACATGTCACAAATGTTTGCAAGGGATTTTTCATCCCAGAATAAACATTCTGTCATCCTTTACTCACCCTCATGTAATTCCAAACCTAGTTGACACCTTTCTTGTGTGGAACTAGCCTGGTTAAAACCAGACCATTCTCAGTAGTAACTGAGTTATTATGGTCTGGCAAAGCTCCATAGACAAATCATTTCCAAAGGGGCGTCACCAACGGACGTCGCTCAAATGCCTCTGGGCGCAGTTGGATAGACCTAAAACCAATCAGAGCGATCGGCATCGTGTAAAGCTATGCTGCGTCCCAATTCGCCTAAGTTACACTACGCCATAAAAGTATGTACTCTTTTTGTGAAGAAAAGGTATTTACTTTTGAATGTGTAGCAAAAAAGTAGGCAAGCTTTGGGACATACTACTTCGTCATCTTTATCGGACGGATCTGTCACGTGCATCCTGTCACTTAAACTGCCCTGTCAATCATTGTGTCACAGTTAAAATCCTCTATTAAATCTAATTTAATTTCCTACCGTTTCGGAGAGAAATGTAGTAGCACGTTCATCTGCCAGTGGGTCTTTCATGGAGACTGTCCTCATGTGTTTGCAATTTGAATATAATAATGCATTTAAAAGTTGAACGGACGTCGCTCAAAGCCTCTGGGTGCAATTGGATAGACCAAAAACCAATCTGAGAGCGATCGTTATTGTGTAAAGATTGATTCTGATTGGTGCCACGATTTCTAGGCCATGGAAATGGGCTTGAATGAGCTCTTTGCCAGACTACTTCTCGAGCAAATCTGAATTTGCCGGAAGTTGTCTGGGTTTTCCCAGGCTAGTGTGGAACACAAAATATGATATGTTGAGAAATATCTCAGTGTTTTTTTATACATAAAATTAAAGTCAGTTAGGTCTAATATTGTTCTTCTTTAAAGGGTAACTCTCGCCAAAATGCAACCTAGGGTATTTTTGTTAATCTATCCGAGGCGAACTTTTGTGTAAAAGCATAATTAGAATGGAAACGCCACTTTTAAGTTTGACCGTATTTTCGTTTTTGGTCAAATTGCCTTTTGAATGGGAGTGCTTGGGGCACTTCTATGATAGCATCAAAATCGCTATTTTTAAAACACTGAGAAGGCTCGACACAACATGAAACTTTGCTGGAAGTATCACCAGGGGCTCTACACATGAACTCCAGCATTGAGAACATTGTTTGTGTACACAGATTTTACTAAAAAAAGATTTTGAACAACTCGCTGTGTTTCCGTCCGCCGGCATTTTGACAGTCAAAAATAGTCGATCTCCGAATGCGAATGAACTGACTCTGAATTTTAGTATTGCTTCTTATATGAGCATCCTTTTTCAAATACAGGGTTTTCACTAACAACAAAACAACAAATTATCCGTGAATTTATACGGAACTAAGCTTTAGGAGCTTTTCATCTTTACTATCCTCCCTGTTACGTTGCATTTGGAGATCGACTATTTTTGACTGTCAAAATGCCGGCGGCCAGAAACAACAACAGCTACAGTGAGTCGTTCAAAACCTTTCTTTTTAGTAAACTTTGTGTACACAAACAATGTAGTCAATGCTCGAGTTCATGTGTAGAGCCCCTGGTGATACTTCCAGCAAAGTTTCATGTTGTGTCGAGCCTTCTTAGTGATTTAAAAATAGCAATTCTGATGCTATCATAGAAGTTCCCCATGCACTCCCATTCAAAAGGCAATTTGACCGAAAACGAAAATACGGTCAAACTTAAAAGTGGCGTTTCCATTCTAATTATGCTTTTACATGAAAGTTTGCCTCGGGTAGATTAACAAAAAGACCCTAGATTGCATTTTGGTGAGAGTTACCCTTTAAGGGCGAGTAGATGATCACACAACTTTAATTTTTGACTAAACCATCAATTTAAAGCAAATTTGTGAAATGACTGGCTTGTGTGAAGTGTGCTTGATGTACTGTTTTCTGTAAAATCTGATTTGAAATTACATAGATTGTGAAAAGTGCTAAACAAATGAAATTAAAGTTTGTTAGGTTTAAAATGACAGAAAACAATATTAAACAGTAGAGCACACCGTTAGCTATGCCAAGGTCATGGGTTTGATTCCAAATACATAAATGTAAAAGTAGGCAGTGCTAAAAATGAAGACAGAAAAGCAGAGATAGACTGAAATTCTTATTACAAACATCTCAGCTTCATTTTCTCAGCTCAGTTTGAGAGGGGAGTTGGGGGCATTTTTAAATGCAATTTCTCCCATCCTAAAATAAGATAATATATCATCCAGCCTTAAAATGAATCAGGGAAAAAACCCCTAAACTGATTAAAAAATAGAAATAAGTTGATTAAGAATCAAAGACATTAAAAAAACCCTCCAAATCAGAAGCCCATCTCTCTCACAGCCCACAGATCCCGCATCTTCAGTTGGTTTTATTCTGAGTGTGTTGAGTTTGATGCAGGTGAGCGGACGAGGTGACGCTTTTCTCTACGGCCTCAGAAACATCAGACCGGATCCTGCAGGCTTTGAAGGGTGCTGCTCTCAGAGCCTCCTACACTGGTGTGTTTATTTGTGTGAGTGTGTGTGTGTGTGTGTGTGTGTAAAATCAAAGCGTGCACCTTTGAAGGCTGTTTTCCATGAGGAACAACAATTACTCTTCCTCCTACTCCAGTCATTAATGTTCTGAGCTTCTGAGGAAAGCATATTTGCACTTAACACAGCAGAAACATGTTATAGGCTAAAATGATTCTTTAAGTCTAGCTATTACCTCTTGAAATGGCAAGCGGGCTGTTCTTTGAATTCATCTGTAATGTGGTCACTTGTCGGTCGCATTCACACACACACCTAATGCCACAATTCAAGCGCAACTAATGCGATAAACCGCTGAATCTTACTGAACCTGATGAGGTCCCATAAACGACACCAGATGCTCATAGACCCATGAGGCTTTGCATGCTTAAATGGACAGTTTTTGGCCAGAATAACCTTCAAGTTGCATCTGATTTTGAAAGTTCAGTTTATCAACAAATCATATATTTTATGGATCATTCATGCATACATACATACATAACATACATGCATGCATAACATACATACCATACATACATACATAACATACATACATATATACATAACATACATACGTACATACCATACATACATACCATACATACATACCATACTGTACATACATACCATACATACATACCATACATAAACATACATACATACATACATACCATAAATAACATACATACATAACATACATACATACATAAACATACACACATACATACATACCATAAATAACATACATACATAACATACATACATAACATGCATAACATACATTACATACATTACATACATACAGTACCATACCATACATACATACATAACATACATACATACCATACATACATGCATACATACAGGTACATAACATACATGTCTGTATGGACAGAACTGTTGATCTGTGATTTTCTTAGATAAAACACAGCGGACACTGTTTGTAGACTGTGTGATGAGCATTTCTGTCTAAAAGTAATTATTTTATAAATGTAACTCAAAAGCAAAGCAGAATATAAAGTTCTGCCCAAGTGAAAAATAAATATACTAAAATGTATTTGAAACACATTTATTGTATGCTAAGTATACTACAAATACATTTACATGTTTATGTACTTAATATAAATACCCGGCAATTGTACTTTCGGTATACTAAATTGGTATACTTAAAATCTGCTAAATTAGAACAACTAATTTTGGGCTTAATGTGCTTTAGTTATCCGGAAATAGTGCTGAGGTCCAACTAAAGATATACTTAAGTATATTTGATTGTGCTTAAGTGGAATTACTTCAAATAGGTACACTTTAAATATCTTGCATTTAAAGACTGATATTATACAGAGATCATACTATTTTTATTAATAATGATATTCAAAAACTTATAAGGCTTAATATTAAGAAATGTGAATTGTGCAGTAAGGAAGTACTACTTAAATAAAGTTGAATTATGATATTTATATCAGTAAGTCTCAAGCGATATGTCAGTAAATATATTAAAGGATTTGTAGTATACTTAGTTTGAAATAAATCTATTTTAAATACATTTTTATACAGGTTTTTTTTAGGGTGATCATGTATATCTAGTTCAAATGCTACTAAGTGCCTCAAACAAAACTGAGCCTCTTTCAAAGCCACTTACATGATAAACCAAATAATTAGTTTTTCCTCAGAAGTGGTACGTTGTAAACATGACTGGATATTCAGATAATATAAATTAGAATATAAAGTGCCAGTAAGATGCACTGCAAGTGTAGTGAAGATAAATGCAAAATAAATTCAAAACCCTTAAAACAGATTTTTTTTTTTCTTAATCCCACAGATTTAAATTGAAGCTGATAAACAAGTCACATCTTGAGACCAGGACCCGTGTAACAGAAACTACCAATCTTAATTCTATCGCCTTTTTCCTACACCCCATGAATTGGGAGTAACTTCTGGTAAACCAAACAATCAGTGAAAGGCAATAATGAACGCAATAACACTTTTAAAAAAAAAAACTGTGTACAATGAAGTGACATTATTCTACTCGCCCTTCAACCATCAAACATTAAAAGAAAACTAAACCGTGTAAAAGCATCACCAAAACACTTTCAATAAACCATGAATGGCCCTAAAAGCTCAATATTACAGACAGGTTAAATATCACTGAGTAATATTTGTCTATATTATATAACATACGTTGCTTTAACGTTCATTAACTTTAGCATTAAGTGGTAATATTTCAAAGTGTTTTCCGTCATTTTGTCAGATAACACATTGTATTTAGTAAATATTCGCACTGTTAATAGGGATTAGAAGTGAAAAGGGGAGACGATTACATTTTAAAGCATCCGTGTGAAAACAAACCTGGAAGGTGAGGCTTTCGGGAGAGAAAAAAAGAGATCCTCAGTGCAATCCAGTGAATTATTCATGGGATATATTGTAAGTGAAATCGGGAGAGCAGACCACAAATGCGCAGTCTAATATATGTTTGTCTTTCACACTGTTACAGTCGAATACAAAGAAAATAATCAGGAGGAAAAGAATGAAAAAAAAAACTCTAGCCACAGATATTCTTATGATATCACGTCACATTAAAATAACAAGCATTATGTTATTCTTCTGATGTCTAAAAATAAAACATGAAGGAAAAATGACTATCTGTAGCTCAACCTTATCATTTAAAATGATTCATTTGAGTCATTTTGAGTGGAAGTTCCCCAAACCGGAAGTGCGGGAAGTACAGTAGGGTCATCAGGAAAAAGGAGGAAAAGGTGGATACTTTAGCAACCACATCGTTAAAAGTTAAAAAACAATCAAAACTCCTAAACAGCCACATAGCAACACCCTGGCAACCGCCAACAGCTGCCTCGCACTATGGTGGCGAGTTTCACAAAACCAAGTTTAATCATAACACATCACACAAAGGTGCAAATGCAGAGGCAGAAGTGTCTCTTTAGCTGTGAATAATGAGTAAAGGTGTTAAATTACCATCTCTGCGGTTGAGTTTGGCGAAGCCCGGCCCATGACTGCTCGACAGTTCCGATGAACTCGTGAAGACCGACTGAGGCAGACCGGACACCAGCGGAGAATCACAGCTCTCTACAGACACACATCAACAGACAGAGTTCACATGTACTACTGCTCAAAAGCTTGGGGTCAGGAAATTTATTCTTTTCTTCAGCAAGTAGGCTATGCATTAAATTGACAGTAAAGACATTTATATTGTTACAAAAGAATTATGTTTCAATGAAATGCTTGTTTTCAAAACAACAACTTTCTATTCATCTAAAAGAATCATTAAAAAAAAAAAATGCATCATGGTTTCCATAAAAATATGAAGCAGCACAACTGTTTTCAACATTGATAATAATCATAAATGTTTCTTGAGCATCAAATCATATTAGAATGATTTCTGAAGGATCATGTGACACTGAAGACTGGAGTAATGATGCTGAAAATTCAGCTTTGATCACAGGAATAAATTACAGTTTACAATATAGTCACATAGAAAACAGTAACTTGTAATATTTTTACTGCATTTTTGATCAAATAAAAGTCTTGGCCAGCAGAAGAGACTTCTTTTAAAAACGTTAAAACATCTTTTTTGTCACAACGCTGTGTTGTAGAACGCAATGATGAAGGCAAAGATTATGTTTAATAAATCCACATGAAGCTAAATCACACAAAGAGAACGGCTTATATTACAAACGAGACCAAACAGCAAATGACTAGACAGAGGACTTAAGTAAACAAGAAAATGAGGATAATTAACAACACACACCTGAACTAAATGCAGCCCGGTCTCACCCCAAAACGTCACATACTGACGCGTCTTGACCATACGGCAACATACGACGAAAAGGGTACCCCTAAAACGTCCATATGAGACGAAGACATAAGCGCACCAGCAGCGCCTCTTAGCGGTACCCTAACGCATACCTAAACCTACCCATAACCCGAATCGTCACATATGGACGTTTTCGTCGTATGTTGCCGTTTGGTCAAGACGCGTCAGTATGTGACGTTTGGGGGTGAGACTGTGTTGCTAAATGACAACTAATCAACAGTGGAAAAGGTGCAAACTGAAAACAAAGACCAAACTAAGTGAGTGTGACACTTTTACAAAAAAAGTCTGTAGCCTATGTTCCTGAATGTCTTCTTTGACGTACACTGTAAAAAATTATTGTGATTTTAATGGTCAAAGACTGTAAAAATGCTACAGTGAAAAACTGTTAATTGGTTGAAATTGATAAAGTTTCCTTACTATATACGGTAAACAACTGTGATAGATCTAACGGTACATTTAATGTAATTTTACTGTAAAATACCGTTAAATTTACAGTTTTTGGAAGTGAAAAAGAACAAGTCATTGTATAATTTACAGTGAAAAAAACGTAAATTGACGTTCCCACAATTCCCTGCGTGACACTTCACATTTGATGTAGCCTATTTTTGTTTCTTCAGTTTTTTTTTTTTTTAAATCAGTTATGACATTAGAGTTTATGTTACATTTAATGTTGTTAAATTGATGTTTATTGCATTTTTTAAATTTCATGTGTGTTACCATGATGGTGTTTAGTGTTTGTGTGAATGACACTGTGCAGCTTCTATACATTAGTAGGCTACTAACTTTCTTGTGAAAGAGCTGCTCGTGATGAGCTTTAACTCACCATGTGATTTTCATCTCCACTGTGATATGTGGTTGTCAGTGTATAACTATGGTACAAAACAGATATTAATACTTCAATAGGTCAGTAGATTAACATTATATCAGAAAATTAAATACGGTTCAGTGTTGTTTTCGTCAATGATGACGATAACTAAATGATTTCGTTGACGCACCTTTTTTTATGACGATAACGCGACGATGACTAGCTAAAAATGGCTCTAAGATGACTAAAACATGACGAGACGTTTTCGAGTTTTCGTTGACGAGACGAGACGGAACGAAAATGAAGTCTGGCGTTCGTTGCCAACCGTTCCGTATAATAGCCTACGGAATAATCGTCCCGTATTTGACACATACAAGTCTTGTTCCATATTGAACTGATACGGAACGCACTTTGTTTCGTATTTTTGAGAATCAATTCAGTGCAAATCCATGACAGACACATAGCTACTAATATATGTCAGACTATGAACGAAGACATTTGTAGGCTTAGGCCTACTGGGCTATGAGAAAAAAACCCGACGGTGCGGTAGATACTAATTTCTCCCTCTGTTTGTCTATGATCAGCGTAGCGTTTTTAACATCTTGGAACATCATCAGAGAATGCCCTTTTAATTGGTCGTTTCAGTCATTGTGAGTCACGTATCGTAGCAATGATGACGACAAGTGACAACAGCGGGAAATGTAAAAATGACTACCTCCGAGCAGCCGGCGAAAAAGAAAAGAGCACAGAAATGTAAAATTGAATGGGAAAATGACTACCCGTGGCTGGAATGCGTGAGGGACAATGAATACAAGGCCAATTGTACCATATGCCGTCGCGTTTTTTCTGTTTGTCACGGCGGAGTGTGTGATATTAAGCAGCACGCATCAGGAGATAATCTAATAATTCTATTGAATAAGTTTGCACAAGGCTACAGAAAACTGTTGTGTTTATTTTTCTTCAAATGCAGTCTAAGCCGGTGAGTTTTGAATGTTATATGTTGTATTTGTTTAAGTTAAAAATAAAACGTATTATAAACTAAACAAATCCATGGTTCATTGTTAGCAAAATTATCATGATAGCCTTTATATTTCACTATGTGGTTCAGTCTTGTATATTGATTAGGCCTACTTTGCTATTCTATAAATATATAGGCCTAATAAGTTGTATTATAATATGCTATAAGGTATGAAATATATTTATCTAAATGTATCAATTAGTTTCCACAATATTCACCAGAAGTCATCATTTCAGGGGTTATTTAAAAAAAAAAAAAAAAAAAAATTTATGAATTGCAACACTTGTTACAACCTGTCAAACCAAGCCCATTTCCAATTCTTTTAACCTAAATTAATTTGTTAAAGACTACTTTTTTTTTTTTTACTAAAATTGACTAAAACTTGACTAAAACCTTTTTGTATTTTCGTCGACTAAAACTTGACTAAAACTATCAAGTTTATAAGTGACTAAAATGTGACTAAAACTAAAAAGCATTTTCGTCCAAAAGACTAAGACCAAGACTAAAACTAAAAGGGCTGCCAAAAACAACACTTATACGGTTTATTACTGTAAATTTAAGTAAAGTCTGTAAAATCTAAAATATTGCTACCATATTTTTTACGGTAAATTTCTGGCAACCACAGCTGCCAGTTTTTTACTGTAAATTTAACAGATTTGTTTACAGTGTACAGTAAAAGCACTTGTAAACATTGTTACATTTTCTTTTTAACCTCAACACTGCATACAGTACAGTACAAATGAACTTTTCAGAACATTAGTTTTTCATATTCAGCTGCACTGACAGTTTCAGTTTTACTAATAAAAAATACATTATACAATAATTGTAGTTATCCAAGTGATGCAAAAAAAAAAAAAAAAAAAAAAAACAGGGAAAAGAAGATGAAAAAATAAAATGACTTTATCAGATCGACTTTATCTGTATTTAGCATTACTTGATGCTTAAAACCATCTGTTTAAAAGTATACATGAAGCAACCCATTTACTTCCATAATGTGCCAAACTTCTGGATAAGACATTATATTATACAAGATTAATTATACATTGGAATGGATTGGATGGTGAGAACAGTCTCAATATGACAGACATGTAAAACGGCGACTGATGACGCAGCTGAAAAGGAAAGTTGTTTCAGAGATTTAGATAAAAGTCTTTTTTTAAATAACATGCAATAACATATACCAATCAAAACAAGACCCGGAACATGCATTAAATAAGTTAATAGAGTCAATTTTGATTTCATGTTGACTTTACCTACAGCGAGACCGTTTGTAAATATCAGGACGCTTGCATTCGCTGACATTTCCCAGCAACACTGCAAATTTACCTCCTCACATTAGCGCTCTGAAATTGGGGCACTAGAAGATGTTTTTCCAAACCCATCCAGCTTTACGGTTATTATTCAAGTTCATAAGAAATGTAAGACTGTTTAAAATGCTCTTACCTACAGAAAAAAAGTCCTTTCTACAAAGCTGACCCATTTTCCTCCATATGAAACACTCGGTCAGGCAACCTAATTTATATAAAACTAAGCTTCTTTTTTTTATAGTGCATTATTTATATATATGTGAGAGTCTGAGCCTGTTAAAGCCATATTTCTTTACTTATTTAAAGAGAAAGTGTGTGTGTGTGTGTGTGTGTGTGTGTGTGTGTGTGTGTGTGTGTGTGTGTGTGTGTGTGTGTGTGTGTGTGTGTGTGTGTGTGTGTGTGAATATTTTGTACATTATTCCTCTAGTTTCATATAACAAACCGCACGTAACCGTAGTCTTGTTTGCATTCCCACTGGAATACAATAACACTCCCTATTACTTTTATGGTAATAGTTATTCCCAGAGTGCGTACTGAATAATATACGTCGGAACATAATTGTTCTTCTCCTGGTTTGTATAATCAGCTTCTGAAGCTCTATATAGTGTTTGTCTAGTGAGTTTCAGTCACACTGTTTGCATCCAGACCGTACGGTTTCTCAAACAGAGAAAGCTGGGCTCAGTAGTGATTTTGTCATTTTTTTCCTAAAACACGTTCTTCTTGCACACAAACGGTTATTCTTTTCTTCTTTTGGGTGTATTCAGTGAGGAAAACAGAACAGGAGGCAGTTCCAGCCGCCGATCAATAGATTCTGCGGTCTCTGATTGCGGAGAAGATTGTGTGGCAGGATCATGTGACACTGAAGACTGGAGTAATGATGCTGAAAATTCAGCTTTGATCACAGGAATGAATTACATTTTACTATATATTCACATAGAAAACCGTTATTGTAATAATATTTCACAATATTGCTGTTTTTACTGTAGTTTTGATCAAATAAATGCAGCCTTGGTGAGCAGAAGAGCCTTCTTTCAATAACACTGTATACTTGGTGAATGTATGTGTGAATGTCTTTGACATAAAAGCACTTTTTAAACATTGTTATATTTTCTTTTTAACCTCAACATTGCATAAAGTACAGTACAATTTTACAGTACCTTTGAGCACATTAGTTTGTCATATCATATTAGTTGGTTCAATTTTAGTTATATAAAATACATTGTAATCCAAGTACGTTTGATGCAAAAACTGGAGAAGATACAAAAAGAGGGGAAATAAAAGTATGTATGAATGAATGGAATGAATGAATTGTTCAAAAAAACAGTTTTAAAAGGTAAATGAAGTAATAGGTTACTTCTACACAGAAATTAGATTAAGGGTTCACACTGGCATTCTAACACTGAACCTAAAGGCATAGGGATTTGTTCACAACCTGATTGGTCGGCTTTTATGATGTATATTTCGTGACTGAACTTACTGAACATGCAAAACAGTGCCGTGTTCTGGGATAAATGCACTCTTGTATGTGTGTAGCTACATATGATGGTATTCTGACCAGCTGAGAACTCGTGAAGAGCTTATAAAATGTGTAAAGGAGTCAAAACAGCGTCAGGAATCACACACACACACACACACACACACACACAGATCAGGAGAAGCGGTTCTGATGTGTGATGGACAACATCACGACTGTGACGAGAAAAAACAGCTATGCTTGAGCATTCTGTCCTTTTTAGGGTCACATCTGGTGATATCATGTCCTGTTTTCTAGAGGTGTAACCGTGTAATGATACACGTATTCGTATTGAACCGTTCGGTACAAGGCTTTCGGTTCGGTCTGCATTACAAACCGAACGGTTCGTTGGACCATTTTTCCTGCCGACCAAAATTACGTTATTTCAAATGTAGGCAAGCGCGCTCATAATGTAAGAGACGCTGGCGCAACCACAACATTGCCCAACATCAAATGACAAACGTAATGAAAGCGGAACGAAACTGCGCTACTCCTTATTTTGTGCGTCATCAGTTTGGACCAATGCAGCGCGAGCCGATCTTGATCAAGCGACACTGTTACTATAGCCTGGAAATCCAGACCTAAATCTGAAAGATTAATGGTCTGGCGTCGACTAATGAAAATCGGCCAGCTCGAGGGGCGGCACCAAGCCTGGTAATACCAGACTCTGCTACTTCACTTTGCTTCGTAGAGAGAGTCTGGAATAGCATAATAGAGAAGTGTTTTCTCTCTCGCGGGGGGGCGCTTGTCTGAAGTTTAAAATCATTGGTTACCCGTAAGCCAATCACATAACGTTTGGTTATGGCGTGTGTTATGCGCATGCTCAGCCGCATCTAACTTCCACTGTAAACACATGTATGATGCAAAAACTAAACCATTGAGCGAAATACCGGAGTGAACATGGCTGTGAACGACTTTTGCAGATTATGTGAAGTAAATCTACGCAAGTACGCATCCACCACGGTACAATCAGCGTCTACGTCACGGCTCTCAGCCCGCCCTCTGTTCGTTGATTGGCCCGGCTGTTTTCAGGCCGGTGGAAAACTGAAAGATACGCTGCTATCTCAGACTGACTACAGGAGCGAAATGAAATTAGCGGAAGTAGGAAGTCTGACGTAGTCAGGCTAGGCGGCACCAAGCGTGCATTTGAAATCTCACGGCACGCAATTGGATAACACTACGACCAATCACAACAAGTTATCGCTTAGCTTCCAGCGGAGCTAACTGGTAGATTAGACTCTTACCGTATCCGGTCGGCAAAACAGCAAAAACGCCCTTCTTGCAAAGGAACGATTCGAGCGGCGTCTTCTGTTCCTCTTTTAGATAAAAAGCCAAGTCTAACTCGTTCATTGTAGTGGCCAAAGCCGTTTCAAACAACTGGTGTTCATCCATAGCCATCTTGCGATGTTTACTAATGACTTCGACGTCACAGCGCTGTCGTCATCTCGCCTCTGGCCCGCCTATATCAGATAACCCGATGTGATTGGTGCAGCTCGGATACAAGAGCATATTTAATGAGAATCATTACTCGATGCTAGAGTAACTCGCAAGAACTCTGGATTACCAGGGTACTGTTACTACACAGCGCTAAGAGATCCAGTACAGAGCGCATTTGAATTCGCCACTGAAGTACTAACATCGCTGCGAGATCTAGTGAGAAGCATTCACATTTCTCCGTTATTAACGGATCAAACAGCGCTGACGTGGAAACCAGGAAGAAACATTGTGCTTTCAAGTAACGTCGGTTTTATTTCGACATTATGAATAAAATTGCTGCCCTCAAATGTTAATCTGAAATAAAATACAATATACTACAATATTACATTTCATTTTTTTATAAGGAGCTGTTTTTGTTTTATATGCCTAAGAAGAGTCAAGTATAGCTCCATCATTGCTTAAAGTAAAAAAGGATCATACTTTATGATGTTAGTTTTAATTAAAAAAATTAAAATCAAGGAAATTTCTCTGGCATTACTTTCTTTTTGCTGTATCAAAAACGTACCGAACCATGACACCAGTGTATCGTATCGAACCGAATCGTGAATTTTATGAACCGTTACACCCCTACTGTTTTCGCTTCGTTTACATGTCTTTGGTCGGTGTTGCGTTTATATTTCATTCAAACCGCACCAGAGTTCGTTTGGAAGCGGATTGAGACCCATCTTTTCCTGAGTCTCGCTCCGCTATTTTGGTGACCACCAGGTGGCAGCGTTCACACTTTTTTTTTTTTTTGCACTAACAGAGCAATCGCACCAGAGTTCATTTTAATCCAACCAAACCTGCCAAGTGTGAACACACCCTAAACAGAGAACAAGATTTTGCACCTTCTCAAATGTTTATACTGAGGGAAAAGACTCATTAATCCCACGTGTCTCTTCTAGAGTTTCCCAAAATGTCTGCAATCAAAAGTCAGAAATCTCAATGTAAACTCAATCATCTCTCATCAAATGATCTGAGCTGCTCTCCATGTTCATTTTATATCTACATACTCACTGCATGTCCATTTTCTCATTTCAGTTTTATCGTTCTGTAAGGACCTTTAGGAGAAACATCTGACATACCAACTATGAAACAAACAAACCTGCACTATAAAAGAGCAACAACTGAGCAATGAAATTGAATTGAAACGGATGTTCTCAAATGAATCGACTTGTTCCTGAGAACCTCTTGAAGTTTATTATGGAGAAGGAAATGAACGCAGGATGCCAGCGAGACGTTTTTGATTGATAGGAACCCGTAACATCCTGACAGATATGAAGGCCACGCTAATCTCCGCTCTGGGTTTACAATTTGCTTCCCAGTTCCAGAAACACCTCGAAGTCTAAATGACGCCAGGAGAGCAGCGCTAATGATGATAATTCATCATACATGCGGCCCGCGATGTGATAAAACCTCCTCATAACGTTTAATATCACTTTAACATATTCAGACTTATCTGAGGACGCAGTGACAACCGAACATTCCCCTCGTTTCTCTCGCAACAGCTGCTGAGGGACTATTAAACCATTTCACACAGTCAAAGAAGAGTTGAACTCAAGAGATGAAAACAAGGAAACGATCAATTCATGAACAAGGAAGTTAAAATGAAATCAAGACAAACTCAACAGTGCAAGTTAGACATTCTTCTCGGCCAATTTCTTACAAATAAAACTCTTTTTTTTCTCATTGAATATCCGGTTGTATTCATACATGCATATGATTATGCAATTAAAATGGGTTAAAAGCTGGTTCATGCTGACATGTTTATGTTGTCATTAAAAATGTGAGCAAGGGGTTGTGAATGTGCATTTATAAAACAGATTGTGCATGTGTGAGCGCATCTGTTTTCGCACTGGCCTCTGTTTTCCCTGCATGCGAGCCAATTCATTCATTGTTCTACACAATGATTAGCAATGCGTCTGAATACAGCTCATGTGCATTGATTGGACAGGCTGGAGATGGCTTCAGCCAATAGCACGTGTTCAGAAAGGTTTCTGTGTCCAATAATTGGCAAAACAGAGCGAGTGATGAGCTCTTCAGAGACTTCCCTCAATGACGGCATCTCCATCTTTTCATATTGATTCTGACAAGCTACTTGATGCAATCAGCAGCACTCTAAATGCAAATAAAACCAGATTAATACATTCTCAGCATTCATGTCATGCGCGTGAGGTGCAACATGGGATGCTTTGTACACAGTATTGAAGGAGGCCACTTGTTGGCAGTTTTTTTACAACATATCCATAAAAAAAAAAAAAATAATAATAATAATAATAATAACAGTGCATAAAATATGTATTGATATTTTAAAAAATGAAATAAAAATGATCAAATTATGCGAAAAAATACAGAATAATGAAAAGAAAAAAAAACTAATAAATGTAAACAAATAATTTAAATAAAAACAACAGATGAATAAATAAGATAATAATGAATACAATAAATATAATATTTTTTTTAATAATTTAAAAAATATGATAATAATAAAATAAATAAATAAAACAAAATAAATATTAACATTTAAAACAAAAGAAAAAATATAAATAAAAACAGACAAATAAATGTAAGCAAATAAAATAATAAAATCAAAAATAGATAAATATAATAATAATTACAATTACAATATAAAAATGATAAAATAATACATCAAATAAATATAATATAAATAAATACAGAATAATGAAAATAAAAACTACAAATAAAATAAATATTACTGATAATAATACATAAAAGTATTACTATTTAAAACAAAAACAAAATGTAAAACTAAACAGACAAATAAATGTAAAAATCATTAAAACAATAAAACAAATACAATATTATGTAACCAAAGCAACAACAATACTAATACATAAAATACATATTAATATTTAGAAACAAAAAAAAAGGAAATCATATGCTGGCACAATTATATGAATCATGAAGTCTAAACAACTAATTTCAAGAATTTAAGGGGAATCATTCGGATCAAAAGGTTTTTTGCAAGTTCATGAAAGACAAATTCAGTGAAGTGTGTACCGAGCGTTTACCATACTTATATAGGCTACTAGATATTTATATCATGCACCAAGGTACATCACAAATACCATGGTATTACCACCACAGTACCATGTCCAAAAAGTAATAGCACGTGCTGTTTTCTTGAGATACAGTGCATTATGGAGATCTCATATATAAAAGCCCCAAAGTGTTGGACAGTAAGAGGAGCAGACCCAGCGTTAACTGTATGTCACTGTCTGTGAAGACGAGGATCTGTCTGAAGCTGCCAGAGCTCTGCGACTCAGTGACTAATGCTGCTATCTGATGAGTGGCTACATCCAATCTGCCCCCATTATTTATTCAAACTTACAAAGAAAGTACTGAGCAAACTCCCGGAGCCACATACTGTCAGCACGTCAGCCCCGGCACATCTCGCTTTGATCCGAGCCTTTATCTCGGGTAAACACACCTGACAGCCGGGCCACAACGCAGGGAATTATTCTGTTTAACAATGCAAAACAATTAAGGAAAAATGTCATGATGACAGACTATCTTCTAAGCACAATGCACGCCCAGACATCAGAAACACATCAGCAGCCATCAGATTAACTCAAAGCTACATTATCTAACAAGGTGGGCACACGCGTCAAGAAAGCCATGCATAATATATAAATAGCAAGACAAGCGCAGCCTTGCTTGGAACAAAACAAGCATAACGAAATGCATATGAGACGACACATCCCTCTTTTTATTCTTCTATCCATATGAATGCATTGTTTTCCAGTGACATATTTCCCTGCATCCTAACAGCTTTGACATCATTACGGGGAGAAACTTAAGATTCACCGAGACATTTTCCATCTGTTCTTTCGCTTAATTCCCTGTGCTATGCAGCACGTATGAATTATGCAACGAATAAATATCAATTGTCGCTGCCAGTAGAAGTTAACGAAGAGAATTGGTTTGTAACTCAATACATCTAGGTGTGCATTCATCTTGCACAGATCTCAGCGGAAGTTTAACCTGTTTTATCGTCCAGCAGGTGGAAAATGTTCCTGTTCTATTGCATACGAACCCCATTCGTTTTTGACTTAAAAAGAAATGGCCTGAAACTCCTTTTTTTCTGCAGCAAAAACTTCTTTTTCTGCAGCATTCATAATTCAGCACTAGTTGAGATTATCATAAGCTCTGGAGTCAGGCCTGATCTGTGGGTGGTAGTTTGTGTTCTGGGCTTATACGGACGCCTGAGACGGCATGACTTCTGAAAGCGTTCTTGATCAAACGTGTGGCATTAAGTCATATTCCTCTGGATCTCCCGCTCACTGGTGTCATGCTATTTTTAAACCGCATGGCTGCAGAGAGCATCACTGCCGTTAAAGTCCTTACAGTCCTTCAGTGGGTCTGTGCAACACTTCAGATTCAGAAAAGATGGCGAACCCTTTTCTTTGTGCTGTGTAGGGGACACCGGGGCTAGTTGTCACAAAAGTCCAATCACACAAATGCCTGTTTTCTCTATCAACAGTAACTACCCTGAACAGGAATGCAGGTTAAAACTGCACATTTTAGAGTGGCCTTTTATTGTGGCCAGCCTAAGGCACACCTGTGCAATAACCATGCTGTCTAATCAGCATCTTGATATGCCACACCTGAGAGGTGGATGGATCATCTCGGCAAAGGAGAAGTGCTCACTAACACAGATTTAGACAGATTTGTGAGCAATATTTGAGGGAAATAGGCCTTTTGTGTACAAAAGTCTTAGATCTTTGAGTTCAGCTCATGAAAAATGGGGGAAAAAACAAAAGTGCTGCGTTTATAATTTTGTTCAGTGTATATGAAGGTGAATCTGTAGGCTACTGAAAGGCTGAACTGTGTTCTCGGGATGGGTAAGTTGTTACATTTGTATATTAGAGCAAGTTGTTTGATGTGTTACAATCAGTGCTGGGTAGTAACTGAATACATGTAATCTGATGCAAAATGATTACATGAACCCTGATGTGATGTAATGTTTAATGCACTTCATGTTTATGACAACGAATTAATTTATTTCCTTTACATTTGTATTTTCATATTAATACGCTATAAAATAATATGATTTAAATCTATGTGATAAACAAGGTCAAAAGTAATAATTTAATTAGCATTTCATATTTTTGAATAAAATACATTCTCCTGAATTCAGTGTCAATAAACAGCATTATTTCCAATGTGACAGCTTGCTTCTTATATTGTGACAACATGCCCCACGAAAGGGATTAACGGCATCTTTTTTTTTTTTTTTGTAGTCAAGACTTTAAAGTTTGTCTCTATATAGAATGTGAAAGTATTCACTGGATTAAAAAGTGTGACAACTAGCTCCAGCGTCCCAGTTAAAGATTATTACATTCTTGATGTCTGATTATTACAACTTCTTCAGATCAATCTTTTGGTTTCTGGGATCTTTAGCACCAGAAAATTTAAAAAATATATTTTTTAGCTTTTTTCAAACACCTTGGGAATGAAAAGTTCTTTGTGGAACATCAAAGATTCTCCAGTGACATCAGACTGGTTCTAAATAGAACATGTATTTTAAAATGTATTGTTTCTAAAAGCTGCAGTGCAAGTGAAATATAAACCCCAAGCCATCTCCCACTTCTACACGTTCATGTTTTGGTTCACCAGGGACGTCTGTTTCATCTAATGGTGTTTTATCTGCATACTAAGGAGCCACGACTCCTCAAATCAAGCCGTTTGATTCTTGCAGGGGTTTGTAAGATGATGAATGCTCAGTTTCTTAATGGACACCCTCAGAGAGTAAATCACATTAAACATACATTTTCTTGACAAGCATGTTGTAATTGCTTGTTTTAACTACTAATGAGGTGCTGTCATGAAAGCCAGTGATATACAGTACTCATTTGAGTGAGTGACATCATCAGCACCATAGTAAACATGAGTAAGAGTCTCCGCAGCAGGATCAGGGTGTGAGCGCCATCAAATCTAGCAAACTTTGGTGGCTGTAAGCAAGCAAACAACACACACACATGCATATGGGACCATGGCTGTGCTCAAAATGGAATACTAGCCTAACTTACTGTACACTGCATTCTATTTTTATTTAAAAGAACTGAAATAGTGTGCATTACATGGTGATAAATATCACTACAACAGTGCCAGGCATCATCCTGCAAATAAAAATGAGTATTTCACAACTGATGTATATAATAAAAATAAATAAATATTATTTACTTATACATGTTAAAAATAATACAAATATATACAAATAAAATAATATAAAATAATATATATATAAAATTAAATAATATTTACTTATTTTATTTGTATATATTTTTTTATAAATAATTGTGCCTATATGGAAAGAAATACTATTTATTTAAATGTATGTAAAATCAGTATTATATATATATATATATATATATATACACTGTATATACATATTGAATGTATAGAATTGCGTGTTATAAAGTCAGAATTCTGACTTTTTTTCTCGCAATTGCGACTTTATATCACGCAATTCTGACTTTATAACACATAATTGTGAGTTTATATCTCGCAATTCTGAGATATAATGTCCAATTCTAAGGAAAAAAAAGACAGACTTTTTTTTATTTTATTTTTTTTATACCTCAGAATAGTTTGTATCTCACAATTCTGACTTTATAACACGCAATTGCGACTTTATATCATGCAATTCTGACTTTATATCTCAGAATTTCGACTTTATATCTCGCAATTGCGACTTTATTTCTCAGAATTGCGACTTTATTTCTCACAATTGCGACTTTATATCTCGCAATTGCGACTTTATTTCTCAGAATTGCGACTTTATATCTCGCAATTGCGACTTTATTTCTCAGAATTGCGACTTTATTTCTCACAATTCTGACTTCATATCTCGCAATTCTGAGAAAAAGTCACAATTCTGACTTGATATATCGCAATTGTGAGAAAAAAAGTCAGAATTGTGAGATAAAAAGTCGCAATTATTATTATTTATTTATTATTCAGTGGCGGAAACAAGCTTCCATATCTATATATTAGTGCTGTCAAACGATTAAAATATTTTATCGCGATTAATTGCATTAATGTCATAGTTCACTAGTTAACTAATTAATCGTAATTAATCGCACATTTTTATCTATTCTAAATGTTCCTTGGTTTCTTTTTGTCCCATTATTTTTTCTCATTTTAATGCTCTTATCAGCATGGAAAAGTGGATCGGCTTGCTTTGTGCAAATGTTTTTTTTATTGAAAACAACATTGGCATACTGTAGTGTTCAATTTCACACTAACATTCTCATTGGAGCAAATAATCGCATCAGAGAATTCGCATCAGCTGTGTTCTTGGCCGTCAAGTGGTATTTCAGACTGGACGTGCTGCGATGATAGCTCAGTTCACAATGACAAAACACACAGATCACTTTGGTATTGTCAATGGAACCATTTGGCAACTTTTTAAAAGTAAACTTTCCATTCAGAATCTTATTGGCATCCATTTCGGCGTCTCGCGCTCGCCATCCACTCAAAACGTAACGTTAGCCTAGTACTCTTTGGCCGGCTCGCAAGCCCAAACAAGTGTGTGCAGTGTGCCTGTTGTTTTGTTTCCGGTCTAGCTAGATCCGGTGTGGTGTTGTAGTTTTTCTAACATTACTAGTTGTAGCAACAGCATGTGAAAAAAACTACAGAGTTTGCTAGGCCAAAAAGAACGTTAATCTTGCGTTAAAAAAATTGACGCCGTTAACATGGGTTTAAGTTAAAGCTGTTAATAACGTGTTTAACTGACAGCACTAATATATATATGATTAAATAATATTTGCTTATTTTATTTGTATATCTTTTTTTATAAATATTTGTGCCTATATGCAAAGAAATACTATTTATTTAAATGTATGTAAAAACAGTAATATATATATATATATATATATATATATATATATATATATATATATATATACATATTTAAATAAAGTAATTAATAATACATTATTTATCTTAAAAACATTGCAAAACAAACAAATAATTATTATTTAATTATTTAAGGGGGGGGGGGGCAAGTCAAGTGCATTGTGGGATATAGTATTGCACGCAGTGTGGACTGGCTGTATGCTTCGTATTTTGGCAAATGTAGTTGGCTATCAAGGTTTTCGATGTATACAGAAGATCTGCATACTAGACACATTATATATTGCAGGACTAATACACTAAGCTAGTATGCTACTCTGAACATTTCTAAAGTGTGTGTACAGTATATAGTAACAGAGAAAGAGCGAAAGCCACACAACTCTTGATATCATGGAGCCTTTCAACCACAGGCCGTTAAACAATTTACAAAGTGCCTATTTGCGAGACGGTTCAGTCTGTGTGTGATACCAGGCAGGGTCGAGCTGTGTCACTAAAACCTTTCCTTTCCATTACCAACAACTAATCAGCTTTCCCTCTGCTCACACATCCAGACGCCTGACATGAAACTACTCGAGAGCTCTGATGCCTCAAGGCTAAGAAATATCTGATTAGCTTCTTTCTTCATGGGTGAAAATGGTGCACGCTTCGCCTTTGACCTAGTTTGCTAGCAGGTCACTCTGCGCTCCTAACCTGCCACAGGGGAAGCACTGAAGAGAGAAATGAAATACGCGTGTAGAATGTGACACAGCAGCCGCTGCTCCTGCAGCATCCCACCGTCTATTTTCCTGTGTTTTATCCGTTCTCCTTCAAGGGCACATCTGTGACAGTCTATTTGTGAGTTTGAGGTTGCTGATATAAAACATGGAAAACATTTAAAGGAATAGTTCACTCCAAAACGAAAACTCATTATTTACTCGTTCCCAACCCACATGCTGTTATCTTTTTCTGTAAGACACCACAGGAGGGTTTTTTTTTAAGGGAATTTAGACAAACAAAAATAGACCCATTACAGTGTCGAATGATGTCTTACTCTTATCTGTATGACCAAATGACGGAGTAATTTAAAGGGGTGGTATAATATCCTTTTCACAAAATGTAAAATAAGTCTTTGATGTCCCCAGAGTGTGTATGTGAAGTTTTAGCTCATAATACCCCACAGATATTTTTATATAGCATGTTAAATTTGTCAATTTTTGAGGGTGAGCAAAAACGCACCGTTTTGTGTCTGTCCCTTTAAATGCAAATGAGCTGCTGCTCCCGGCACGGGGGGGGGGGCTTCAACAGCTTGCACTCACACAGACATGCACTGAACATTTCAAAAACTTTTAGCCTTTTATGTTCAAACCGGAGTCAGACAATGATGGAGAGACTCAAGAAGAAGTGACGACATGTAGAAGCAACAGGACATTTCTGAATGGATAGTTGAGGAATTTATGCAGCTTATGTGTAGTTATCTTCTAGTCATTGATTAGCATATTCTGTCATGATAATCTATAAATCGTGGTCAGGGGGCGGGGTTTATGTAAATTCTAGGGTTGGTGATGTCACTAACCCGTGAGGAATGTGGTGTAGTCTCTACCAGCCGTTTGTTGTAGTCCTTAAAAAGCGATTTCTTTAAAAGCAAATATCTCCCTTTGCTTTGAACTTTGAGCGTTGTAACTTTGCAGATGTTGTTTATGCTCAAACAGCAACATTACACACTAACTAAAGTTAGAAAAGTCAAATCATAATCAACCACCCCTTTAAGTTGTTTCTGCTGTTATAATGGGTGGGCAGATGACATCATCCAGAAGTGCTAAACACCGGAGCTAGGCAGAAAAAGACTACAGGAGTGCAAAAACTAATCCCTGCACAAGTTTTATTTTTCATTATTCTATTTATTTTGTACTTTTATAACACAATAGATGCTCTTTAGTTTTGTAGCAGATTATGACCAAATAACTTTTTAATCAGCCCTACAAAAAATATGGCCAATGCAATGCAAGAGAGCATTCTGTTTACTTCTTAGTGCTTAATACACTAAAGGAGACTGTAGCAACTACCTCAGGGGGACTTAATGTTGCTAGCTGGAACAAACTGTAATTCGCCCTACTGTCTGTTCAAAATAAATGAAAAGAAACCAAGCATTGGGGATTTGTTGCTTTTTCCTGTTGTACCGAACTTGCATCGAACCCATATATATGTGTGTGTATATATATAATATATATATATATATATATATATATATATATATATATATATATATATATATATATATATATATATATATATATATATATATATAATAAAAGTGTCATGCTCACCAAGGCTGCATTTATTTCATAAAAAATACTCCATCATTACTCCAGTCTTCAGTGTCACATGATCCTTCAGAAATCATTCTAATGTGACCCTGGACCACAAAACCAGTCACATGGGTCATTTTTTTGAAATTGAGATTTATACATCATATGTAAGCTGAATAAATAATATTTCCATTGATGTGTGGTTTGCTAGGATAGGACAATATTTGGTCGAGATACAACTATTGAAAATTTGGAATCTGAGGGTGCAAAAAAATCAAACCATTGAGAAAATCTCCTTTAAAGTTGTTCATTTATGTTGGTGATTGTGCTGCATTCACTCACAAAAATACATGTTTTATATATTTACGGTAGGAAATTTACAAAATATCTTCATGAAACATGATCTTTACTTAATATCCTAATGATTTTTGGCATAAGAGAAAATGTGATAATTTTGACCCATACAATGTATTGTTGGCTATTGCCACAAATATACCCGTGCGACATGTGACTGGTTTTGTGATCCAGGGTCACATGATGATTTGCTGCTCAAGAAACATTTCTGATTAATATCAATGTTGAAAACAGTTGTGCTGCTTCATATTTTTGTGGAAACCGTGCTACGATTTTTCCAGATTCTTTGATGAATAGAAAGTTAAAAAAAAACAGCATTTAGTTGAGACAGAAACCTTTTGCAATATTATAAATGTCTTTATTGTCACTTTTGATCAATGTTATGAGTACTTGCTGAATAATTAATATCTTTCAGAGAATAAACATCTTTTCTTTTTTTTTGTGCCTGTTTTGCAGCTGTAAGAGATTCTTATAAAACATCAATAACAGGAAAAAGAAAATTTCTATTAAACTGTGTTTCTATTTCTGTGTTTTAATTTCAATTTCTATTAAAAAGGAAATACAGAAATGTACTTTTATGAGTGAACTATCCACTTTAAGTGTTTTGGTTTCAATACTAAAGTGCACAGAAAAGAAATGACATTTCTTTCCAAACATGCTCCACAGCGACAGCTAAAGAAATATTTGATCAAGTGCAGTATATTCTGTAGACAAAATATCGCTCAGGATGATGAATTCTCCGGGCTGTATCACCGATCAGCCGTGGCAGGTGTGTGAGATGAATGTGCTTTGGTTTGGGTGCTAAAGCCTTGAGAGATACTCGGCCTTGAGTCCCTGACAGCGGTGCCGTAATTTCCTGCCAATTTTGTGCTTAAATACTGCGGTCCGTATTAATAAATGCAAATGCATGAGAGGCTGCCAAGAGTTCAACAAGAAAAAAAACACAACTGCCACTAGTGTGTAACCTTGACTCCATGAGAATCCCATTCAGCGCTTGACTTTCTATTCACACATTTTCATAACTGACAGTAAAGAAGACGTATGACGGTGATTTGTTCTCGGCTTCGCCCCGTGCCGACGTCCAGGCTCTTTGAGACACTGCGCTGCCATGAATCATAATGGACAATGTGCTTTGCGGGGAAATACAGAGAATATTCACAGCAAATTGATCTTATGCCGAGGGTTCATGTTGCGTTCCATACAAACAACTAGTGGAATTGATAAACGATAATTCCTGATGGGGCAAAGACCTCACTGTGGGAGATACAAACCATATTTCCACATATAGTTACTATTGATGGACAAAAACTGGAACCCAACTAGCAAACAAAACCGCCATCAAACCTGTTTAACAACGTAGAAGTGTGTCGTTTCAACAGAGCAATGTTTTAAAAGTGTCACAATGTTGCACTCTATTTAAACATTTTAACTTCTTCCCTCGTGCTTCCATTCATCAACACTTCCCTTCATCTAGAGGAGCTGAAACCCAGCCAAACTCGATCCCACACTTGGCATCTCCTTTCTTCCAGCTCTTTAATTGATTCTATTGCAATAAATGACAAGATACTTCACAATTATGACTAAGAGTTTGCGACACTCTGGTGGCAACTTGGTTTTGTCATGAAGCGCAACACACCGGCAAGCATAAGCAGCCACACAGTCATGATTAAATTGAACACTTCAATGCCTCCAAACCAGCTTTCGGCAATGATAAACGACCTGGAAATAAAGATAACATAGCAGGGGATGTCAGTCTTTCTGACCTGAGATCAGATAGGAAAACCCTCCTGATATGTTTAGTGCAGACACTGAGTGTTTAGATGTGATTGGCAGGAGGATTCTGAGCCAACAAACCAGCCCTGGATCTCACCGGTCTGACTCGGTCCTGAATATAATTGCCTTGGCAGAAAGAACAGCTCAGGCTTAATGTGAAAAAACTGCTTCTGCGCTAATTCACTGACCGCTCCATTTGTCATCTGTCCTAGTAACAGTCACAGTTCTGTGCCTATTACTATTACAAATAGGTAAACAAAGAGTCTGCACAAAGCAAACCCCATACAAGAGTTTATACACTGTTAAATAAAGGATCTAAACACGTTGTTACGTCCTGTATTGTTTTGGGAGAGATGTTTTTTTTTTTTTTCCCTCTCTCTCTTTGCTGTTTCGTCTCACAGGACCTGTGGTTGGATGATGTCCCTGTCAGTCATCGAGTTCACCTGACCTCGCGAGAACCAATCAGAGACTAGTGAGCACGTATAAAGACCCGGATATGACACGAACGCGGGAACGCGGGAGAGCGTTTTGTTTCTCCTTTGTGTGGTCTCCTGCATTTTGCTTTTGTTTGTCTTTGCTTGCTTTTGCTTATTTTTTTTAATGTTGTGTTAAAGTTTTCTTCCGTTGGAACTTTACTCTTTATAACGCTGATTTCCCAGAGCTTATTTAAGTCTTTCTCCGATACACAGTGATGGGACCAGGTTAGTACATCACGTGATTTACATCTCACAACACGTTAGAGTAAAGTTGTTTAACCCTCTGGGGTCTAAGGTGTTTTTGGGGCCCTTGGGATGTTCTGACATGCCCTGACATTTGTGCTTTTTTCAGTTATTTATAAACATGATAATGGCAAAGGTGTAAATTCACTCTATATAGCACAAACAGGGCTACCATAATATGCGAGCAACGTGAATGTAGATGTTTGTATTTTTAAGAGAATAATGTTTATGCGTGTTCATTGAAAAAAATAAAAATGAAAATTGCTGAAATAAGACCACAAAACTCATGTATGTGTCCACAAGACTTTTGACTAATGGATGTTGTCGCTTCGAGTTCTGGCTTCAAAATTATGTGAAAATAGTCTTGCTTTATCATTCACATAAAACAATACACACTAGGTTATGAGCGGGTGCTAATCCATGTATTTCTGTTTATTAGGTAGCGTAGTTAGTGGCGTCCTACGCTGAAGATATTTTCTTTCCTGTTTTCTTTACTTAGGTTTAGCGTTTGTCCTGGGTTTAGTTAACGTGTTTGTTTTATTTATTTCTTTTCTTTAGCACCGTTCTTGTCCCTCACTTTGTAATCGTTAGTCTTTTATGTTGTATATAATTTGTAAATAGATGTGTATTGATTTGGAAGTATATTTGGTTCACTGTTTATTGTATTATTGGGTGTTTTATTACATCAAATTATTCTTCTTACTAAAAGCAAGTACAAATTCAGTTTTGGTCTCTGCCTGTTTCTTGATTTCACACATCACATTTCTTCAATAGAGTAAAATATCCTACTTTTAATAACATTTTATTGGATCTATTCTCCTTTTTCTTTTGTGAGTGTTACGTCCTATAACCTCTAGATGTCAAATATATAAGTGGACATAACACACGTTTTAGAGCCTGATGCAACACAAGAAATCTCAAAAAAGAGCTTTTAATTCTCTTAATTCTCTAGAAAAACATTTGCTAAAAGAACCAAGAAATCATAACACAGATCTGAAGAACCTATGAAACCTCAAGACTGTTTTAACCTCCAAAGAACTAAAGAGCATCTAAAACACCTTAAACAGCCCAAAATAATTACATTGTTTAACCCTTACACTGTTGATTTTTATCTCCAAAGAAACAAACAACTCAAGAGCACCAAACAGCCCACAATGCTTTGCTGCAAAGAACCATTAAAAAGCCTTTATACTTAAGTGTTTACTCCAATATGAAACTGCACAACCGAGCCCCTGAGTCTATTCTCAAAATCGAGATATAATAATATCCCGCTAAATTTACCTTGGAGGTTAAAAGAAGAATGGAAGTGATTTCAGAAATGAAGCTTCTGTTGATGGCTCTTTAGGGCACAAGGACTTAAAAATGAAGAGTGAAAGTGGGTCATTGGATGTAAACAGCCCATGCGGACTACAAAAGCACATGTTAGTTTTGCTCAGTGGTTTATGTTCAGCCCACTTCCACCAGAGAAACCAGCTGGGTCCAGCGTGGCTTTGATTTCGTCCTGATTCTGAGTCTCATATGGACATGAACAGGATATTTCAGGCTTGTGCTTTATGGAGCGCACAGTGCTTTCCATACAGAAAAGATTAAACCAAAAATGACCTTGTCACTCAAAGTTTTCCACCAACTTTTTAGGTGTGCTGTTACTTTACTAAGGCTATGTTCACACTGTCAGACCAAATCCGATTATTTATGTATCCGATTGGAATCTGATCTAAAATTATTGACCGTCCACAATTTGTGTGTCCCATGCCGCTATTTCGTTTTCCAGAATATCCGCACTGGCTTCTATGGCAATGACGTTGCATTGGTATAGGTATATGCGAAAAACAACAACAACAGCCGCAACATTTTTTCGATATTGATACCGATACCTTGACTTCGATACCGGTTCCTGAACGATACTTTTTTCGATACCAATTTTATGAAATCTGTGTTAACAAGATTATTACATATTACCTAAAAAAAAAAAACTTTTTTTTTTTTTTTTCAGTTTGTTGACTTTTTTTACAGACTCAAAGATATATATATGCCTTGCTCTCAAGCGCAACTATAAAGCTTGTCGCAAAGCACTGGCAAAAGTAGCCTAATGATTATGAATGTGTCGGATAAAAATAGAAAGGAGACATTTTAATTGTTTATTAATAAACTAGTGTTTTCTGAGTCAGTGTTGGCTGCAAAGATGAAGTTGACGATGCCGACTCGTCATCTCCACAGTATAGTGAACACGCGCGCCTATAGAGATAAATGCACCTTTCATTTGGATTACATAATCAGAGAGAATTTGTTTTCAATTCAAATTGGTTTGTTTAAAAGTAGACATTTCAAGCTTTCTAAATGCCTATTTTTCATGTCTGTGAGGCAAGTAGCCTATTCGCTGAGTTTCGGTTCATTTGTAACGCGCTCTAGTTCTTCTTGCAGTCGGAAGATTGAGTAACTTTCTCCTCTTAAGTGTATTCCGTGCACTGTCAAGTGCTTCATCAGATCTGTCGTGTTGCTGGTCTTGGCAGCAATTCTCTTGCCGCAAATATTGCATCAGGCACTGTTGGCATCGAGCCTAGTGAAATGTAGCCACTCTTTTGATCTTTTCCACATCTTTTCATCTATGGGGGTTGGGACACTTACACGAGGGCCACTGTCCTGCAGAGTTTATTTCCATCCCTAATCAAACACGCCTGAATCGGCTCATCAAGCTCTTCAGGATCGCTTGAAAATGCAAAAGCAGGTGTGCTGAAGCAGATTACAACTAAACTCTGCAGGACAGTGGCCCTCCAGGAGCAGGATTGAAGACATGTGAGCCACGTCTCTGGGCGTAACCGGCGTAAACTAGTGTTTTTAACCCCTTAGGTATCGAAATTTGGTACCGAAAGGCAAGACATTTTTTGATATCCGATGGTATCGACGCAATTCGGTCAGTGCCTAAAAAGCATGGAACTCGATACCCAGCCCTAGGTATGAGCGTCTTTATTCCGCGCTGTCGTCTCTGCCGGTTTCAAAACATTTTATCATCATTTTCTACTCGTTCGGCACTTTGCAACAACACAACCTTGTTTCTGCAGCGACTTTGAGCATGTTTCCTAAAACAACGTCTGACGTTTACATTTTACGTGGCTTGAGAAAGTAAACCACGTGAAATCCGATCAGTGCAGACTGAAACGGATTTCCACAAATGCGATTTGAATAGGATTTCAAACCACATATGAATGCAGCTCAAAACAGATTTGTAAAAATCGCTTTTGATGTGATTTTTTTGCTGTTCACACGTGCAAAATCTGATCGGATTTCAATCAGATATGCACAAATTCGGATTTGGATTAACAGTCTGAACGAGGCTTTAGTGATCAGACTCACAATTTTCACCTGCAGGATGATAAAACGGATGAAAAAATCCCACATACGCACACTGAACGAGGAAGACACAAATTCCAGAAGATCACAGAAACTTGAGAGAGAACTCGCCCTAGCAACCACATAGCAAAAAAAACAACAAAAACAAAACAATTAGCAACACAGTTCAACACAACATCAGTTTCTTCAAAAAGGTTAATAAAGCTATATCACTGGTCTATATCAAATTGTACAGTATCATAGAGACAAAGTATAAATATATAAATAAAAATCCTAAAAACATAAAAATGCAGTTCAATATTCATGTTATGTAATATAAATTGAATTCCAACAACAATAAATGCTTAAAAGTATCTACATAACCATGTCATCTACATGCCAATCATAGAATAATCACTTGCAATGGAATGTAAAATAGAGAACAGGACTGAATTGGAAGATGAGTTCAGTATTTTTTATCTGTATATATTTATGCTTCTTCCGTGTTCAGACTTACAGACACACGCTTGATGAGGATCCCAGAAGATTAAAGAAACATGAAGGGTTTCTTTAGCAAAACGCTAAAAAGCAATTACAGCAACACCCTGGTAATGACCTTATTATCACAGTTTCACTAAATAAATGGAAACATCTATATCACCAACAAAAATGTAGCAAGAAAATAACGTTTTTTTTTGTGTACCATGATATTCTCTGAAGTATCTCGGAGAGGAGACATCATCACTGTACTGTGATACAGCTACAATAATAATAAAGTTTATTTTCTATAGCACCTTTCTACAAACTCAAGGTCACTTTACAATAGTAAGTCCATTAAACATGACAGCAGGCATAAAGACAGGCATAAATGATAAGTGATGAGATATGAGGAGAGAAAGAGAGGGAAGAATCTAAAATGATAGGAAAGCAGCAATATCAATACTGTCAACAGAGAGACAGAATGTAAATTGAGGAGGACCAACCAGAAATAGATTTGTTTTGTGTAGTTTGAGAAAATTACTGGTCATCCGTACATTTATTTCATCAATACAAGCCGAAATGGAGTTGGCAACACTTCAACGTAAGGTATGTCTGGCCTCCAGCTTGCTCTCGTTTCTAATGCATCCTCAATCTGTGCAGACAGAAGAGGAGAATCCAGCATCCATCACTTCAGATATTGTATCCTGAAGTGCTGTGTGTGGTGGAGAGCCAGGGGCTTTCAAAGTTCATAACCATCTGTTTCAATTACAACACATATGCATCTCATTACGAACCCCCTCACACACATATACACCCATGTCACTGTCTTCTTCTGGAGCGACACACAGTGCGAGCAAACGTTTATAGTGGCAGGCATCAGTCGGCATTAGACTGCATCAGTGTAATTCCCCGTGATCCACTCTGGTAAGCTCATTCTGATGTATTCCTCCATTCCAGATTCAACATCCGTGACCAAATACAGCTGAAAGCCTCAAAATAAATGCTAACACCCCGTCTGCACTGGAAACGCTGAAGTCAGTCACCTCAGTCACTGACTGTCTGATGCAAAACTGCACGGAAACATGCAACCCGACATAATTGGTTGACTTCATGCAACTCATAGGTAGAGATGCAGGACTAATCGATATCGCGATATGGCTTAGAGCGCTTATGAAATTGCAGAGCCTGCGATTTAATTACATAAATGAGAAGTGCTTGTCAGCTCCCTGCAGTTTACAGTCAAAATAAAAGTTGGTTGGTTTGATGATGATGATGATAATAATAATAATAATAATAATAATAATATAATTATTATTATTATATTTTCTTAAATATTTAATTATTTTTTATTTTACAGTGAAATATTAATATAGTATTAAATAGTATTTATATATATTTAAATATAATTAGTTTGAATTATTTTAAGTGAAGTGAAAATGTATTAGTATGTATTAATTACTAAATGAATTAGTAATTACTTTTTAAATTATTTTAATAGAATTCATATATATATATATATATATATATATATATATATATATATATATATATATATATATATATATATATATATATATATATATTAGGGCTGTCAAACGATTAATCGCGATTAATCGCATCCAAAATAAAAGTTTGTGTTTACATAATTTATGTCTGTGTACGGTGTATAATTATTTTCTATATATAAATACACACACATGCATATATATATATATATTTAAGAAAATGTGTTATTTATATATAAAATATTTATATATAATATAAATTATATATAATATAAATATATATATATACAGTATATATATGCAAATATTTCTTAAATATATACATGCATGTGTGTGTATTTATATATAGAAAATAATTATACACCGTACACACACATGTATTATGTAAAAACAAACTTTTATTTTGGATGCGATTAATCGCGATTAATCGTTTGACAGCCCTAATATATATATATATATATATATATATATATATATATATATATATATATATAATTTTTTTCAGTAATAATAATTTAAGTTATTATTATCATTATTTTTACTAATACTACTACAACTATTATTATATATAGCTATATTGATCATCACAAAATTATGGCCAAATTGTGCAGCCCTACAAATAAGCATAGCAAACCTGGATCTTTTTTTTAAATTGCACTGCGTTTTTATCAGAAACAAAAAACATTGCAAATAGACTACACAGTCTACACACTAGGGTGGTCAAAAGTACCGGTACTTCTGTACCAAGTCAATCCTCTTTCTGCAGTACACACTAAGTACACACTGCAAAGTTTGGGAGTGACAACCATATTAGAATGAGGGATTGAATCTGAAATTGTAATGTTTGACAACGGATGGGACAAAAAAAATGTCAAAATAGATCTGTGCGTTAAGTCTGAGAATGTGTTCACACTTGTTGTTCGGTTCGCCTGGTTCATTTCATCCGGATCCAAAAAAAACACCAAACCTAAAGATACCGAACCTAAAGGCATAGGGATTTGTTCACAACCTGATTGGTCAGCTTTTATGATGTATATTTCGTGACTGAACTTACTGAACATGCAAAACAGTGCCGTGTTCTGGGATAAATGCGCTCTTGTATGTGTGTAGCTACATATGATGGTATTCTGACCAGCTGAGAACTCATGAAGAGCCTTTAAAATGTGTAAAGGAGTCAAAACAGCGTCAGAAATCCCTCCGTCACACACACACACACACACACACACACACACACACACAGATCTGCTGTGAGGAGAAGCGGTTCTGATGCCTGAACTAACCTGTGATGGACAACATCACGACTGTGACGAGAAAAACAGCTATGCTTGAGCATTCTGTCCTTTTTAGGGTCACATCTTGGGAAATCATGTCCTGTTTTTGGTTAGTTCACATGTCTTTGGTCCGTGTTGTGTTCATATTTCATTCGAACCGCACCAGAGTTCATTTGGAAGCAGACTGAGACCCATCTTTTCCGCGTTTTCGGTCCGCTTGTTTGGTGCGCACCAGTTCACACTTACTCAAACTGAACTGCACTAACAGAGCAATCGCACCCGGGTTCGTTTTAATCCAACCAAACATTCCAGATGTGAACACACTCTTGAAGTGTAAGTGCAACAGACTTTTCTGCTTTTCCACACAGACTGACAATACTGTGAATTTATATATGAGTTTCTACACTCTTTTCACAGACTGTGATGATGTGTCTTCACAGTTATTAACATTGTAAATCTAACAAAGTTTCTTTTTAGATTTTCATTTTTTTATGTAATGCACACTTAAAACAATGTACTTTGTATTATATTATGTTGGCATTAAATTACAGAACATAGAATGCAACGGCTGAGGGAATGACTGCAAATTTGACATTCTCTTCTGACCGATATGATCAATTCTCTATATTTTTTCCTCTTTTGTAAAGTCATAGAAATACTATCATGGATTTTTTTTTCTTTTGCTATCAGACTAAATGGGAACGCAAAAATGATATTTGTTGTAGTTTCCGTTCACCACTATTGAAGTCCACCCCTCTATGACAATTTCCGCTTCTGAGAACACCAGAAACGTGAAAAGGTTCTACTGGTTTATAAATCCACCCCATAGGACGCTAGAAACAAACTGTTCACAGCCACAGTCGAATAGATTCCCCCTTTAGATTTAACATGAAACTGTTACTAAAACCGTGACCATAGTCATGCTGAGGATGTGTAGTTTGAAAAGTGTGTAATTTCTGTTGGTGCATGGCACTGATGTTATCTCTTCTACTCGTCAGTGCAGTTTCTAACGCGTTTCTCCTCCTAATCTCCTCCATCGCTTTAAAAGATATCATTCTTTGTGCAGATTTCAAATGGGTCCAATACATCACCGAATCGAGCATATGATCCGCTCTGTGCTGTCGTGTCTCTGGACTGGAGCTGCGGCGGTTCGCGTGACACTTACAAGAAAAGCATATTTACACTGTCTGAATCGTTCCCTATCCTCTATACAGTGCACTGTGTGCCATTCACCATGTAGAAAATAATAAATGTGTGAACAAATGACCGATTGCAGCTTCAGCATCTATTTATAATGTAGGGGGCGGAGCTTCAGATTCTAGAGAGCATTTGATTGCACAGAAAATCTGATGAGAAACTGAAGTGCAGAGTGATGTCCTCAAAATCACTGATCCATATTGGTGGAAGTGAGAGACTAAGTTTTGAATGCTTATATCTTCTTAAATGTGATTTTTTTTGTCATTGTTTTGGAGCACACTAACTAGATAACCTTAAGCCTTAACATATTCATACTAAAAACCAAAAAAAAAAAAAAACTTTTTGATTTCATGGGGACTTTAAACATCAAATAAGTTCTGATGTTCCAATCAGCTCAAGACTAGACTAAAATCCACCAGTATAAAACAAGTGTACACATAATGTTACAACCTTCAACATTTCTAAATGTCTACATTAAGGTGGTTTGCGGGTTAACGCGGATTTAGCTGGTTAGCAAGCAAGTCTCACATCCTGACCACCAAAAAACAAACAAAACAAAAAAATAAAAAATATATATAACAAACCAGAACAAACCTGACCAGGAAACAATCCTAGGCTGTTTTTAAGATTGTTTTCCCATAATTTATGGGCGCGATCGAGTTTTGTGACGTCACAACCAGCCTCACGCATCAGGTAAATCTAATTATATTTATGATACCTTGAAGCTCTAAACTCCTGCGCATTAATAAGAAACTGGACTATTATTAATAACGTTTTTATAATTAAATGTAATTGCTAATATTTTAATATGCTATTAATGCGTTAATATTAAATCTTGTAAACATTATTATTACATATTATGAAATAATTATGAATAATTTAGCAGTCATAAATGTGATGATGATAATTAATCCATTCCACCATCTGACACGAGCGCATTAGACACAATGCAGCGCATCCGACAAGCTCATCAATTCAATACATAAAAAAGACAAAACTGCTCATTTTTGAGACTATGTGAAATAAAATCACACAACACATATTCTTAATTATATAAACTGAATCAAAGTCATTCGATGCGTAAAACCCCGTGACATTATCTGTTGCATTAATGAATCAATTACCTTCTCGAACTATTACATTCTATGTAACACAACATCGAGACATAATGTAATAAACTATATCAACTAATATCATAAATCAACATCAGTTGAATGAATAGTTTAATATCAGGCTGGCGCAAAGCAAAGTTCCTCCTCAACTTACTGCCGTTATTCCAGTCAGCGCAAGAGAGCCTCTCTCGCGCACACAAATCCGAAAGAAAAGTCATTTTTAACCTCAGATTGCTCTAAATAATATGAATAACGAGATACTCACCTTTACTAATAGAGCCTGTGATGAAGTAAAATATTAGATATAGCGGTAAAATCATTCCAATAGTGTGTGAGCCCCGCAGATCCATGATGCTCGACTGATGCTGGAATGAGACTGACTGACTCAGCGCGAGTCTCTGTGAACGAGCGTGATAGTGTGTGTGTGTGTGTGTGTGTGTGTGTGTGTGTATGTGTGTGCGCGCGCGTTTTCTGCTCTCAGTGGCTCTTTCACGCCATCCTGCTGCCGAAAACATCTGAATACAGTCTGCAAGAAACACACACGCGCGCGCGCAAGCACACGCTGTATGAAGCTGTTGCCCCTTTAAATTATTATTATTATTATATATTTTTTAAATGTATTTATTTATAAAGGGACCATGTACAATTTTTAACATAAATGTTTCCATTTCATGCATTTAGGCTATACAAAGGCTAATTTTCATCCGTAGTCCCCAGGCAGGTCAACACTACAGTGTAACATGAAATTACACAGACTATGTGCTCACATACAATAAAAACATACATACACACGCATACCGGGTCACAAAAAAATAATAATAAAAAAATAATAATAATTAACTTAAATTTAAAAAGACCAAGAGCTTTACACCCTTTTATATCCTCTGGTAGGGCATTCCACTGATTAGTAGCTTTCACTGCGAAAGACGGCAGTCCAAATGCAGAACGACGAAAGGGAACCAGACAATTACTCATGGATGATAATCTAGATCTCACAGAGTTTTCAGAGCGAAAATGAACAAAGTCAGAAGGAGCCAAGCCATTTAAGATTTTATAAACCATTCACAAACTTGAAAAAGTCTAAAATTGTGATGAACATTTTGAAAATGGTTTGGTTTTTTATCAAAGATTTTAAGGGTTTAATCAAAGCTTCACCAGCTTGACCCCAGCATGTCAGACAGTATTTGAGAAAGGATTGTAGTATGCATAAAAGTCTTAGCTACATCAACAGAGAGACATTGTCTAATTTGTCTAAAATTTATAATATTCCTAAAATTTATAAAATTTATAAAAAATATTGAATATTTAATATAAAACATTTTCTTTACATGTTTTTTAAAACTGAGATTTGAGTCCAATATTATGCCAAGATAATTGAACTCAACTATTTCTATTTTTTCACCATTAATAAACATATCAACATCAGGAGATTTAACATTTGTTTTTGCGGGGGAAAAAATCCCTTTTGTTTTACTAATGTTCAAGCTAAGACATGATTGTTCCAGCCACTGTGTAATCCTTTCTGTAACAGCTTTTAACTTCTCGCATGTGCAAAAAATAACAGTATCGCAGCATACATTTGTACTTATATCCCTTCACACTGTTGTGGGAGATCATTAAAATACAGACTAAATAATAAGGGACCTAATACTGATCCTTGGGGTACACCCATTGTATAATGTAAATTGCAGGACTTAACCCCTTTAATTTTTACACATTGTTCTCCATTTAATAAATATGAAGATACCCATGCTAAAGCTTCAGATGAAAACTGAAATGTAGATAGTTTAGAAAGGAGAACGGCATGATTAACTGTATCGAAGGCTTTAAGTAAATCTAAAAATATAGCACCAACAAATCCTCCTTTGTCAACTTTAAATTTGATTTGCTCTATTAAATGTTAATTAGCTGTTTCAGTAGAATGATTGACTCTGAAACCAAACTGCATACAATGTCAGCCAGACTTAACTGTGTTAAGATGGGATGTCAGTTGTTCAAAAACAATCTTCTCTGCAACCTTTGAGAATACTGGCAGTATGCTTATGAGTCTGCAATTACTAACTTCATTATGATCTCCAGATTTAAAAATAGGAGTAACAGTGGCTTGTTTCCACAAAGTAAAACAGTTAAAATTAACTAAATGAGTGATGACAGGGGTTAAAATATCTTTGTGAGTTTTATCAAACATAGTATCCAACTGATGAGCATCTCTACATTTAGAATTTTTCATCGAGCTAATAACTTTGTTGACTTGCATTTCATTTGTCTTGGTTAGATTAAAACCTTTACCTACATCATCAATCCAATCGGACTAATATGTATTTCCCTTCTCGAAAATGTTTCCCCTAAGTCTTTAACTGAGTTAATAAAAAAACGATTAAAAGTAATAGCAATGGCACAATCATCTTCAATGTGCTTTCCCTGAACTTTAAGCTTAACATCTCCTATAAAATTTGGTTCCTTCCGTAAAAGAGTATTTATGATTTTCCAAATTAGCTTCCTATTGACTTTTGCCTCATTAATTAGATGAAGATAATAACTGGATTTGGCAACTCTCAGCTCTCGAATAACTTTGTTTCGCAGACCTTTATAACAGTGTCTCTTCCAGACCTAATAGCTTACTTTAATGCCGAATCCCTCTTCTTCATCAGCTTCCAAAAATTCTCGTTGAACCACGGTAAATTATTTTTATGCTTGTATTTTTTCTGAACACTAACAGTAAATGTATCCCTTACAGAATTAATTATATTATTAAATAAATTGCAACCATAATCTTTATCCTTGGAAGATAAGATATCATTCCACTTTAGATCAGCTATTTCCTCATCAAATGCTACTAATTTTCCTTTAGGTATACAACGAAAAACATTGGTAGAAGTTACTATATTATTTTTAAATCTGTTTTTTGTTAATTTCCGTGCAACTAAAGTTAAATTATGATCAGATGACCCAGTGAACAAATGTCATCAGGATTTAAGAAAAATCAGCAATGCTGTCAGACGTCACTTCATATTTCAAATAGTTGAACTCATTCAGAGCTCACAATGACTTTGAAATTTAAATTAAATTGAGTTAGCCTATAGCAAACAGGATGCAGAATTGCATATATATATATATATATATATATATATATATATATAAATGCAAAAAAATCAACTGCTAAAAGTGCAGTTTTAATAATATTTATATTATTATGTCGATTATAAAAATTCAATAAATGAACATGTTATTTTCCAGTATTTCCAAAAATATTATTATATTAGCAATTAATGCCACATACAGAAATTGTACTAAATATATACATATTTTATTATATTTATTAGTATAACTTCCATTAAAAAAAAGATCTATTATGTTTATATTTATCTTACAGAAAACAATGTGGTGGACATTATGTGTTGCTGAATAACAAATAAATGCTGGCTGTGTTAACTGTTTTGACAGTACTGAACTTAATTTACAACTTGAAATATGCTGAATATCTATAAATACATCAAATAAATAATAAAATGTTAAATAAATAATAAAATGCATAATTAGTCAAATGTAATGGTGTAATCATTACTATTTTGCCACAATCTTTAAACTCAAGTATATTCATTGTCATTCCGATTCATCAATTAATTCAAATTCACACTCGTGAATTAAAACGAGTCACTTTTTAAATCCCGAGTCTTGTTTAACTTTGATATCTGGAGATACTTACAATAGGCTAGTGTATATGCAGGGTCAGGATGGTTTCCGGTGTCTCCTCTTCTAAACAGTGGTTGGTCTCTTTACATGCCGGTCAGACGCTCTCTTCCTGTAAGTGGGCAGTTCGTGGCTGGAATCAGAGGCAAGGTGAACCAGACTTTCACGTTGAAGTCTCACTAGGAGATATAGTCAAATAGTCTTGTCACATCGATTAAACTCTTTCATTATCAATGTAAAGACGACAAAACAATTATCTCCAGCATGTGAGATATGCAAACCTTAAATCAGTGGTGTGAATCACCATGCCAAGTTACCTCAGATGACCGTACTGTACCTGTTCCAATCGTCTGATGCAGATGCTCAAATGAGGCATGCATTTGTTCTATTTGTGATAACAGAGAAGAGTTGAGGAGCGAATCAACATCAGAACTCAGCTACTGCTGCTGTGAATGAGGTGAAGCGTCTCATTACCCCGCAGTACATCTGTGTGTGACAGAAACACTTCAAAAAAACACACACACACACATAGAAGGTACAATTTATTACAAGTTTAAGGAATAAAACAAAGAATAAAAAAAGTTTCCTGGGCAACACAAAAGACTAATCTTGAATTATGCAGCTCCTTTCCATACAACAACAGATCAGTGACCACATCTCACATGTCAAGCTTTAAAAAGGAGGGAGGGGGGGGGGGGGGCATCATGAAAGTATAAAATGGAAGCCCGTGTGACTCATGCAGTATATTACAAGTCTTCAAAAAGAAGTAAATGTTACACACTGAAAATATTCCCCTCCTCCAAAGCACTTAAAATGTCATTGTTCGTACATGTTTCTTATCTAAAAGACAGCCACAGTTGATGTGCGAGTTCATAAAATGTGTTTCATGTCAAAGTTAAATTCAGATCTAAATTTATACCATACATGCTGGTGAATTGTGAGTGCATTTATGCTCTGCTAACAACTAATGCTGAACTAAATACAGAACATGTGAACTACAGACTGTCACATGCACTCAAAATAAAACCAATTTATTCTCATGAATTATTCAGTTCTTCACAAAGGTTTGGACAAACTGTTGCTGGAATAAAAGCTATTGGGAAAACATTGCTAGAGAGGTCATGAGTCACAGGTAAAGCGAATATAAATGATCATCTCCTAACAAGGCCACATATTAAGGTCTGGGTAGATTAGATGGTGAGCAAATAATCCATTCTTATAATCAACATGTTGGAAGCAGGAGAAATGGGCAGGAATAAAGATCTGAGCGACTTTAACAAGGGTCAAGTTGTTCTGGCCAGGCGACTGGGTCCGAGTATCTCTGAAACGGCAAGGCTTGTGTGTTGCTCCCGGTCAGCAGTGCTGAGGATTTACCAACAGTGTCTGAGGAGGGACAAACCACAAACCGGCGACAGAGTGTCGGGCGCTCAAGGTTCATCAATGCATGAGGGCAACGAAGGCTATCCCGTCTGCTCTGAACCAACAGAAGCTCTACTATGGCACAAGTCACACAAAATATTAATGATGGTTAAAGGAGGAATGTGTCTCAACACACACAGTGCATCACACTCTGCTGCGTATGAGGCTGCGTCGACCAATCAAAGAGACTCCTGTCCAAAGTGCCTACAATGGGCACACGAGCATCAGAACTGGACCTTGGAGCAGTGGAAGAAGGTCACCTGGTCCGATGAGTCTCGTTTTACCCAGGGAAGTGATGCACTGTGGGACGACGATGAGAAGCCACTGGAGGGAGTGTGATGCTCTGGTTAAAGCTACACTGTGTAAGATTTTCTCCCATCTAGCGGTGAAATTGTATATGACTACCAAATGAATATTACTTTTTAGCCCCTCCCATTCCCAGGGCGTTTTAACTCCTAGGGTGGCCGTATTATTCCAAGATTAACATGGCTTCCAGTTCGACTTCCTAAAACTATTTAGTAAGGTAAACAAATCCTTTTTCATCATTGACGCGAGGAAAAGTATCCTAGACGTCGTTCTAGCGTTATGCACAACCATGCTATAGTTAGCCAAGCAACTATAAAACTTTGAATTTACACAAATAGGCTGAATTACCTGTCGAGAAGAAAGCATGCAACTTCGGCATCCCTTTTAAAACACTTGCTCCTCATGAGCTCTTTCCATCTTGGAAAAGCCACTCCAGTATTGACTTTGGTCTTGTTGATTTGCCTGTCACGTTGTCGCTTTAATTCTCTCTTTCGCTTCCTTGGCGACTCTGTTACATGCATAGACAGTATATAAACTGGACACAGCGACCCCATACACTTCAACAGAGAAAAGTGAAGCAAATTAGAAGCCCTCATTTCCTGATTGCCGAGCGTACTGCGCAGACTCAAACTGAGCTTGACGACGTGGATGTGACGTGAGCAACCCGTCTGTCTTCTAGTAGCTGTGCCCAGCGAAATCTGAACCATTCTCTTCCGAATCTTGCAGAGACGGAGAGTGTGAGTAGGAGCTTTCCATGAGCTAGGAGCAGGAGCAACGTCATAACTCTCTATGGGCTTCTCCCTAGACTTTATCGGACATTATGCCTCCACGTCCCCCCGATTGCCCTCGAGCTTCTCCTCCTGTCCATACGGTAATTCTCTACTGTGCGACAGAGAGTCGCGTGGTTATGACGCAATCGTTAGCCTACTTTTACAAAAACTGCTTCTACGGGGCCATAACGTAAGATACAAGGTAATGGAGCCTTTTATACATTATCGTGTTTCTTTAGAAATAAACAATGGACAAATGGAGTCTTTAAACGCCTCAGATGTAAAGTTATTCACTGTCAAAGTGATGCCAAAATGAATGGGAGTCAATGGGATGCTAACAGCAGGTGAAGGCTTGTTAGCCAATGGCGGCTCCCGGGGGTGGTACGGAAATCGAGCGCTCAATTACCCCCCTGGTTACATGTCCTCAAGAATAGGCGTGATCCATCTTCAACAGGCTTTCAGATCTGCCGGCAGTCGCGAGTCGCAGATCTCCCCCTCGCATTCGTCATGGTACACCTGAGTGTAAAAACGCGAAAGGCGAAGCTTGAATTTCCAGGTATTTCCCTCTTTGGCTAATGTATTTTCAAGATGGAGGCGCAACATGGCTGCCGCCATTCGAGTGACTCGCTCGTATGTATTCTAAATGGCAGATTCTATGCTTACGAGAATACTTGATTCCACATAATTACACATGAATGAGCACATATAATTTTGAAAGAACAAAGTGTTTTTTGCTAAGAATCAACTTAAAAATAATTACACAGTGTAGCTTTAATGTTCTGCTGGGAAACCCTGGGTCCGGTCACTCATGTGGATGTCAGTTTGACACATGCCTCCTTCCTAAACATTGTTGCAGACCAAGTGGTGTTCCCTGGTGGAAGTGGCTCTTTCAGCAGGATAATACACCCTGCCACACTGCACATATTGATCAGGAATGGTTTGAGGGACATGATGAAGATTCAAGGTGTTGCCCTGGCCTCCAAATTCGCCAGATCTCAATCCAATTGAGCATCTGTTGGATGTGCTGGTTCAATCCACCTCACAACCTACAGGACTTAAGGGATCTGCTAAAGTCTTGTTGGCAGAGACCACAGGACACCTTCAGGAGTCTTAAGAGTCTTAAAGAGTCCATGCCTCGGCGGGTCGATGTTGTTTTGGCAGCACGCAGAGGACCAAAAGCATCAGTCATCACTGTAACATTTTTTTTTTTTTTTTTGCTTTAGAGCAGTTAGGATGATATTCATGACTAAATAAGATTTCACTCACATTACAATAATGAGAACTTGAAGGTAAATTAATTTTTTGAGGTGAAATATGACCCAAACAGGTCTTTATGTCTTCAGCTTCCCGCAATGAAAACACAATCAAAGAATGGGAGGCTAATTGTTGAACAGCAGCTGTGAAACATAAACCCTGTTTTACGGTCTCCATCAGGGTGTCTGATGTCATGCTCACATGAGCTTCACAGTCGAGCGCACCACTGACAGACGCCTCTCACTGCATCCACTGGACTATTAAATAGCCATATCACGTCCTCTCGGGTATAAATGCTGTTAAACAATACTGAGGAGGTCGTCTCCTCAGGTCGTCAGACAGCGGGAACATGAGTGTCAGAGGCCAGACCTCTTTTCCTCTGAGGAGAACCGTCTGACAGGTTAACCATCATGAGGAACAGCCCTGGGTTACATGAGCACTGCAGCTTTATTACAACATGGATTTATTCTAAACCATGTCCAAATAAAGTATCAAATAGCATCAGTAAACACTGCTGCAGAATGCAGTCAACACATGTATCGCACAATATCATAAACAATAGAATGACGGAATAAAGCAAGAAATTCACAAGACGAGATAAAACTCACAAAACTGACGGAGAGACAAACAGATAGAATGATAACACAGACAGACAGACAGACAGACAGACAGACAGACAGATAGAATGATAACACAGACAGACAGACAGACAGATAGAATAAGACAGACAGACAGACAGACAGATAGAATAAGACAGACAGACAGACAGACAGAATGATAACACAGACAGACAGACAGACAGAGAGATAGAATGATAACACAGACAGACAGATAGAATAAGACAGACAGACAGACAGAATGATAACACAGACAGACAGACAGAGAGATATAATGATAACACAGACAGACAGACAGAATGATAACACAGACAGACAGACAGAGAGATAGAATGATAACAGACAGACAGACAGACAGATAGAATAAGACAGACAGACAGACAGACAATGATAACACAGACAGACAGACAGAGAGATAGAATGATAACACAGACAGACAGACAGATAGAATAAGACAGACAGACAGACAGACAGATAGAATGATAACACAGACAGACAGACAGACAGACAGACAGATAGAATGATAACACAGACAGACAGACAGAGAGATAGAATGATAACAGACAGACAGACAGACAGATAGAATAAGACAGACAGACAGACAGACAGAATGATAACACAGACAGACAGACAGAGAGATAGAATGATAACACAGACAGACAGACAGATAGAATAAGACAGACAGACAGACAGACAGATAGAATGATAACACAGACAGACAGACAGACAGACAGACAGATAGAATGATAACACAGACAGACAGATAGAATGATAACACAGACAGACAGACAGACAGACAGACAACACAGACAGACAGACAGACAGACAGATAGAATGATAACACAGACAGACAGACAGACAGATAGAATGATAACACAGACAGACAGACAGACAGATAGAATAACACAGACAGACAGATAGAATGATAACACAGACAGACAGACAGACAGATAGAATGATAACACAGACAGACAGATAGAATGATAACACAGACAGACAGACAGACAGACAGATAGATAGAATGATAACACAGACAGACAGAGAGAATAAGACAGACAGAGAGATAGACAGAATGATAAGACGGACAGACGGACAGACAGACGGACAGACAGACAAACAGACAGACAGAATAAGACAGAGATAGATAGAATGACAAGATGGACAGACAGACAGACAGACAGATAGAATGATAAGATAGATAGATAGAATAAGACAGAGAGATAGACAGAATGATAAGACAGACAGATGGATGGATAGAATAAGACAGACAGACAGACAGAATGATAACACAGACAGACAGACAGACAGACAGAGAGATAGAATGATAACACAGACAGACAGACAGATAGAATAAGACAGACAGACAGACAGACAGACAGACAGACAGAATGATAACACAGACAGACAGACAGAGATATAATGATAACACAGACAGACAGACAGACAGAATGATAACACAGACAGACAGACAGAGAGATAGAATGATAACACAGACAGACAGACAGAGAGATAGAATGATAACACAGACAGACAAACAGATAGAATGATAACACAGACAGACAGACAGACAGATAGAATAAGACAGACAGACAGACAGACAGACAGACAGAATGATAACACAGACAGACAGACAGAGAGATAGAATGATAACACAGACAGACAGATAGAATAAGACAGACAGATAGAATAAGACAGACAGACAGACAGACAGACAGATAGAATGATAACACAGACAGACAGACAGACAGACAGACAGACAGATAGAATGATAACACAGACAGACAGATAGAATGACAGACAGACAGACAGACAGACAGACAGACAACACAGACAGACAGACAGACAGATAGAATGATAACACAGACAGACAGACAGATAGAATGATAACACAGACAGACAGACAGATAGAATGATAACACAGACAGACAGATAGAATGATAACACAGACAGACAGACAGACAGACAGACAGATAGAATGATAACACAGACAGACAGACAGACAGATAGATAGATAGAATGATAACACAGACAGACAGAGAGAATAAGACAGCCAGAGAGATAGACAGAATGATAAGACGGACAGACGGACAGACGGACAAACAGACAGACAGACAGAATAAGACAGAGAGATAGATAGAATGACAAGATGGACAGACAGACAGACAGATAGAATGATAAGATAGATAGATAGAATAAGACAGAGAGATAGACAGAATGATAAGACAGACAGATGGATGGATGAATGGATGGATGGATGATTGACATCATGTCCTGTGACGTGTGTCCAGATAAACCTCCTCCGTCACACATTCTTCTCTCTGATTGACAGGCGGCAGACGCATCAGACCAGCGATGAGAAACTAAATCACTTACCAGCCAAGACCTCTCAACAAAACCTCAGAGGAACTCCACGCCGGAGTGTGTGTGTGTGTGCGCGTGTGTGTGCTGTTACGCTGAGGAAACACAAATACAGAAACTAATGAAAGAGTTATTTGGACCAAAGACCCTCTAATACCCGTGTGCTTGTGAATCCAGAAGAGGAGGGGGACAAAATAGAGGTTTTGTTTTGAATACAGTGACTATTTTGGACAGATCTGTGCATGTGTGTTCAGCGGATCTTTTGAAAGCCTTTGGGAAAAAAATCAAATGTAATTTGTATTTAAATACATTTAAGATGAGTATTTTTGTATTTTCAAAATAAACCTGTTTATCAGGGTACTGATTTCGTGCATCGACTAGTTCAGACACCCCCTCCCCCCAACATTCATGCATTGACTCAGCATTGGATCAGCGATTTTTCTGGAATAAGGAGAGGATGTCATGATCAATTCTACTTGTTGATTAAAGTTAAAATAGTGCATTGTTCAGATTTGCCTTCGGTTAACATGAAAGAATAAAAGAGCACAGACAAGTGGGAAAATAGTGTTAGCCAATTCTTGGCCAATTCAATCTTGATCGGTTGTTGATTTTTATCAACTATCTTGTCAAATGTGTTTAAAGCATCAGTGCATGTTAGGGCTGGGTGATATGACACTACATATCATAGCAATGATATAAAGTGTGAATCGATGGAACCTTTTCTAAATCGTTTACAGATAGGTAGGCCTATCAGGGTAAGCAAATTTATCCGTTATGTTGATTATTGGAACGTTGAAGTGAAAAAAGAAAACTTTGGGTAAATAGTGTCAAATTCATCTAAATTAATTCTAATTTTAAATTAAACTTATAGAAACAAATACACTTTACATAAAATAAATGTAAAAATTACTATACTTAAAAACCACTGGACTACCTGCAAAAAAAAAAAAAAAAAAAAGTTTTTTGCTGTGGTATCAAAACTAATATTGAGAACTGTGAAACCATGATATATATATATATATGGGCGATATGACCAAAATCTTACTATATATATATATATATATATATATATATATATATATATATATATATATATATAGTAAGATTTTGGTCATATCGCCCATCCATATTTTTTGCTAGATAGCAGAAAAGGTTCCCACAGTTTTACATACAGTATGAATTTCTTAATAGTGTTCACCACAAGTAATAGACTACATTGTAACCTGGTCAGAAATAAGTATACAAATGGCTGCTATTTTGCACAAGTTTATTTGTAATTGGCAGCAAGAAAGAAAGAAAGAAAGAATCCTCAACAGCGCCAATACATCTCAAAATAAAATAAGTCATTATTCACCGACAACAATGCATGTTTCCACTGAAAGTGCATAAGCAAATTAAATTTGAGCTATAGGGAAGTTTACCAGTGAATAACTTAAATTTAGATCTGATCCGCACACAAAGGACCATATGAATCTGGAATATAGCATATGCATCGTATGGACTCTTTTTATGGTGAATTTTTGTCATTTATACCTTTTTATAATATGAAAAAGAGCATGTTGGAAATTCTACCTTTGTGTTCATTGCAAGAAAGAAAATGTTTAAAATGTACATAATGAATCAAGGTTATTATCGTTAACTAACTAAAACTATTAAAAACATTTTTGTTAATAAAGATTAAATAAAATACAAATATGAGCTAAAAACCAAACTAAACAAAAATTAGAAAGGTTGCCTTGAAAATAAACAGAAATATGTTTAAGTTGCAGCACTAAAATTATTAACTGGAAATAAATAAAAATAGACTAAAACTAAACTGAAATCAAATTAAATGAAATCTAAATAGCAATGTTTAAAAAAAACTAGTGCTCTCAAATCAATTAATCACGATTAATCGCACCTAAAACATATGTTTGTGTGTATATATATGTGTGTGTGTGTGTGTGTGTGTGTTCTCTTGGATTAAAACCTTGATCTGAAGACCCCAGAATGAGAACTTGTATTTTTAAGAGCGTAAACACATTTCCACAACAATCTTCTTCTGTACTTTATAACATAAGCAGCATTTGTGCATCTCACGTGTGGATGAAGGAAGTTTCACAGGAGTGAGTTTTGTTCTTCCCGACTCCCCGTTGAGCTCAGCGACTCGGATCACAGTTGTGCTTCTTTTTTTCCGATGGCTATTTCGGCTATTTCCCATGGTAACGCCCTATCCTACAACAACAGCCATGCTGAAAGGAGCTCTTAAAAGAGTAACGTGACACGAATGTAGATCAATGCGGCCCCAGAAGACGAGCTTCACTACAGAGCTGAACTTCCTCCAGAAAAGCCCAGCACTGCTTTGAAAACCAAATTTAGACCGTTACCGATGCTGCCACACTCCAAATCAGCCACAACCGCCGTCGCATCGACACTAACACACACGGAGAACCACACAAAACAAACACACTAACACTTTACATGGCCTCTGAGAGCACACGTCCCCAAAAATACACATTTATTTTCTCAAACATCCTCTGATCTCAGTTTTGCATGCTTTACAGTAATCAAACTAATTTCCATTTCACACACTCTTGTGAGCACAAGATCCCGCCGTCGCATGTAAATAGCTGAATAATTTATGCAAACATTAATATAGGATTATCAGATAATGCTCCAGTGTGTTTTGATTTTGATGGGAACAAGTGGATGCGGCATCAATCTGAAACAACGATGCGGCACGGCTCGATTATTAATCGTTCCTGCATTCATGCATATTCCAAACACATACGTGCAAAAACAATTATTTATAAATTAGCAAAGGAATAAGCTAAATTCACAAATGAGTGCGTGCGCTCGAAGTCTCAAGGAAGATTTAAAAACAGAACATGATCATGAAGTGTTAATTAGATTAGAGTTAGATCGAGTTTTTGGAAGTCATGGGTTAACACAACAGTTAAACAACATGATACTTTTTGAATTTACACCATGATGCCTGAATAACTTTTCCCAGATATCTTTTCCTGTATTCAACTATTTATGTACAATTTACTGACAAATTAATCTGAAAATCTCCAATGTCTTACTAACTAAATGAAGAGAATGACATACAAACACACTTTTTAATCATTTGAATCATTAATAATTAAAAGAATAATTAAATCAATCAATGAATCAAACTCGATTTACTTCCTTAATTCATGTTCCTGGTCTTATTGTACATAATTCATCACAAAATGTTCGTCTTTATGATCTGCCATGAGAATGTAAGAGCGCAACAGTCGTGTTCCAAAAGTAAATGCTCCATTCAATTTGTCCATGGGGAAATTGATTTATTGATAAACCTTTAAAGACAGCCTTACTGAGCTACGAGGTTGTTAATCTATAATATTTGCTTCTCCTGTACCCTTCAACCTGAATAATTTCAATTTTAAGGTCCCATATGGTGAAAATGGGTTTTTATGGGATTCTGTGTGTCATATAGGCTCGGGGGTGTAAATTAAAAGCTGTGAAAATATGAAATCACTCACTGCCGCCATTTCTCCACCCCCGACAAAACTAGACCGCCTCCCAGCTAAACGGGCCAGTTAGAATTTGATGTATTTTGCTACGTAGAACCTGGGTAACCAATGGGTGTCGTGTTCCAAAACTTGACTTAGCCCCGCCCCCTTTCTCAAATCCGAGAAGAAGCGGGAGTCATGTCTGGAGTTAAGTCGTCCCTGAAAACCGGCCATGAGAAATGCATCATTTTATAAAACTACAAATAAAGTCGTACTATATCGTCTACCCGCAGTCACAGGGGACCTTCATGCTGCTGACACCGCTGCCTTTTCCAGGCAACAGCGGCGCACAGAGAGCCGGGGATAAGAGTAGCTGGGCGTGTGTCAGGTAACGCCATGTGCCGTGCACCGGAACATAAACACAGGCACGTCACCGAAAGTATGATAATAACATGAAAACACATTATTCACTCTAGTCTAAGTGCTTTCTGTGACTTTCACCATCCAGCAGCGAATCCAAGCGTTTGTGGGAGGGGAGAAAAAAGGCTCTCAGAAAAGTGTGGGAAAATCAACCCAACTCTTTTTTTTTTTTGGTAACACTATTAAATTAGTGTTTAATAGACACATATAAACGGTACAAATATAAGTTTAAGTGTCACCATATGGGACCTTTAACTGTGTTTAACAGCAGAATTTGTGGTGAAGAACTACATTAGTCAAGATGATGTACAGACAATTCCACCAATCGGAGTCGATCTCTTTAGCCCCGCCCACTCCCGTGAAGCGAGTCAGTCTCACTACGCTCTCAAAATACTTAAATATTTCTCCATCGTTTTTAATTCAGTTAATCTGTTTGCAATGCTTCATGGGATTGTAGGTCTTGTACCTTTTGTATTTTTGTCCGATTTTCAAATACTTCTATGATTCACCTCTTAGCTGGTTGGTTTGGTTCATGGCTTATAACACTTTAACAGAGACTTTTTTGAAATCCCTGTGGGATAAAATTAATGGAAAAAAAATAATTCTGACGACCGTCGCAACTGTAAAAGTAAGCGGACACTGTTGCCTCTGAAACGACTGACATCATCAATCCCTCTTATTTTCATTCGCCTGCCAAACAGACACTTTTCACCGTCCAATTTAGCCTGGGTTTCCCCATGCTGCCTTGCGCGATTTTATTCACGCTGCTTGGTAGCCTGGACACCATGGACCAGATTTTCCCCTCAAAAAGGGAACCAATCACAGAACGGGGAGGGAGCAGCAAGACGATGACGACGTCTATGCGACACACCGAAGCAGTTTGTTTATATCTATGGATCCAACATGGCATCAGACGCGAAGTTACCTTTCGATGCAGCCTTAGATAGTGTTCTACAAGTTTATTTCGTCTTCTTCCTCGTCGAATTTCTGCCGCTCTACATACGTCATCTGGTATAATTTAAACGATTGGCTATGAGCTACGTGCAGGCGCATTTGATAGACATTCGTAGCGCCCAATAAACAGCTCTGGGCATTCGTAAACCACGCCTCAAATACGAGAAAATGAACATGTGGTTCCCAGACCACGTCTCAATGAGAAAGAGGTCTGACGTTAGCCAGGCTACGTCCAATTATTCCTGACGAATAAAATCAATTCATGTGCGAATCCTGTTTTGACTGACTCAAAATGCCATTTCATGCTGATTTTATAAGCAACGTTTTTAAAGAAATTGTATAAAAATGAATCAGTTTTAAGTCAAGCGGTAAAACAAAGGGTGGAAATGTCATTCTCGACTTTCTCAGCCTTAGTTTTAGAGTAACAGGTTTTAATTTAAAGCCCTCCGTCACCTTCAGTCATTTATACCTGTCGGCATCACTTCCCTGATGTCATACATCACAATCACATTCAGCGCAAAAATACTTTGCTTACATTACCCTTTACTCAGGAATAAATTACATCCTAATCAATGTCTTGCCGAGGGCTTTTCCAAGAGATCTGCCACACACACACATCCGCGACTGGATCAATCTTGTTCTGGTTGCTTTCGGATCCTAATGGAAGTAGGTCTGTGTTATTTGACACTGTTGTTGTCAACAAAAGGCATGTTGTCATGTTCTCCAGCAGTTTTTATGGTCCGTGTGGCGCTCAGAGGGCAGCTGCTGTAAACTTACAGTTCTGTGAGGAAAGGGCCAAAGATCAAGGTATTTCTTTTTTCTTTTTTTTCAATACAGAAAGTAATTCATCCTTTGGGAATGGGGGGCATTTCATAGGCCACATTGTAAATTAGACGGCGTCTGAACGGAGGTCACTCGGTGAATGTGACACTCGAGTCTTGAAAGCCGCTAAACGCGCGGGGCGCTAAATTTGTGGTCTAACTGTATGTTGCTTTTAAAGACCAAATAAATTCACGGTCCACAATTCACAAAGCACAGCAGAAGAACATAAAACCTGGAAGGCTTCGGTGTACTAATTTATGACATTCTTTTACCATTCAAGGAGAGATCTGGAGATATTATTTACCTGGGCTGCCCAGAGCACTAAAGAGATGAGATTTAGTGTAGATTCAAAAAGCAGGAATTTGTTAACAACAACAACACAACATGATTAAAATAATAATTACCTAAGTACTGAGTTTTGAAAAGATCTGTCGTTTCCAAACTCCACTGGAACACTTTGAAGGTCACGTTCCCACTGGATTAGCAAGGAATCTAATGGAATATAAACCACCTGAAAAACACAAATCTAAAACTGAGATGAGAGGCTCTGCATATTACACCAATTAATCTGACAGACATGGCACGAAAACAAATCACACGGCAATTGAATTCACAACACTCTTCCCTCCAGACAGACCTGTCAGCATTGAAACCATGAACTATTTGCTCGAGGTATCAGACAATACCAGAAGAGATCAGGGTGAAGAGGCTAAAATGTGTTACTGTTGAGCTCCTCAAAAGGTTCTTTCAATACAATCAAGCATCCAACCGTTCTGAAACGGCAACTACGCCACATATTTCACACTATACATTTTGGAAGCCCATTTCTGCCACATAAGAAAAAAAACATGCTTTGCTAAATCATAATTATGACATAAAATGTCAATGATGGCAATAAAAATTCCTAATTATGAGATAGTATGTCATAAATATGACTTTTTATGTCATATACTTTTTATCTCGATCATTCTGACTTTTTATCTCGATCATTTTGACTTTTTTATCTCATAATAACTTTTTAAATCTCATTTTGACAGGTACTTGTGATTTAGTGCCATAATTTCAACTTGTTATCTCAGTATCAGTATGTTTCAATATTTTAATTTAAAATTTGTATCTCATAAATATGACATCATAATGTAATTTAATTTAATATAATTCATAATTATGAGACAAAAAGTAAATTAAGCCATAAGTCATCATTTTGACTTTATCTCATAATGACTTTTTAAATCTCATTTTGACAGGTACTTGTGATTTAGTGCCATAATTTCAACTTGTTATCTCAGTATCAGTATGTTTCAATATTTTAATTTAAAATTTGTATCTCATAAATATGACATCATAATGTAATTTAATTTAATATAATTCATAATTATGAGACAAAAAGTAAATTATGCCATAAGCCATAATTATGACTTACATCATTTTGACTTTATCTCATAATGACTTTTTAAATCTCATTTTGACTCATACTTATGATTTAGTGCCATAATTTCATGTTTTTAATGTTAATTTCAACTTTTTATCTGACATAATATCTGTCATCAAAACTATGATTAAGAAGTCGAAATAGACATACTCTGCCATGATTATGAGACAAAAAGTAATGTCGCTGTTATAATTATGAGATAAAAAGTCAAATATGACAGTACGTCCTAATTTAGATTGACCTTTTAAGTTAAAATTATGCCATATGATTTTTCGACATTTTATCAAAAACAATTATGGTTGCACTTTATTTTACAGTATGTGCACTTACATGTACTTACAGGTAATATAAGCTAACTACATGGGGTAGGGTAAGGTAAGGGTTGGTACTTAGTTATTACACAGTTCATATAATTACGATAAGTACATAGTGTGTACATGGGGAACAGGACTGTAAAATAAAGTGCTACCAAAATTATATGCCTCAGAAAGTATCCAGATATTTTTAACGGTGTCTTGAGTTCAAATAAGTTTTGGGGAAGTTTCAAGGCTTAGATTAGAGGATCTTTGACCTGTCTGTATGTACAGTCATACTGCAGAAATGATGTGTATTTTAAGTTTCTGTAATTTAGATGCCGATGGATCAGTTCTGTGCATTGAGAGCAGAAGATGCACAGCTGCTCGCTGAGGAAATGGTAAAGGACACAGGTGTCTGAAACTAATGTGAGTGGCATTTAAACTCCAGCGTGAAGAGGGATCTGCCTCGCCGTGCTGTATAAATGTCAGCCAAGTACGCGCTTTATGAGAAAATGCAACGTGTCTACGCGCTGTAATTTTCCCTGCACAAATATTCCTGCAATACCTCCACAAAAGCCATTAGAGCGAAGCACTGGGAACCATTTCAAATCCTCTGCTCTTTTAGCTTTAGACCCTGTCTGACAACTCGTGACATGACGCGGGGTCAGTGTGTTCGCTGCAGTGGGAGAACGCTGCTAACATATAAATATTTACATGAATTGTATGAGAGAGGAAAAAAAAACAATAGGTGATACATTTGCCGTTTAAAGACATGCAACTGATATACATGAAAAAAATATATATATACAAGAAAAGTACATAATACATATCATTATAAAATGTACATGTCCAGTCATTATGTAAATGTGCATACCTCATATTTTTTTTAAACTGGAGGTGGTGCTGTATTGTAAATATAGTTACTGTCTGATGATGCCCTTTAGCTGTGACTATATGCACAATCTACTGCAGTCTCTCACTCCTTATTGCTTAATTAAACCATATTACCACAAACAATCTCCTGAAATCATGATGCACTGCTGAAAGCAGGTAGGATGTTATCAGTAGAAGAATGGCTTTATCTGTCTAATCATAATTACCTGAGAATGAGTTTGTTTTGCTGACATCTTCACTTCAGATTTAGAGATAAACGCCTGTGGAGATTATATCTAATGATGGCAATGAGAGCGAAGGAATTACAGAATACATTCATCAAGATGCAAAGAACTTTTTTTGGAGGTTATCATCAATATTTCTCCAGGATGCATATTGTGATTTTTTTTTTTTTTTAAATGCATGGCCAGCTAAATTGAGTAAAATGTGAAGTACACAAGAAGAGCACAGTGAGAGAGATACGGTGTCCCACAATGCACTGCACTCGACCTTCAATTTCTAGTGAGAAAAATGAACTAATAGAAATATCAGCCATTTTTAACATCTCTTTCTTGAGTGATTATTGTAATTTTCAGCATCATTGCTCCACTCATCAGTGTCACGTGATAATAATGGTAAATAACGTTTCATTAGCTAATTTTAGTTAACAACATAAGTTAACATGAACTAAGAATGAACAATACTTCTACAGCCGTTATTAATCTTACTAATCAAAAGATGTTAATGTTAACATTAGTTAATGTACTGTGAACTAACATGAACAAACAGCTGGATTTTTATTAAATAACATTAACAAAGATTATAGACTATATAACAAATGTATTGCTCATTGTTAGTTAATGTTAGTTAATACATTAACAAATGAGACTTATTGTAAAGTGTTACCATAATGATAATAATAATAAGTTTGTTTTATATAGCGCCTTTAGTCGCTTTACAACATTATAACAAATAAACATGACAGCAGACAAAGAAACAATACAGACTGAGCATAACATACATAACATGAATCAGATTATAAAGTTAGGGATCAGTGAAACAAGAAGCAAAAAGAGATGTTTTAAGGTTGGTTTTGAAATCATGTAATGATTAGAGGTCGCGAATGGATTGGGGCAGAGATACAAAAGGCCCTTCCACCAAACAAATAGTTTGTGACGTGGGATCAACAAAATATTGGTGAAAGAAGATCTAAGTGTGCAAACTGGTGAGTAGGTATGAATGAGATCAGAAATATATAAGGGGGGCAAGACCTTGAAGGGCTTTGAATGTGATAAGGAGCATCTTATATTGAATACGAAAGCGAACAGGTATCCAATGCAGTCTAGCTTTTGAGTTCAGAATATATTGGAGCTTATATTGTTGTTTTGGATAAGCCATAGAAAAACGAATTTCAGTATCAAGCCGAGAAGTAATGAAAGCATAAACTTGGGTCTCAGCATCATTGATATTTAAAAACGGATGTAAACGTTCAATATTACGGAGGTGAAAGAAGGCAGACTTAGTGAGTGAGGAAATGTGAGGAAGGAAGGCGAGAGAAGAATCAAAGATTATATCCAGGTTTGGAACAGTTGTGGAAGGTTAGGTTAGACTCCAGCAATATTAACATTGACAACACAGAAATGGGATGTCATTTGAGGTGAACCAACAAGAAGTAGATCTGTTTTATCAGTGTTGAGTATGAGAAAATTACTGGTAATCCATAGCATCAAGATGTTGGGTCTGGGAACACACCACTGGCAGGGCTCAATCCGAGGGGCGGGATAAACGGTTGTCTTTCAAATTCCCTCTGCACGCAATAGGATATAGCGCTACAACCAACCAGAGCGTTTTCCCACCAGCTGAGATAGTTGATAGATTAAACTTTTGCCGTATCCGGTCGGCAAAACTCCGAACACATCTTCCTTTTTTAAGAATGACTTAAGGCGAGACACTACAGGTGAATAGAGTAAAATTTTTAACTAGCAGATATCACCATGAAACTTTCCCAGTTGATTACCTACATTAAGATGAGAAAAAAAATGTATTACAAGTTTTCTGTTATTTAATGTTTAAATATGCAAATTAGGCTATATCTAATTAAATATGCGCTAATTTGCATATATTTTAAAAAACGAAATCTGAGTATTGGATAAAGCCAGGTTAAAAAAATATTTTTTCATTGTGTTCACATATTAGATGGGAAAAACATTACAGAGGGATTTATGGATATCTACTTTTGTTATCCTGTAAATCAGAATATACTGTCAATAGCCTTAAAAAATGATTTTCGCCATGTTTTTTGGAATAAAATGTTATATAAATCAGGCTAGGAATAATATATTTACAAATCCCTCAGTAAATGTCTTCATAATATAACTAGGTACAAGACTGGGAAGTTTGGTGTATATAGGTGCTACTGAAGTGGAGATTTCGGACTTGGAGTATGAGAGAAAGGTCATTTTGAGAAAACGGGCTTTAACGATTTATCATCAGCCAATGAGATTGCGCATTCAGCCCTTTTACTTTCACGATTGGTTGCTGATAAAAAGGAAAATGACCATATTTGGATACGACAGCATTGTACAGTGAAGAGAGAGCTTTCCAGCAGTGCATGTGATGACAGGGCGCCGGCAGCGATCACGGAGCAGCATGTTGATTAAGAACGCCAACTTTTGTTGAATTTATGAGAAATCTACAGACACAAACAGACAAAGTGTAGTAAAATAAAGACCTAAATGTGTATTTCGGATTTTTTTTTTCACTACAAGTCTGAAAGAAGACATGTTATTGAAGACAAATATCCAAAAATCTCAAAATTGACCAGTAAAAAAAAAACAATGTTTTTGCCTGCCGTGTCTCGCCTTAAGGGCCGTTCTTTGTTCTTTTCTCAAAGAAAAGCTAAACTCCAAGTCCTCCAGAGTCGCGGCTAAAGCTGATTCGAAAGACTGCTGCTAAAAAGTAGCAGGGAACCGTTGCATCTCTGCCGTCATTATGTTAAGCCCGCCCGCTGACTCTATACACGATGTGATTGGCCTGACTAGAGTTTGGTTTTTCCAGCTTGAAAGCCAACGGAGAGTTGCTAGACGACCCTAGCTGCAAAATAAAATTTGCTGCCGCTAGGGTGCATCTAGATTTCTAGGCTAGGTAATCCAAGCATTCATACTATCAATACAAGCTGAAATGGAGTTGGTGGGGAAAGGATGAAAAGTGGGGTGTCATCTGCGTAGCAATGGAAGTTAAAGCCATGATGACGGATAAGGTTACCTAATGAAAGCGTGTAGATGATGAAGAGTAAAGGCCCAAGAACAGAACCCTGGGGCAGTAGTGGACTTAGCCTGGCGGATAGAGATGAAATGGTGATGGCCAGTGAACCAGGAGAGGACAGTTCCAGAGATACCCAGAGCAGAGACGCGTGAGATGAGAAAACTGTGAGAGATGCTGTGTCAAATGCAGAGGAAAGGTCTACCAGAATTAAAAAGCAGATGGAGCCTAGGGTCATTGGCCATAAGGAGATCCCTGACATCCCTAAGAAGTGCTGTCTCAGAGCTGTGGAGAGTGCCAAAGCCAGATTGGAAACATTCATGGAGTTTAAATACGTTTGGAGTTGAGCAGAGACCACTTTCTCAAGCAGCTTTGAAAGAAACAGAAGATTCGAGATTGGTCTGTAATTGGCCATGTCAGACGGGTTTCTGTAGGACAGGGGTGACAGATGCAGTTTTTAATCACGATCCTTCAGAAATCATTCTAATATGCTGATTTGCTGCTCAAGAAACATTTCTGATTATTTTCAAAGTGGAAAACTGTGTTCATATTTTTGTGGAAAACCTGAAATATTTTTTCCAAGATTCTTTGATGAATAGAAAGTCCAGAAGAACAGCAGTTATTTGGAATGGAAATATTTTGTGACATTATAAACTGAATATGTCTTTGCTGAACGAACGTATTAATTTGACCCCAAACTTCTGAACTGTAGTGTATTTATTTGCAAGATAAAATGAATGTGGAGGTCTACTGGTTGAAACAATTATTGTTGTATAAGTCGTTTGTAATGTATTACCAATTTTGGTAACACTTTACGATAAGGTCCATTATTTAACGTTAGTTAATGCATTAACTACATTTGCTACAGTATTTATGAATCTTTGTTAATATTAGTCAAAAATACAATTGCTTATTGTTAGTCTATGTCAGCTCTGGGCCATTAAATGAGCAGATACAGAAGTATTTTTCATTGTTAGTTCATGTCAACAAATGAAACCTTATGGTAAAGTGTAACCCATATTTTATATATAGTATGCTAGATACTATATATCTCATTTTAAACAAACACTTTGATCTTTACACAGTATTTAAAAAAATCAAATGCCATTGAAAGCTTTTAGTTTTTTGCATAAACTAAGACATTAATGGACATTTAGTGAAAAGAATATCAGTGAATTTCCAAGGTGCTTTTAGACCCAAAGCACACACATAATCTCAGAGAGTAACAATCATCACAGCAGGAGAATGATGGACCCCAAAACAGCATTGGACTGAACTCAATAACTGCAGCTTGACAGAGCAAGAGAAAAATGGCATTGGATCATTGCACTGGTCATTCATCAATGTCAGCAGACCAGTCAAATGAGGACCAGACCTGTAGCTACTGTCAGCCGTCCCGTACACAGCAGTGCATGCTGGGAAAGGCCGTTACATTTATGTGCACGGCAGAAAACAAGCAGTGCATTTCTTTCTTCAGATGGATTTATGCACTTAAAACAATGAAGCTCAATCTTCTGAGTCCTTGGAGAGGATTTTGATGTAAAGTCTGGAGTTTTTTGGCTGTTGCATTCACTCTAAAAAATGCTGGGTTGTTTTAACCCAATTTTGGGTCAAATATGGACAAACTCAAACATCGGGTTAAAAATGTAATAAAAAAATGTAACCCAATGGCTGGGTTTGTCCATATTTGACCCAAATTTGGGTTAAAACAACCCAGCATTTTTTAGAGTGAACAAAGGGATAAACGCACTCGCCCACATGCCTAAAACTCAACGCGGAAATATTATATTTTTTTGTGTGCTGTTTCAAATGATGCTAGTACAACATTCACACAGAAGCATTTTCATTCTCAAGGTCAGATATTAAACTCACAACATGAACGCAACAAAACCTTTTAAAAAGCTGCTTTTACCTTGAAATACCTGAAAAATCTTGAGCGCGTGCTTGAAATGATTGTTTCTGCATTGTCATTCAGGCACTTAAGCAGTCAGGACAGATGTCATTACAATCTTGTTGTGTGTTAGATTTATCGGCTATAGAGAAATATCTCAAATGAATGAAGCTTGTTTATGCCACATACAAAAAAAGAAAGGTAATTGCAATGTTTTGTCTGACAATTCTGACTTTTGTTCTCTGAATTGTGTGATAGCAATTCCAAGAGAAAAAAAGTCACAATTAGCTTTTACATTGTTTTATTCCGTGGCGGAAACAAGCTTCCACACAAATCTCAACTAAACTCCATATCATGAAAATAGGTGCATGTAAAACTCAGAATCAAGGAATTGGCTCCTTTTCAATTTAATTTACAATTTGAATTGATTTGACCACAACACACAGGAAGTAGAATTGCAATTTGAATGGGAATGACAGGAAGAAAAATGAACTGAATTGTATTTCAAAGAAATTGAGATGCATTCCAGTGTTATTTTAGTATTTATATAGTTTTTACTTATCAAAACACTCACACGCTCTTGTCACAGTGTCTGGTTTGTGTTTCCCTGGGTAACCACTAGAGGTCCTCTTCCCCCACGGTGTCTTTAACTCATACTACATTTCCCATCATCCTGTTCTGTCACTCATTGATCATTGCACACAGCTGTTTCCCATCACCTTGTTAGTTTCTGTCTATTTATACCCTGTCTGTTTCAGTGTTTGTTACGGAGTCCTTGTTGTATGTCAAGACACTTCTGAGGTCTGTCTTGTTTGGTTTATTGTTTTGGACTGCTTGTTTGATATTGACTCCTGCCTGGAGACTATGCTTTTGGATTACCCTAATTAAAAACCTACTGCTATTGGATCTTCCTGTTTCCCGTGTGTGTTCGTGACAGCTCTTCCAGCTAATTAGATGATGAAACCTGTTTTTTTTTAGTTAGACAATACAAAGGGTCTACACCAGGGGTGTCAAACTCAGTTCCTGGAAGGCCACAGCCCTGCAGAGTTTAGCTTCAACCCTAATTAAACACACCTGATTAGCTAACCAAGTCCTTCAGGCTTATTTGAAAACTGCAGGTGTGTGTGTGTTGAAGCAGGGTTGGAACAAAACTGTGTAGGGCTGTGGCCCTCCAGGAACTGAGTTTGACACCTGTGGTCTACACTCTAAAACAAATGTATTCTTTATCACAAAGTTAATTTTCTGGTAGTCATACAGTCATACTATCATTAAGTTACAATTAAAGTTAGTGAGTCCATGCTAACATTCAAACCTAAATAACTAACTGTTCTCACGTCATACAGTGAAGGTCAAAAACACCCGATGGCTCAAAAACAGCCATCTGTGATCGTGACGACCGGAACATGAGGATTCTCCCGCTTGCATTGTGATCCGTAAACCCTCGCTTCCAAATTAATCTTGTTACCTACCATATTTATTTTAAAATCTTTTATATAACCCTCCCTAAGTCCCACTTGAATGCTCCTCGACAAGAGGTGGTCCTTCTGTGTCCAAAATTGATCAAAAACATCTTGGGACAAGGTTTTCACACTGACAGCTGTCATTAGTAAACCCTTTTTCAGAGGTAGTGGGTGATGATCAGCAGAAAGTAATGTATTTGTCTGTTGGTTTTCGAAACAGCCTGGTGGAGATAGTATTGTTAATTTTCTATCAACACATCTAGAAAATGAAGAGATGACAAATTATTTACTGAAAAAGTAATGGAATCTTATCTTGAATTCAAAAACTGTACAAATCCATGCAATTCCTCTTGACTACCTTTCCAAATGAGAAAACAGTCATCAATGTATCTAACCCAGTAATTGATGTCCAAAAGGATTATTCTTATAAATAAATTCAAATTTACCCATGAACAAATTAACATAACTTGGTGCCAGAGGTGTGCCCATGTAGTGCCTTGTAGCTGCAGATAGTTCACTTTATCAAATAAATATATATATAATTAACAAATATTATACAGTTGTTACTTAACATTTTGAATTAGCTTTTATTTTTAGCTTCAGTTATTTTGTTATGCTTTTTTAAAATTAGTTTCAGGTTTTGTTAAATAGGTTTTTCCAAGGTTTCTATTTAGCCTTAATTTATTTTCATTTTAGTTTAAATCATTTTAGTACTAACTTCAACTTATTTATTTCAGTTATCTGCCAATGCAACATTTCTAATTGTCATTCAAGTTTAAGTTTTTCATCTAATGTTTCATTTCATTTCAGCTTTACTTCAATTACCAAAAAATATTTTTAATAGTTTTAGTTAAAAAATAAAAACACTGATGCATTCCGGAAAATGATGTATTTTACACTCACAAAACTACACTTAAACAAAACACAAATTTATATAGGTGGCATTTCAAACATATTATCTATCTATCTATCTATCTATCTGTCTGTCTGTCTGTCTGTCTGTCTGTCTGTCTGTCTGTCTGTCTGTCTGTCTGTCTGTCTGTCTGTCTGTCTGTCTGTCTGTCTGTCTGTCTATCTATCTATCTATCTGTCTGTCTGTCTTATTGTTCTGTTTGTCTGTCTACCCATCTTAATTCTACTTCCTTACATGTATCATGTTTGCAAACTCAATTCAAATTCAGGAACTAAATTGGAATTTAATAGGCATAGTTCTGAACGGTACAGTAAGAAACCACCTAGCAACCACCCCAACTACTGCATAGCAACAAGGTAAAAACCAGAACAATATCACACCGGTGTCTCTAGCACCACTCGTGAATGTAAAAATCTAGTTGCATTTTGTTCCTGACAGAGATGAAACACTCACATTCATCGTCGACCCCACAGCCGAGACTTAATTTCAATAATGACTTTCCTAAAATATCCAGTATAACCGAATTGAATCTCAGTTCAATCACAGCGACGTTCACGAAGGGTCACCTTTTTAAACAAGGACATTTCATTCTTTCCAAAAATTCACAATGTGTCGTGTTAAAAACGTGTTTTGTGACTTTTAATACGTGTTGAAGCACCTCGGGGTCTTTTTCCTTGATTTGATTTAATTTCCTCTCTCAAAGCCAATTTCCTCTTCCCTCTTGTCCCTGGCAGAATCGCTCTAAAATGCGACTCTTCACGTGACAAATGGCTATTTCCACAGCGCTGATCTGACACCTGTTTCCAAGCACTAATCTGCCGATGACAAGAGCCGGGCCAGCAAACTATTTATCGCCCCCATGTAAATACCCATTACCCTGAAAAGTGTCTCTCGTACCCCGTCCTCGGAGGAAACGCTTCTTCTGGTATTTTGAGCCGCAGCACAGAGCTAAGTGCTGGTGTAGCAGCCATCATAATGTGACGTCGAGAACAGAAAACACATGGATTTGCATTGCAATAGCAGGAACAGTGACAAGCGTGACAGTGAAGACGGCCACATGTGACACAAATAAATATTTATGAGTGTCACTTTGGTTCTCGGTTCGGTTTGGCTTGAGCTGTATACTATCTATTAGTAAACACTATTAGTCTGCACTGATATTCATTGATCAGATTACACAGCAAGCTACTTATAATTTAAAATAGTTCAATTGCAGTCCAGCTACCACTTTGAAAAGTTACACACAAAATTAAGCTTTACTGGGGCTCCTAATGGGGCGGTATATTTAGAAATGTGTAAATAGTAAGGTAGGATTTGGAGCGAATTCACCAGCTGACAAGGTGCGAGGAAGCAGATAATGTAAAAAGTGCAAAAAAGAAAATCCAGCAATACTTGCGGTAAGCGGAGCTTTAATAAATTCAAAAAATGATCAACGCATTTCGGCTTGAGAGCCTTCTTCAGGGTATGCAACAGATAAAATGCATGAACATTTTAAGAATACATCTCAAAATATGTAACAATCCAATTTAATATAGTTTATAATTTAATGACAAGCAAATATATGATCTTGGTTAGTGTGATGATATTGAAATGTTCAAATTCAGCAGATGAAATTACACTAAATACAGTTAGAAAACACAATCAAGTCTTTTAATGCTTGCTCTATTTCCACCTATAGTTTCTATATCTATAGTTTGCTTTCATTCAAATGTGCACATTTACTAATATAGCAAGAAGTCATTGCTATTTATTAATTTTAATATTAAAATAAAATCAAAATCAAAATAAATATCATGTATTTTTGTGCAAATTGTACGTATATACACACCACATCCCAAATGTGCTCTACTGGATTGAGATCTGACTGTAGAGGCCATATGAGTTTAGTGAACACTGTCATGTTCAAGAAACCAGATGACTTGAGCTTTGTGACATGGAGCGTTATCCAGCTGGAAGCATCCATCAGAAGATGAGCGCACTGTGGTCATAAAGGGATGGACATGGTCAGCAACAATACTCAGGTTGGCTGTGGTGTTTAATGATGTTCAATTGGTACTAAGAGGCCCAAAGTGAGCCAAGAAAATACCCATTACACCATTACAGCACCAGCGGCCTGAACCGCTGATACAAGACAGGATGACCCATGCTTTCATGTTGTTTACGCCAAACTCTGACCCGAGCATCTGAACGACCCAGCAGAAGTCCAGACTCATCAGACCTGGCAATGTTTTTCTAATCATCTATTGTCCCAGCCTGATCTCATGAAATGCGTCTCTATAGCACTCTTTGTATTTATCGTGCAATTAATGCATATGCACTTTATGGCGTGTAATACGCACATACCCCACACCACTAATCCTACCCAAGGGGTTTACAGTGCGTATCATATGCAAGTAAAAACACATTTTCGTCTTTTTTTAAATTGCATGATAAATACAATGCATGCTTATAGAGACGCATTTCATGAGATCGGGTTGATTGTCCAGTTTTGGTGAGTCAGTGTGAATTGTAGCCTCAGTTTGCTGTGTCACCGGTGTGTGTCTTCTGCTTCAACATTTGACGTGTTGTGTGTTCAGAGATGCTCTTCTGCTTCAACATTTGACGTGTTGTGTGTTCAGAGATGCTCTTCTGCTTCAAGGTTTGACGTGTTGTGTGTTCAGAGATGCTCTTCTGCTTCAAGGTTTGACGTGTTGTGTGTTCAGAGATGCTCTTCTGCTTCAACGTTTGACGTGTTGTGTGTTCGGAGATGCTCTTCTGCTTCAAGGTTTGACGTGTTGTGTGTTCAGAGATGCTCTTCTGCTTCAAGGTTTGACGTGTTGTGTGTTCAGAGATGCTCTTCTGCTTCAAGGTTTGACGTGTTGTGTGTTCAGAGATGCTCTTCTGCTTCAAGGTTTGACGTGTTGTGTGTTCAGAGATGCTCTTCTGCTTCAAGGTTTGACGTGTTGTGTGTTCAGAGATGCTCTTCTGCTTCAAGGTTTGATGTGTTGTGTGTTCAGAGATGCTCTTCTGCTTCAAGGTTTGAGGTGTTGTGTGTTCAGAGATGCTCTTCTGCTTCAAGGTTTGACGTGTTGTGTGTTCAGAGATGCTCTTCTGCTTCAAGGTTTGACGTGTTGTGTGTTCAGAGATGCTCTTCTGCTTCAAGGTTTGACGTGTTGTGTGTTCAGAGATGCTCTTCTGCTTCAAGGTTTGACGTGTTGTGTGTTCAGAGATGCTCTTCTGCTTCAAGGTTTGACGTGTTGTGTGTTCAGAGATGCTCTTCTGCTTCAAGCTTTGACGTGTTGTGTGTTCAGAGATGCTCTTCTGCTTCAAGGTTTGAGGTGTTGTGTGTTCAGAGATGCTCTTCTGCTTTAAGGTTTGACGTGTTGTGTGTTCAGAGATGCTCTTCTGCTTCAAGGTTTGACGTGTTGTGTGTTCAGAGATGCTCTTCTGCTTCAACGTTTGAGGTGTTGTGTGTTCAGAGATGCTCTTCTGCTTCAAGGTTTGACGTGTTGTGTGTTCAGAGATGCTCTTCTGCTTCAAGGTTTGACGTGTTGTGTGTTCAGAGATGCTCTTCTGCTTCAACGTTTGACGTGTTGTGTGTTCAGAGATGCTCTTCTGCTTCAAGGTTTGACGTGTTGTGTGTTCAGAGATGCTCTTCTGCTTCAAGGTTTGACGTGTTGTGTGTTCAGAGATGCTCTTCTGCTTCAAGGTTTGACGTGTTGTGTGTTCAGAGATGCTCTTCTGCTTCAAGGTTTGACGTGTTGTGTGTTCAGAGATGCTCTTCTGCTTCAAGGTTTGAGGTGTTGTGTGTTCAGAGATGCTCTTCTGCTTCAAGGTTTGACGTGTTGTGTGTTCAGAGATGCTCTTCTGCTTCAAGCTTTGACGTGTTGTGTGTTCAGAGATGCTCTTCTGCTTCAAGGTTTGACGTGTTGTGTGTTCAGAGATGCTCTTCTGCTTCAAGGTTTGACGTGTTGTGTGTTCAGAGATGCTCTTCTGCTTCAAGCTTTGACGTGTTGTGTGTTCAGAGATGCTCTTCTGCTTCAAGGTTTGACGTGTTGTGTGTTCAGAGATGCTCTTCTGCTTCAAGGTTTGACGTGTTGTGTGTTCAGAGATGCTCTTCTGCTTCAAGGTTTGAGGTGTTGTGTGTTCAGAGATGCTCTTCTGCTTTAAGGTTTGACGTGTTGTGTGTTCAGAGATGCTCTTCTGCTTCAACATTTGACATGTTGTGTGTTCAGAGATGCTCTTCTGCTTCAACGTTTGAGGTGTTGTGTGTTCAGAGATGCTCTTCTGCTTCAAGGTTTGACGTGTTGTGTGTTCAGAGATGCTCTTCTGCTTCAAGGTTTGACATGTTGAGTGTTCAGAGATGCTCTGCAGACCTCGGTTTTACGAGTACTTATTTGAGTTACTGTTGTCTTTCTATCAGCTGAACCAGTCTGGTCATTCTCCTCTGATCTCTGGCATCAACAATGCGTTTTCTCCCACAAAACTTCCGCTCACTGTATATTTTCTGTTTTTTGGTCCATTCTCTAAACCCTAGAGATGGTTGTCTCTGAACAACCATCTCTAGGGTTGTAGATCCTCTAGGGTTGACATCTCTAATCCCAGTAGATCAGCAGTTTCTGAAATACTCAGAGTAGCCCGTCTGCTACAAACAACCATGCCACGTTCAAAGTCTCTTAAATCACCTTTCTTCTCCATTCTGATGCTCAGCTTAATGCTCAGCGGATCGTTTTGATCATGTCTATGCCTAAATGCAGTGAGTTTCTGCCATGTGATTGGCTGATTAGATATTTGCATTAATAGCAGTTAAACATGTGTACCTAATAAAGTGGCCAGGGTGTGTGTGTTTATGTATATATACAGTACACATACATACACACACACACACACACACACACGCACACGCACGCACACACACACACACACACACACACACACACACACACACACACACACACACACGTCAGCTATCTTGTAAAGTGATCTTGAACTACCGTCATCACACTGAAAAAAGTAAAGTTAGTACCACTATTTATAGTCACCAACACTAGCAAGATCAATTCAACTGGATAGTACTCAGTCCTCACATTTACATAGTTTGTTTTGCTGTGATGCATTCTGATATCAAGGCAAAGTGTCCATAAAACCTTCAGCCATCAGGCAAATAACTAAATATTCCTGTGAATGCTCTCAGATCCAAAAGCGCACTCAATCAAAACCGTTTAGAGGCCCATTTCGCAAAAGCGGCAGCTCTGGACGAGTTCTGCAACATAAAAGAAAGATGACTGCAGATTAAAGATGGAGCGCGGCAGATTGGCAGTCTTGAAGCGCGCGAGTGACACGAGTGAGGGTGACAGTTTAAGACCCATCTGTGATTCCCCACAGGAGCTTCAAGGATGAGAGATTACGTAACTAGCGCCACACGCTCCTCCCAGCGCTCACCACAACTACAATTATTAGATAACTCATTTGTTCAAAGATATGCTAATTTATACGCCTCCCAAGACTAATTGCAGATTTAATTTTCCATTTCATTTTGATGTATAAACACTGCCTGACTTTCTCAAACTCAAACTTTTTTTTTTTTTTTTTTTGTCCTGCAGTTATGAATATCTCTCCAAATGAGATCTGGCAGCTTCCTGTTTACACGTGTTTGTCCGGATCTGTGATTCAGATGTTCAGAATTTTCTACGGTGTGGTAATTCAAATCTAATCTTGAGCTCCTGAAATGTTTTATCTGAAGCAAAAGGTCAAAGCGACGATTCCTACAATGGGGATCCAAAAATTGGCAGAGATAAATTGATTTATACTTTCATGCTTCTGAACTTGAACACACACTATCGGTCAAAATTTAGAGTCAGTTTATTTTTGTTTGTTTTTTAAAGAAATTAATTTAATTAATTTATTTATTCAGCAAAGACATTAAAATGATCAAAAGTGACCTTCAAGACATAATGTCACAAAATATTTCTATTTCAAATAAATGCTATTCTTTTAAAATATGAATATCCTCAAAAATATGAAGCAGCACTGTTTTTAACATGGATAATAATATAAATGTTTCTTGAGCAGCAAATCAGCATATTAGAATGATTTCTGAAGGATCATGTGACTCTGAAGACTGGAGTAATGATGCTGAAAATTTTTATTTTCGTTTGTAATAATATGTCACAGTATTACTGTATTTCTGTACTTTTCCAAAACCAAAACATCTTACCAACCCCAAACTTTTAAACAGTTATGTATATATTAACTTTTTCCAAGTCAGAAATATGAATGTAAAAAAAAAACAGCGTCAGAATCTTAAAAAAGTGCATCATCTTACAGCTGAAAAAATAAAACACTACAATGCCCATACAGTATGCTCTTATGTTCTTCTTTCTGCAAAACTGTTTAGTCCTAAACCAAGGCCATGATCGCACTGCAGGATTTTGGGAGTGACGTTGCATTTAAAGGGATACTTCACCGATTAGCATTAAGCTTTGTATCAGTAGAAACCCGTTAGTATTTTCGAATGACCGTGCTTCCCTCCCTCATGACCCCCTGAGACGAGAGATTTCTGTATTGTGTGTCTGGAAAAAAGCCTCAGATGACGCAAAAATCATCATTTAGCTCATCAGAGGCTTTTTTGTCCAGAGGCGAGAGACTCCAGCCAGTAGGAGGAGCTCGTCCCGCATGTCTTCAACCCGCCCATAGGGGGATCTCACGATAAAACGCCGTCTTTTCAGTTTCGAGTAGACTAGTAGCCTAGTTGTATCATTTCTTCCGATACTGCCCTCTGTAACCGGTAGGCGTGGCTTGGGAGTGGCCTAGTAGGGCAGCGAAGCAAGTGCATTCTGGGAGTTGTTGTCTTTCATCCACATGAGCCAAAAATACATTTTCTGGCTTTTCTCAGTCTAGAAGGCACCAACTTCTAAAATAATTTCACATTTCCACTACATAAATGACCCAGTTAATAAAGGATTCACTCTCAAAATTACAATTAAACTAGAAACATGGATGCCAACAGTTCAACCCGCTTGGTGTTAGTTTTTTTTTTTTTGACCAAAGAAATAAAAATGCCAGCATTTAATATGTTTTAATTTAAGACATGAGACTAAACACTCACAAGTGGGGTGACAACTGTATTTGGCTGCAGTGTGAATGTGAAATCTGATATAACCTCTTTCATTGGACCAATCCAGTTTATCCCAATCACTAGTGTAATATAAATTTACGATCAGCGTCTACACTCCATCCTGAACGAAACGCACAAACCAAAACAGAAAGATCACAGCAATCGCAGTTACAAATGCCTCAATTCCTCAATTCATGCAGTGCGGTCGACACACTGGCCAATTACTTCCTCATGTTTACAGGTCATTTATTCTCTCTGAGCGATTTACCACCAGAGAGAAATCAACACAACGAGCTTCACTGATCACATATACAAATAAAACACTCTAAACCTAATCAACAGCATGAGGAACATGACTAATTAAATGATTGCTTTGTGTCTTCTCCTCTTTCAGCCAATACGACACTTCTGATTTCATAAACTTTACGGTTGTTTCTCAAGACTCACATGCAGTGACTGGGAAACAAGTGGCGATTAACTAAAATTATTTTGAGCTGGTTTGGTGCACACAAGGATAAAAAAGTACCCCATGTGTAAAATGAAATACTCTGCTGTATCTTTAGTGCTGTGGGCCTAATTTTCTGCCAGAGGTCCTGGACATCTTGTTCAGATACATGGCATCACGGATTCGATCAAATACCAACAGATAAAAAATCTAAACCTGACAGCCTGTGCTAGAAATCTTATAACGGAGAAGAGGATGGAGAGATTCTGTATGGAGGAATGGTCTCTGATCTCTTGTCAGGTGTTCTCCAAACTCATCAGGCATTATAGGAGAAAACTCAGAGCTGTTATCTTGGAAAAAAGAGGTTGCAAAAAGTATTTAATAAAAGGGGGCAAACAATTGTTCCCAACGTGTTTTGGAGAAAACCATTTATTTCATAATGTGATTTTCCCCCCACTTTCAATTATTTTACTTCAATGAAAGGTTAGATTTTTGCACATTTTTAAAATAAAATATCAAAAGGATTAAAAATGCAGATTTATTTTTTACAGCCATATTTGATCATATTTACCAAGGGGGTAAACACTTTTTCACACCATTTCGCGTGACACTTACAAGAAAAGCATATTTACACTGTCTGAATCGTTCCCTATCCTCTATACAGAGGATACTTATTTGCAGCTGTATCATACAAATAAATAGTTAAAAAAATCATACATTGTGATTTCTGGATTTTTTTTTTTGGATTATGTCTCTCACAGTGGACATGCACCTACGATGACAATTTCAGACCCCTCCATGATTTCTAAGTGGGAGAACTTGCAAAATAGCAGGGTGTTCAAATACTTATTTTCCTCACTGTATATATATATATATATACAGCTTTAAATTTAGCATTAGAATACCTTTTAACTTGATTTAACTTTTTGGGATAACTCTAATATATACGTTGTGTGTAGAACTTCACATTTCAAGTTGACTAAACTTTAAATTTGCATGAACACTTCTTTTTTTACAGTAAAAGCTAAAACTGAAATAAAAAATAGAAGCTAAATAGAAATATTAAAGAAAACTAATAAGTGAAAACTGAAAATCTCATAGGAATCTGCCAATGTTGAACACACAAACAAATAAATCTTAATGAAACACAAGTCTATGTTATTAGATAGCCTCACATCATTCTCAACTCAAATAACTTTTCATCTGTGGAATCCAGAAGTATATATGTTTTAAAGAATTTCCAAGCTGCAGTTTTCATTAAAATGATGACCAGTGCTGCAAGTTACTTTTGAAAGTAATGTGTAACAATATTGCGTTACTCCCTAAAAAAGTAACTAATTGTGTTACTTATTTACTTTTTATGGAAAGTAATCTTTTACGATACTTTTGTGTTACTTTTCTCACCTGGGATGGGCTTGCTTTTTTTTTTTATAGCAAAAAAAAAAAAGAGTTATATTTTTGGCAAATGCAAAGGCCTTTTCACACCAAAAGTGAAAAGAATAAACCTCAGGCAGAAGGAAATGCAAATTTACTCCTGTACAGAAGCAGCTCTAAGAAACCTTTCAGCGGCGCTGCCATACTGGACTGCAGAAGATTAGGACACAGGAGAAGAAAGTTCAACTCTCTTACTACAGCAATAAAAACAACAAAATGAAATACACATGTGATGTTTGACAAGTCATTTTTGCTTATTGGTATGGCTGAATTGGATCATCAAAGGTCAGCAGCAAAAACATTGGTTAATAAAGTGAGATTAAATACATAAAGTATATTTGGGTTATTTAACATATTTAATTTTAACAGGTTTGTGTAATATTCTGAGTTTGCATTTCACTATTTTTATTCATTTTGAGGAGAGTAAATGCATGCTCACATTTAGTCTAGAACTACAATACCCATCATGTTTACGCCTCTACACTTACTCCTGATTTCTCTCAACATGGGGACAATAGAGCTGTCAGTCCATAAATGGGGAAAAAGTGACTTGTGTTATTTGAAAAAGTGACTCAGATATTTTCTTGTATAATGAACAAGTAATGTGTTACTTTACTAGTTACTTGAAAGAAGTAACCTGATTACGTAACACTCGTTACTTGTAATGCACAACATTGGTGATGACGACGGGCTGTTGAGCTCCAAAACTGACAGAAAAGCTCTGAAGATTGAGTCCGCAGCAAATGTAGATGTCAGAATGGACATCGACAGCTGAAGTAAAGCGTCCAGTCATGCTGTCAATCATATGATGATATATAAAAGTATGATGTAAACATGCAGTCTGACATAAAGGCCAGTTGATGTTTGCCTCGGCTTTTACACAAGATCTCACTGGGGTTGTGTCATACATTTTAACAAGGTAAACCAATCGTAACGCATACAGAAATAAACTGCATTATGGGTCGAACACTATATGAATAGTAAAGTCTAGATGCACAAGATGAATGAAGCGATCATGATGCCAGGAGAGAGATGCTGCAATATGAATGTAAGAAGTGTAGTGTCAACAGGAGAAGCTGTCCAAATGTCTATTATTACGTGTGTTGATAGTTTGCTTTGTTCACAGTGTGTGTAGATAACTGAAGATTTAGGTCTGAAACATATTCAAGTGCATTGCCATTTAAAAGTTTGGGGTTGAAAGGATTGAATATATCTGCTCACTGAAGATGCAGTTATTTTATTTAAATACAGTAAAAAACAGGAATATTGTGAAATATTATTACAATATATGTTCAAAACTTCAAATGTAATTCATTCCTGTGATCAAAGCTGAATTTTCAGCATCATTACTCCAGTCTTCAGTGTCACATGATCCTTCAGAAATCATTCTAATATGATGATTTTGTGGAAACTGTGATGCTTTTTTTCCAGAACTCTTAGAAAGTTCCAAAGAACAGCATATATTTGAATTAAAAATCATTTGTAACATTATCAATGTCTTTATTTGAGCAATTTAAAGGGATAGCTCACCCAAAAATGAAAATTACAGCATTTACTCACCCTCAAGCCATCCTAGGTGTATATGACATTCTTCTTTCAGGCAAATACAATCATCTGAAAGTTATATAAAAAAATGTCCTGGCTCTTCCAAGCTTTATAATGGCAGTGAATGGCCGTATATTTCTTGACGTCCATAAAGTGCATCCATCCATGATACAAATGCTCCACACCGAAGCAAAGCGATGTGTTCGTGTGAGCAAAATATCCTTTATCATCTAAAATAACTAGCTTCCGATAGACTGCCGTACGCATCGATTTACGGCGAAAAAGTAACACTTGAACTTGACGCACAACTCATTGACGAACGCGGAAGCGCAGAGGATAGAGCAAAACAAAACACCAGTCACGTAATAGAAGTCTAAAACGAGAGTTTTAAAGAGAAAGGTCAGAGGAGCTTGAGTTGCCCAGCCCTGTTTGTTTGAACCGCGAGAGGCGTCAAAGCTTTTGCAACTCCTACATCCTACATCAAACATCGTCAAGTGTTACTCTCTTGGCGCAAGTCGACTTGCGTAGGCCGTCTGCCTACATGCACCAAGGATGACTTGAGGGTCAGTAAATCATGGGGTAATTTTAATTTTTGGGTGAACTATCCCTTTAATGTGTCCTTGCTGAATAAAATCATACATTTCTTTCAAAAACAAAAGTGTTTATGTGAAGAAATAAATAATTGTGCTACAAAATGGGACACAATGCAATTTAAAATGCAGTGCACACTCGTATTGCATTTTAAATTGCATTGTGTCCCATTTTGTAGCACAATTATTTATTTCTTCACATACACACTTTTGTTTTTGAAAGAAATGTATGCTTTTATATATGTGCGTAATATGTACAATGTTTTGGCCAAGCTTGCTCATCTGCATTAGTGTACTTGCATACAGTCCGTCTCAGGCCTAGAGAGGGACTGTAGTCGCACTGATGCTCTCAACACACGCCTGTGTTTCAGAGGTGACAAATGAGACTTCAAGCTAGATAAATAAACAGTCCCACTAGACCTGGAAGGGAAATTGGGTCGGAAAAAATGAATCATTGAGAGTTATGACAGTGAGAGCGAAGCCCTCCCTGGGTGCAAAAATTATGACAAAATATTTAATCAACAGCTGTTAAATCATCAGTCCATCTGAAAGCGCCAGCGCAGGAACCGTGCAGATCCAGAGGTTACCTGAGCGCTTTTACAGCTCACAAAGAGCCACAGCTGCGCCGGCATTAGCATTAATAAGAGGACATTTGGGGTGAACGGAGTCTTTCAGTTCTTTGGAGGCAGCGTCAGATTAATGCTTTTCTCATTAGATAATAATCTTTCCATCTCAAGAACATTTTTAATCTTATTCACCTCTGGCAGGCGATTAGGTCATTGATCAGCGCAAACTCTCGTTCGGTTAAGGAGCTCGGGTCGGTCGCCTGAATAACGCACTTTCCTGCTCATGTTTAAAACATCCTGCGGGCGTCCAGACCAAATGAAAAGGAATCGGGGTTTTGCTTCTTAGAGGGAGGTCAATAAACTGTGAATGCACATTTGTGGCGCAAGAATGGAAAACCTTCAAGGACTTTATAGCCGCGTGATCCGGAGTGACTTCTCATTTGTACCTCATAATAAGCCAAAGTCCAATATGAAGATCTCTATTGTGCATCGGCTGAAAGAGTTTGATAGCTATGGCTTTGTGAATAGAGGGGCTCAGTACGCCACTGACAGCAACTGCGACAAGCTACAGATTGAATTATAATAGAAGTAAGCAGGTGGTGTCCAAAGATTTAATGCAGTCAGATGTGAAAATGTGACTGCAGAAGAATATGCAGGTGATTTGGGAAACAGTGAGTTACTGTACATCAACAAATGAACAAAGTTGAACAATTAATTTACTGTGAGAAGGGTCTTGTGCTGGGACCGAACAATGAAATTACTGTGCTCAGATATTACTTGCATAAACGGACAACATGCAAATGCTTTGTTTGTGAGATTTGGATAAAATGCAAAACAAAGCTGTTGTGATTCAGTCAGGAGGAAGTTTAAAGACACAAGGGAACTTGATTCACTGAAATGGATGGTTCTGACTCTAGATTCTCATGAGCCACATGCATTTGAATTGCAAATTCCAATTCAATCGAATAGACTTTTGAAGGAAATGGAATTAAAAAGAAATTCATTACTGAACTTTTTACTATACAAACTTTGAAGACTTCTAGCCATCACAGAGAAACAGCAGAAGGATGCAAAGTGGGTATATAATGAGCATAGGTAAGGTAGGTAGACAGAGCATAGACAGAACGATATAATGCTCGCTAGAACGATAGTTAGACAGAATAGTGATAGAATATATAGACAGTGTTAACAAAGAGATAGATAGAACGATAGATTGATAGAACGATAGAACACTCCCTAGATAAATAGACAGACATACAGAATAATAGACCGTTCTCTAGATAGATAGAACGATAGGAAAAGTGATAGAATATATATATATATAGTAGATAGATAAACAAACAGACAGACATAAATAGATAGAACAATAGATTGATAGAAACAGACAGATAAATAGATAGAACACTCCCTTGATGAACAGACAGAGAGACAGATATACCCTGTGAACTGAATACACAACTAGAACCAGAACACAATGCAGTGACCTCAGAGAAGAGTGGAACAAAACAACACACACACACACACTCTCAAGTCTTTCAACAGCACTTCTCTAGAGCAGTAAAGGCCACACGGCCCCGCTCGCGTACAGGACTGAAAGAGTGGAGCGCTCATCAAAGCCTTCCGTTTAACACGCGTTTAATGTATTCTATCTGTTCCTCTTTTTCTCTCGTGTGCATTGCAATGTGTCCCTACTGCACCGGCTGATAAGACATGAAGAAAGTGAGGTTTGGATCGCGTCCCAGTCCTTGTGAAATTATGTTCCTTTCTTTCCTTCTTTCGCTGGTTCATTCATCCCTCCTCCTGCCTTTCTTTTATGCGTCTGAGCGCGTCTCTGTGCAGGAAGCATTTCACGCTGTATTTTATTTGTGAGGGAGTGCGTCACACACAACACAGCGATATTTGTGTTTTTTTACTCTCTTCAATCAGAAGCGCCAGACATCTTTGATTACAGCCGAGCTGAAATTGCTGTTTACCAGGGAATCAGGACCAGGCTTCCCTCAGCTTTAAGGTCTTTCATTTTTCTGAGGAACTATGTGATTGAAGATGATAACCTTCCTCTCAGGCTATGAACAGCTCATCAACCTCTGACTGTCTGTTCTAGTCCAACTATTATCTATTCCTTTGAAAAGGAACAACTATTTCCGGATATGATGCAGGGCTTTTTCAGATAAGCATTTCCTAATGTTATTCGCCCTGATTTCTACTTGATAAGCAGCATCCGAGTTGGCTGACACATTTGCAGATTATACTATCAGTCCAGATCCTCTTATATAAAGCTGACAGATTATGATATATGAAAATATCTGGTGCATCAACATTGTCTAGACTTGCACGGCTAGAGCTTGTGTCTCCAACATGTTGCTTAACCAACAAGACTTTCTTGGTTGACCAAGTTCATTTGGTGACCAGAACCAAATCACCACTAACCAGCATAAAGAACCCTTACTAGTTTGGAAGTTGATGGACTGGTAATGGTGTTTTCATTCTATTCTAGGAAACTAGATTATCTGTTGCTGAAAGCCCCATACAATTAAAATTGGAGTTTGATGGCTAAAAGCTGTTAGCTTTGAGGCCACTAATATGCTTGTGTACCACCGTGGTACCAAAAATTAAATCCAATATAAAAAGAAAAGAAAATAATGGTGTCAATGTTCAAGGTTTAGCTGGTTAGCATGGGCCAACAAGGTCTAAAATACTTACCATAAATGAGCAATAAAATAAAAAATAAACATATAAAAATAACAAAACAAAAATAAAAAAATAAGAAAATAAATAAATGAAAATAACAAACATATATAAAATGAAAAAAAATAAAACAAGCAAATAAATAAATAAATAGAAAGTAACAAAAAAATAGAAAAAATAAAAACAAAAAATAAAATAAAATAAAAAAATGGTGTCAATGTTCAAGGTTTAACTTAGGATGCGACAAAAAGGTCTATAACACTTACAAGAGAGCTATTCATATAAATGAGCGATAAAATAAATAAATAACAAACAAACAAATAAAAAACACAATAAAAAGTTGTTAATGTTCTAAGTTTAACTGGTTAGCATAGACCAAAAAGGTATATGATACTTAGAGAGAGCTATATAAACAAGCAATTAAATAAATATGAATGAATGAATACAAAATAAAATAAAGGTGCCAATCTATCTGTATAAATGAGTGCTAAAATAAGGTTCAAGTTTTAGCTGATTAGCATGGGTCAAAGAGGTCTCAAATACTCTCTCTTTTTTTCTTTCTTTCTTTCTAAAGCACAATTTAATACTAAACTACTTGCCCAAAGTGCTGTACAAAGAAATGAAATATAATTCTAATAATACATAGAACAAATAATGCAAAAATAACATAAATACAAAATAAAACGTGCCTCAGCACCTAATCTAGTTAAAAGCCCAGGATAATAAATTAGATTTTAACCGAGTTTTAAAAATGGATATAGTTGGAGCCATTCTAATATGCAACTACTTGTATACCGACAGAGTTTTACAGTTATGAGTTTGCATTTCCATCTAGCTTGGCTAGTTCACGGAGCGCAGGAACACTTCTGTGGTTCCCATGAGTGAAAAAGGCAGGTTTCAAATCACGTACTTCCGACACCAGATGAATGGGAATACCTTCTGCATGTATTACAGACATCCTTGATGTGCTGTAGACAGTCGACATCAAGGCCTAAAGATGTAAATCATATCATCTGAGGAAACCACATTAACCTACTCAAACAACAATAAATCCCTCCTTGAATATTCTTCCAACACTGCAGTCCAAAATTGAAGCCAAGTTTCAGCTCTCTCAGGAAAACAAGGACTTAAAGGACAATCAAATCTATTTCTTTCAGATCATCACGATCACATCAGCGGAATCAAAATGAGAATCATCGGTTGGCGCGGTTCGCCGTGTGGATTTCAGTCATTAGTGAACATCGTTATGAATGAACATTGTTTGAAAAGTTCCCAGAACCCCGGTGCAGGATGAACAGCGTTTCAACACAATCCTTCTTTCAAGCAAATAACTGTTCAAAGCCTCTCGAACATCCTGCATCCAGCCAATTATAAAGAACTGAGCTATTTGAACACAGTCACACAGGACGCGGTAAATAGGCACGGTAATATCAAACACTGCAGTGGTCCATGAATAATTAGCGTTCTGATACTCATTTAGCTGTTAATAGGTAGAGGTGGGAAGAATCGCATTCAAATCAGCACGTCCAAAAGCAGCTTTCATCCGGAGAGGGTGTTTGTTTCTCACACAACAGCTCAATGAGATTTTCTCCCAACAAGCCTCCGAGTGGTTAGTGCTGTTAGTACACCCACTGGAAAGAGAACAACTCCAATTAGACCAGTTTAACATCTTAACTCTTTCTCCTTGGCCTGAAATGAGATTAAATGGAGAGCAAATTGAGATGTCGAAAAGACTAAAAAAGTAATCTCACATGCATCTCCTCTAGAGATTTAAAAAGATCTCAACAATAAAACCTGAAAACCAAAGTCGGAGATGTCGATATCTACTCAAACAATTATCCGAATGCAACACTACTTGAAAACAATGGAAAGAATAGATCCTTTACGGGACTTTTAAAGGTTTTAAAGAAAAATTAAAGCTGCAAGCAGCGATGAAAAGGGCCCTCGCACCCCTGCCACCGCCACCCGGCGCCTTTAGGAAATGCCTTAAGATTACACTCACCAAATTTGAAGAGGATCAGATCAAAACTGTAGGAGGAGTACGTTAAAGTACAACATCAGGAAATTACGAAAAATGTCCAAAATCTAGGAGGAAGTTCAAAATAGATCACTTCCTGTTGTGTTTAGGGCTATGCTCCAAGAGACTTTTCTGTAGGTATTGGGTCAATACATGCATGTACCAAATTTCATACCTGTACGTGAAACCAGGAGCCGGGGCAAAATGTGGGGGCAATAATTTACCGAATTTCCCCCCCCCAATTCTGAAAACCATATCACACGTAAATTTTCACCACTTCTGAGGCGTGTGCAAAGTTTCATGAGTTTTCGAGCATGTTTAGGCCCTCTAAAAAGCGATTCACTTTGGAGAAGAAGAAGAAGAAGAATAATAATAAACGGAGCAAAAACAATAGGGTCCTCTCACCATCGGTGCTCGGGCCCTAATAAGGTGCTCATTTGTCGCCACACCACAACCAGCTGATGAACGATAAAAACATTGACAGCCAATCAGAATCCATCCTGACTTTAAAGAGATCGAGCATTTAAAGTGACAGATGACAAAACCGCAGCGTGTGCTTATAAACAGAATGATATCGTGCATTACAGTGGATGCTAATAGTTATCGTCGTTATAGTCATCTTTATAGTAGACGTTCTTGGTGTGAACGAAACTTGACATCTGAGATAAAAGTGATATCCAAAAAAAAGCATATTATGTCACCTAATCTATGAAATTAGCAACACTTGGACAACAAAACTTTACTCTTGGCACTGTCATGTAATGAGTTTCGTTTTGAGTACAAATAAAATTGTGGTGAGCATTACCAGACTACCAGTCTACATTATAAGACATCATTATTTCTATACCCACTGAGTATGTGAACACTTTGTTGAAGATTTGTTGAAGCCGGCCCATCTGACAGCTCCATCTTGATTTATCAGCCTGCAAATTTCAAAACTCTCAGGGTCGAAACTTTTAAAGAAATTGTGTTGAGCTGTTACCGCATGCGTCACTGGACTTAAGATGCTTCGTTTAGGTGGTTGTGGTCACTTTCACTTCTGGCTGAATGCTGATTTGATTCTGCACGTCCTGTGGGGAATCGTGCTCTTCTCTCTGAAGCGGCAGTGGCTCACAGAGGTGTGCTGCTGGATACAATTTGTTACACATGAGTAGCCCGAGCTGCTTTGCCATCTCCTCAAGGGGTTTTCAGTGGGATAAATAGATCAATTCTTCTCTCAAGCTCTTAAAGTGACTGTTTGCCAGTCAATGCGCGACTGATGCGGCAGTATCAAGACTTGCATGCTGGGATCAACTGCCACAATACCTTTATTCCCAAGTTGCCTATGTGAGAGTGAGACTAGAATGACTCAGATAATTCTCAGCGGGATACGTACTGAAGTATAGTAGCTGTTTTAAAGGTCCATGACCTCCAAATCTTTTCATTTTAATGTTCTGTACATTTTTGTTGTATGTAAAAAGTTACTAGCCACCATCTTCACAGGCCACAATTTTGACATCCATTGGAAAAAACGGCCATATAGATATTTTTAATATTATCTCATAATTTGGCAGCAGGAATATTAGGCTGCTGTCACTTTAAGACCTGACGCACGGATCCATTATACTGTTACGCATGTGTTTTATTTCTCTACTGTTGATGTTCACTTAAAACATAACTGACTGTGTTTACGTGAATACTCGCCAAGACTCGCCAATAACTAAATTTAGTACTGAGAGGTGGCTTTATTTGTGAGCACTTTTGGCTGTGAGCACAATATCTGCGGGAATGAGTAAAATTATGCGCAATATGAGCAATCCCACGCCGAAATTAAAGCCCTGTAACACCAACAATATTCATCCTGAGCAAAAGAAAAGGGTGAGTGAGGAGAGGCGGGTTTGTATGTCACTCGCTGACGGAGAGATGAGAGAGAGAGAAAGAGCAGCTGGTATCGTGTATCTATTCTGTGGAAAATAAGTATTTGAAGCGTTTCAGATATTTCAGTATCGTTATGGATCAAAAAATCTATATTTTTGACAACACTACATGGCACTTAGTTTATTATTTCAGATGCCTTTTTAAAAGACTACAATTGAAAAATCTATATATTATATATAAAATTCAACCTGCCAAAGGTCTAAGAGTGACTGCGTTACACGCCACTGCTGAAATACACCCGCATTTGGCGGGTTGGTTGGTGTTAATGTCAAGCCCTGAATATACAGCTAAGCAAGAGAATGTGCTTAAAACCAACTGATGGTGAGGAAGAAATAATGCAAAGTAACTAACGCCTCACTTTCCATACAAAATAATGCAATGTAATGAGTTGTTAAAGTAATGTTCCCAAAAAATTAGTTTCAGTAATCGCACCTCAATAAACATGAAATTTTAGGATGGACCACTTGTACACTTCATCGTGTTGATTGGCGCAGCGGCTCTCATAGTGATGAGCCGCCTCAGGGTTTCGAGTAAATCTGGGAGAAACAGCATGAGTCTGAAGCCGGTTACACACCCTCAGCGATGCCTGTGAGCGAGGCATATGGCAGCCTGCATGCACGTGACAAAACACACAGGCTCATCCAAGACCTCATGCACTGCTGTGTGAATTGTAGGTTTAAAAAACGTAGAATCTGTAAGTAGAAATGAGCTCATTTGAGAAGCAGCATGAGTTTAGCTGAATATTTATAATCTTAAAGAGACAATAGCACTTATTTTAACACAAATTATGGCTAATGTATAAAGCAGGAGCTCATGGGATTAGTGGAAATCTCACACAGGAGACTCAACTCACAATTGCTAACAACTCTAATTAGCACAAACAAATATTACGTTTTGTTATTGAGTCAATTCATGGCTGAATCCTAAATCTTTTTCACTTGTTCCAATCTGCGATCTTCTCTGCAAAAGAGGCATGTGATGCTGCCTTAGAATTTTTCCAAAGGAAGGTTGGATAATCATGCACAGGAAAGATTCCTTAAAATGCAAATAAACCAGCTAAACACAAGCTTGGCCAGGCTGGGAGACCAGCTAAACCAAGACCTGCAAGCCAATCAGAGCACATTGCGGTTTTCATAAAGAGGGGCTTCATAGAGACAGGAAGTGAGGTCCGTTTCCAGTTCAACGATGTAACTCGCTGATTAACTACCATAGTAGGATAGCCTGACGTCGTCATACTCAGATTCTAGTCAGAATACGAGTCTGATACTGCTCCATTGGGCTGTGATTAAGGGGCGTGTTTCAACCGAACCAGGAGAGAAAATGCCTCTGCACTCAATTGTATAGACCTACAACCAGTCAGAGCAACGGAGTAAGTGACGTATGTTCTTCATTCATCTTTTCGATCTACAAATACCTTGATCGCGGTTTTCTGTTCCTCTTTTAAAATTAATGTGCTGTCGATATCTTCTATACCAGACGCGATGGCGGAATCTACACATCTCAATTCTCCAGCGGCAGCCATCTTTGTTGTAAACGAATTCAACCCAAGCGCTCTTTGGTGACGTGGATGATTACGTTATTGTTGATCATCTGTCCATCATCGTATAAAGCCCACCCTGACAATTTGATTGGTCCGAACAGCTCCGGTTCGAGCATAGTTGCTCCACAACGGATCAAGTCCAGACCAAACTTCCCGACCTCAAATGTTGTGGGCGGGGCTAAGTTCGGCTGGCATCCAGGCTAATAGTACGATGCATTGTTGGAGAAACTAACCAACTAGACACAACTGTCTCCTGAAAACCGTAGTAGCTTGGTCACACCTCTGTCATTTAAACCACACTGGTTCAACAATATAGGCCTGTCATTAATGACGTTACGTGCAGGGCTGAGGAGTAACGACTTCTGCTGATTATTCTATTCAAGATCCCCGAGCCCCTATGCCCAATGGCTTCACTGTTTTGTTTCATGTCATTTTGCTTTAATGGATGTTTTATTAATCGCGGGTTCCCTCATACTTCATATTCTGGATTTCCCTTGTGCATTTTACACACATGTGCACTATTCAAAAATGCCACTGATTGTTGACACGCAAAAATATAAGCTGACAGATAATTTATATAATATGAAGAATTCATTTATCAGGAAACTATGCTTCTAAACAAAAATCAAGAGCTGTAGTGCTAAGTTTGCGATGCTGTTTGCGAATGTTCGTTGGAACTATTGTTTTGGGAAACGCCAAATCATTTAACTATGTTGGTGACGACGGAAATTGCGACAATAGCTGGCTAACTATGCTTTCAGGAAATGCACCCCAGAGCGTTACTGACAGACTGGGAAAAGATGAGCTGCAACAATGGGGAACATGGGAAAAACAATGTTTGTTGAACATTAAAGCATGAAAATGTATTCTAGTAGACACCAAAAACAAAATCAAGACTTTAAAAAAGGGCATAATATGGTCTCTTCAAAAAAACAAAATGAAAAAATAAATAATAGTACTAAAAATGACAAAAAAAAGATTAAAACTAAGTAAAATATAGAAATAGTCTAGAACAGAAATCCCAAATAGTCTCTCAGTGGCACTAAACCAACACTGGCATTGACACAAAATGCCTCTTTCAACATCAATTTGGCACAAGATTGGCCTCTAGTGTAGGCTAAATCATTAACATCACATAATTAAAACCCCTTATAACGATAATCCAGCGCTATCAGGAAGAGCACATAATGAAGGAGCATTACATGAGGAACCACACACGTGTGCAGAGGAGAAAGAACATGTCTAGGTGAGAGCAAAGATAAGATCACTGAAGCTGGATGAGATAAGTTGCATAATGGATTACACATTAAACTTTAGAACTTTAAGCAAATCACACACACAAACACACAGATCCTGCGGTCCATTTACAGGACTGATTAACTCTACGTGGGCTTTTCTGCCGTGAGTGTGATAGATTCAGCTGTGTCAGGAATCAATCGTTCTCTGCTTAAGACAACTGTGGAGCTCCGAGAGAGGTGGTGTACCTCACAACAAGGTTTTTTTCGTGATGAATGAGAGAAAGCAGCACAGTCCCAACATGTCTGAAATTACAAGCTCAAAAGATTACATTTTGTGTTATTGAAGCTGGGTCGGGCTTTTGTGGCACTGATATTAACAGAGTGTTCGGCTCTCAAAGTGTTGGATGACCGTGCGTTCAGCTCGACTGCAATACAGGCTCATAAACAATTGATCACAGGACCATGAAAGGAGCACAACAGCGCAATATATACAGTGTTTGCAGTGCAGCAAAATATTCTTCTTCTACATCTTATTCTGCACATTATTCAGATACAAATATACAAACTTCATTCACTTTAGTTATTTGGAAACACAACAAAACGGTTCTATTTGTTAGCATTAGTTTACTACATTAGGCTAGTTAACATTAAAGGTGCTGTATATAATTTTTTTTGACTGTAAGCACAGGCTCACATGCTTGTTTCTCTGAAAATCAATGCTACAGCCAGTTATTCAACTATGAAATGTGTGTTCCCTGACAGAATGTCTGTTTTTGTTTTTGTCTGTGTGATTTGCCAATTTACCCAATAGTATTTCAACCCCCCAGGTTGCTAGTTGGCGGAAAACCCGGCGTATTGTAGCCAATGAAGCCAGCAATCAAACTAGGTCAGAGATCACAGATTCTACCTGACCTAAAAAGCCGTGGCCTCCATCTAAAAAGCTCTATGTCCAGAGGCATTTTAAATGGCTTGTTGCCTTCTATTGTCAATTGCGCAAGTTCCTGTTGCATGTCCTCAAACTGGCAACAGGAGAAACAACTCTCTCCAATATTTTGAATTTGGACTGCAGTACCCATTTCAACCACTAGCTGTCAATTTCATCAATTTAGTCAATTTAAGAGAAAACATACTGGCGGCTAGGGCTTCCCCCTAATAGTCAACTAAACGTTACTTGACTAGAAGAGGCTTAGTAGACAAAAATAGTATTAGTCGGTTAGTTGCAGAAATAAAAACCTGGTGGCGATGTCACATAGTCCGTGAGGGACAGATCGTTCACGGCAGTTCTTGATGTATTACATATCGAGCACGAAATCCAAACGTTTCCCTATCATCCATCAACCTCAAATATGGCTTATCATTTGAAACATGTTAGTAGCAACTTTGCATGGCCACTTGCTCTAACGTTAACCTAGATAAATGTGCTCTATTATTAGGCATATATTGTACCACTTTACTGTATGACATGGAGGCGCCGGCGCGATCACTCGCATTTTTTCCTGACAACAGCAGAAACATCTTAAAATAGGGTCTACTTTTATTTGTGTAATCTCACAATAATGAGAAAACATTGTGCATTTATGGCTTAAATGAATGAATACTAATCGACTTGAAAAAAACTTTAGTCGGGGCAGCCCTACTGGAAAAAACATGCAAAAAACACTCTAATCTATTTTAAAGTATCAGTAAAGCGATTTCCGAAAAACACTGTTAATTTTTTTTAAATCAACCCAAACAAACACGCCCCTCCCTTCATTGCTCCGCCCCCAAAATGCATGAACACGCATTGCAGTGGATGCCTCTTTATCATAGCTGAAGCAAAGCCAAATAATGACAAGAAAGAACAAGAAATAAACATACAGTACACAAGAGTATTTACAAGCAAGAGTTAATACAATCTGACATTAATGCTAATCACAAATGGCATTTTCCAGGCTAGTCCAGCTCATTAGCATACACATACTAGAGTAACTGAACAAGGTTGGTTCTTCTATCTGCACATTCATCTTATTGAACGTTATAAGTTTCCTTCAGGTAATGCAAATCTAGTTTTATCATTAATAAATTCTGTTAACATGGCTGAATATATTAGTGTTGAATTTCTTTACAAACTGCCTTACAAAGCATCTAACAAACTAAAAGAAAAGATCCTTTGATAGCAGTCGTTCAAAACAAGTTCTTCCCACTGTGGCTTCACTTTGCAAGGTTGCAGTTATAATGTTCATGGCAGCGTCTTGCTGGGCGACGCTTTTCTAAATTATTACCACATTCATGAACGGACTTCTGCATTAACAAGTGTTATTCAGTTAATCAGGCCTCTTGTGGACAGCTCAATTGTTTAACGCTAAGCTCCAGTTTATTTTTGAGGCTGTTTTCCTCAGTTCTCTGAGGGTATTTTATGAGACAAAGAACACAACAGAACAACGCGTTCAGACTACTCTCTCACCTGAGGGACGCATCATTATCACAGCATGTTTCTCAATGAAACTGCATTCATTGTGAAAGCTACATTTCTTTAGTTAGTCCTGATTGACTACAGCATAATCACTTATTAATATTTCATTGGTTCTCTCTTGTTTTGCATTTGTGTTCAAAATTTCTTTGTATGACAACCTGGCCAAAAATGATGCCGGCACAATTTGACATGTTTAATTGCGTTATCACAAATAAAACAATTGACTTCAAGCACAATATGCTTACAAATTTTTAATATTTGTTGAATAAAGGTTGAAAATGTAAATTTTCCTACGCCGGACATCATTTTTGTCCACTAGATCAGTGAAAGTACAGATTCAACTGAATCGTTTCTAAATAATTAACTCAAATGAACTGAATTGAAAGAACTGATCCCAAAGAATTTGTTTGTTTGAATCAACTCATTCAAATTGACTCGTTTGAATCAGTTCTATTGAATTAATTAAACCAGTTCAGAAATTCAGAATGATTAGTTAAGGAATCAAAGTCAATTTTAAAGATGGGATAGTAATCAGACACAAATAGAAACACCTGGCCATATCCAAAAATAAATAAATAAAGAATAAAAAAATCCATGGAAGTCTCATGATAGTTTTTGATTGATGGATTGGGATTGACACATGCACACACCGGCTTGCCAAACACACCCAGAACAAGTGTCATTCTCCGACTGGTGTGAAAATTCACAACTCATAAGAATCAGCCAAGAATATTTATCCCACCTAATTACCATCTTGGTTTCTCGTTCGTTCTCTGGCAGTGTTGAGGACCATCTGTTTGGATTGGAAGGTCAACATCTAACTGATTATACTCTCACTTTTAGAAAACGAGTGCTTGCAGCTCTCACTCTATCCTCAGATGCCAAACTGGCTGTCAAAATTACCATAATTCCCATCATTCAAATGCTATGCAAATGTGTGGTGAATGCTGGCAACACATCAGCATTTGCACCTATAAGGAAGGTTACAGGCATCATATATGTGTTGATAAATATTCAGTTAATTGGTTGAGCAGCGTGACCAAACCATCACGTCTGTAGAACATCACTCCGACAATGATTCTTCTAAACATGAAAAGAACAGCTAGATATGGATATTAAACATCCTCAGACGATTATTAAACTTCTGTACACTTTGTGATCAGATACACCGGATTTTGATGTATTTAAACACATTATAGTATATAAATAAAGCAAACATGGTTGTAATGCAATACCGCTTATTGCTTAGATAACTCCGCAGGAGAAATAAAAAGACGCAAATGAGTCATAGTATAGAGTAAAAAACATGATCATGTGTTTCCATTACTTTAACTCTTTTACCATTTCAACGGTTACATGAGATTCAATTAGACAAAAATTTTTTTTCAAATGACTTATTTAGGCACTTTGAGTATACTTAAAATCTGAATTTAAGTTAAGTGGAGATTTTTTAGTGTATACGGTTACAATAAGGTTCCATTAGTTAACGTTAGTTTATAAAAATACAACCGTTCATTAGTTGATGTTAGCTCAGGTCAATTAAATAATATCAACAGATACCATTTCAGATTTTAATAATGATAAATGTTTAAATTAAGTATTTTTCATTGTAAGTTCATGTTAATTAATGTAGTTATCTAATTTTAACAACTTAATAATAACCTTATAGAGTGTTTCCGTATACAGTATAGTGCTATAAAATGAATGTTGATAGCAGCTCAGATCATCTGATCCTGTAAAAACATGATGATAAAAACAAATCTGAGACAAATGTTTCCATTTCCTCTTCATTTAACATCGATAAGAAAGACTTGAGATAGTAAAGAGATCTCACTGGAGATTTTCTCACCTACATGATGGTACTGGTATGTTAAAATGTTATTGCCATCATGGTGGTGTTGTAAAAATAATGTTTTTTTTTATTATTATTATTATTTGGGAAACTCTACTCGTTGCTCTTAACTCCGTCAGACCTCATAACACAGAAACTCATTCAGTGGATGCTGCAACACGCTATCAGAGTCAGAGTAATGCTTCACCAGTCCCCGTGAGACTGAAAACTGATCATTTCAGCGGCACTTCCACATCTAATATGAACAAACTTCCTTAAATCTCTGGATCACGGCTCTGGCTCTGCTTCCACATATTACGCCGGCTGGGATTTTGTTCCTGGAAAGCTCCGCTTTAGTTCCCTTGTGCTGCTGTGCTGGATAACAGATGATAACACGGGTGAGGAAGTGGAAATAACATTAAAGGTTGTTTGTTATTGACACAATGCATCTGCTATGCCTTAAGATGGTAACACATGTAAAGACGACACAGCAGCACAAACACACATACACATCCAGAACACTAACATAAAAAATATATAGTATACAGAGGGGAACCGTCAGAGAGAGCCCAAACTATTATAAAAAAAATCATATTTACAAATACAATATTTAATAAAAAGTCATCAGTTCTAATGTTATTATAGGAATTATTTTAGAAATATAATATAAAAAATAAACATCTAAATCTTTTTGAGGAAATAAACCCTTCAAATCTGCCTTGTTATTGCTAAGATTATAACGCAATCCGCCCGCTGGGGAACATGACCGAGGGGAAAAAAAAAAAAACGCACTGATAAAATAGTTAATATAAGTTGATTGACATTGAATTTTGTTGGTTTTGTGGCCAGTTGTCACCATATTCCACTGAAATGCACACACCGGTTGTGTGATAATGCAATTATATGTAATGAGGATTTGCATTTTATTACTTTTTGTGATAACTCTCACGCTCACTCTGATATTTGCTTGTAGCATTTCCTGTCAAAGGAAACATGCAGTATTATAGAAGAGGACGCCGTAAGCTTTTTTCCTGATGAGGGAAGGGGTGAGAGTGTCACGGTTCGCTACTGATAATATATAGCAAATGCTTGATTGTTTATGTCGCCACAAAATGTAAAAACTATAGTGTTGTCCAACTGTAATCTGCTAAATGCAACTATAAGGCCATGAAGATATTAAGAATAACATATTTTGAATATTAACATCATAATTTTCTGTAAAGCTGCTTTGCAATGCAAGACAAGCCACTTTGGATAAAAGCATCTGCCAAATGCATGGATATAAATACATTATATAAATATTTCATTGTGTACATTTTGTACTGAAATGAAGCTGTCATATAACAGGATGCTTTTTGTCCTTTTAGAAGCTTGAGGGCTTAACAATGATCTATTTTTAGTTAATAAATGCTGTTGAATTTATTAAAATCCCCCTGTAGTCAATAATTGTATCCCTTAAAACTCATCTTTGAACACAAAATTACTTATTTAAAAGAGTTTTCCTTTTGCCTTAAAATAGCTTGAACATAACTCTAAACTCTTGCCTCATTTAATATACGTGGTTCTATGAATATGCAAATGAGCCCCGCCTCCACTTACGCACTCAGCTCAGAGATCCACTCATTGACGATCACACGTTGATCTGATTGGTTACAAGGTAGTTTGAGACGTCTGAAACACCAGCGATTTCAAAACGTGTTTTTGAGACTGTCTTTGGTTCACTGCAGTTTTAAGGAGAAAATACTCAGCAATGCTGTCGACTTATGAATTTACACATGGTTTGTCTTAAAGCATATTAAAAACACCACATAGACATATAAACAACATTAAAAACTTGATTTTCACCACAAGGGGACTTTAACTAATGCATTAACTATTGTCAACAAATGAGGCTTTATTGTAAAAAATAATAATAATAATAATAATAATTTGTTACGAGACTAATGACATTTGATGGTATGATGCAACTTAATGCAGCAACGTCATGGGTTTGAATCAATGCATGAATTGAAAAAGTCACTTTGGATAAAAGCATCTGCCAAATGCATGAAAAAAAAATCACTTCGTTACTGAAACAAAGCTGTCATATAACATGATGCTTTTTGTCCTTTTTGAAGCTTGACGGCTCCTGATCACTGTCTGTTTCTTTTGTATAGACAATGACAGCGTGGGCAATGTGCTAAACGTCTCATTTCATAATTCACAGAAGACAGAAAGTCATACAGGTTTGAAACGACATGAAGGTGAGTAAATGATGACAGCTAGGTTCATTTTGGGGTGAACTATCCCTTTAACTTGTCATAAAACCAGAGCTCTCAGATATAGCAAGAGTGATTTCATGTTTGATCGAGAGGGATTGGGTTCACAGTTCACCGCACAGCACATCTGAGCCGAGACGTTCTCAAAACGGCGGTACGACGAGGGAGAAACACCTTCATGCTTCGTTTGAGGGACAATTTGTCAGTCAGAAAGAAGTTAGCAAATATTTTAAGGGCAAAAAACTGATTCCACCAGCAATTACTTGGAAAGCTGCACGCAAAAAACACGCATTTACAGCGGCGTAGCAGCTTGAAGAGTTGTGCATTACCTCTTTAATTAGTTGTTGCTCTTAATTACAGTTGCTAAGAGCGTGTCCCATAGCAACTGCGGCAAAATGGCCTGTTTATTTAAGAGTCTCTAATGCTGCTTAGCAGATAATTGTTCATTAATATATGGGTTTGTGCATAAATGCATGACCCGGCCTTTGCTGCAATGCTCGCTAATTCAAATGACTTTTCGCCAAAGTCACACAAGTATGAAGTGTGCATGAAAATAAGGTCTCTGACATGCTTACAATGAAAACTATTAGAGGAGCGTCAATTCATAAATAATCCCGGGAAACACAGTAGAAGGGATTTGCATAGATGTCATTGTGTGTCAACAATGGACTTCATTCATTTATGACAAACAAACAAGCGATGCCATTTAGAGGGCACTGTATGCTTGGCCTTTTAAAAACAGGAAAGGTGGTGCGTATAATTACAAATCTGAATATGGATTGCTTTTTCTTATGTGATAATTGGATTTACTCTGAAGTGGGTTTATAACAGCCCACGTTGACAGCGAGCCATTTAGGAGAAATATGAATTGCTCAACCTACATGCGGTTCTGAATAATCACGATTCTTCAATGCTGTCGGCAAAACGCTTCTGACAGAATAAACATAAGCAAGGTTTCTGCTGGGCTGTAATTTACTTTTATAGATGTCTGTTTTCTTCCCAAACTACAGTGTTTCAAGAGCACGACATGGAAAACATTTTCCGGATGCGTATCAGAAAAACGTTAACAATTGCAGACTCCCACCCCCGTGATCTATTCGTCCTGTGCCAAGAGCCGCCGGTCGAGCCGAGGGATTTCATGCATGTATATATTGCTCTCATCTAAACACGGCCACTTTTGAACTTGTTCCTGGAGGCATTGCAGGGAAACATGTAGGAAAAGGTGCTTTAAGCTAAATACTCTTGTTCCTCTCGGAGCGTAACAGTCCGCTGACTGGCAAATGAATCTGTGACTCTCCACTGAAGCATTATCAACACCGAGCAGCAGTTTATCACACACAGGCGAAGTAAACAGATGTGCCACAAAGCTCAAAGGAAATATCTGGAAGACCTTTCATTCTTTGTATCTCAAAGTTATTATTAGTGCTGTTTGTTCAGTCTTCACTATTACTATTGCTCAGAGTGATGAGATCCAGGTATTAAATTAAATCTCTTGGCAACATCCTGAAAAAAACCCTAGCAACCACCCAGAATACCCTACCAACTGCATAGCAACACACTAAAACACTATTATAGCAACTGCATATAGCAATCCCCTGGCAATTACCCAAAATACCCTAGAAACACCCTGACAGCATACTTAATCTTAGCAACCACTGAGCAACAACTAGCAACCCCCCAGTATATCATAGCAACTGCATAGCAACACCCTGGCAACATCCTATAATATCATCCAACCAACCACTGTGCAATGGTGTAGCAATTATCCAGAATACCCAGGCAACTACATAGCAACAACCTGACAGCATACTTAATCTTAGGAACCACTTAGCAACAACTAGCAACCAAGCATTACACCATAGCAACTGCATAGCATTACCCTGGCAACATCCTACAAACATCCTAGCAACCACTGTGCAAAGCCGTAGCAATTACTCAGAATACCATACCAACTATATAGCAACACCCTGACAGCATCCTATAACATCCTAGCAATCACCTAGAATACCCTAACAACTACATGGCAACACCCTGGCAGCATATTTTATCTTAGGAACCACTTAGCAACAACTAACAACCAAGCATTACACCATAGCAACTGCATAGCATCACCCTGGCAACATCCTATAATAACATCCTAGCAACCACTGTGCAATGGTGTAGTAATTACCCAGAATACCTTAGCAACTACATAGCATCACCCTGGCAGCATACTTTATCTTAGGAACCACTTAGCAACAACTAGCAACCACCCAGAATGCCCTAGCAACAGCATAGATCACTCTGACAACATCCTAGCAACCACAGAGCAATGCCAGAGCAATCACCCAGAATCCCCTAGCAACTAAATAGCAACACCCTGGCAGCATGCTTAATCTTAGCAACCACTGAGCAACAACTAGTAACCACCCAGAAGCCCTAGCAACTGCATAGCAACACCCTGGCAACATCCTAGCAACCACCCAGAATAACATAAAAACGGTATAGCAAAACACTAAAAAAGAATGGCTGTATCTTTTGTGCAGACAAACATGTTCATTAAAATATGCATAAATCTACTGCAGGTCAAATGAAATGAAAACACAAACTCAGCATGTGAATAATGTCGCCTCAGAAGCGCCGTTGATCATTTGCATGAGTGTCATGTCTGCAAACATTCTTCACTGCATTACATGACGTGTCACAGGAAGCCCTCTGGACCGTGAACGACCCACAAGACGCTTTAACTCTCCCTCATTTTTCTCCGCAATAAAGAAATTACCTTGTCAAACCAAAAAGAAAATAAAGCAAACTTCTCAGGCTGAGGGTTAGTGGATGAAGATGGCCAGAATGAGCCAGCGGCTGAGACAGCGGCCAGAATGAGACAGCGGCAAGGTGTAGCCTTGACATGTCAATCACTGGTTATTGCATCATTTATGACAGATGTCAGTTCAGAACGAGTGCATGAAGGCCGTGCACGTTACATTTTCACCAAATTCATGGCTGTGTCTGAAATTGCCCCCATACCTGTAAATAGGGCACTTTTTGAGGGGACAGCCATTTGTTGTGGTGTCTGAAACCGTGGTGGACGGTATCGAGTGAACTCATTCAATCCCACAATGCACTGCAATAACAAGTGTCCAACGGATACAGAATACCCATAATGCACTGTGAGAGTCGCTCGTCGAATGAATTCCCACGTCTCGCCAGTAGATGGCGCCGCGGCTGAATCATCCATCCATCCATTTTCCAAACCGCTTGTCCAATGTGGGTACAGTGTAATATCACACAGGTATAAATTCCTTTTTAATTGATTATTAAATTGTTTAATTAAGGTTTATGCTAGTTTCCATGACAAAGTTGAAGATAAATCTTTTCATTACTACTGGAGCTGCTAGTTTGCTAAGTTTCAAATGATTATTAAACAACAAGCACAAACTACGCAAAAGCAGAAGCCCGTCCGAATTCACTCACTCGTTTTCATTCACTCCTTCAACTGGACTATATTAGTGTAGTGATGTAGGGCATAGTGAATGAGGGTATAGGGGGAGATTTCGAACACAGCTCATGTCAATCTACGCTACCGTTCACGCAGAACCCCTGTCAACGTCATAGTGGTACAAACCACATCATCATTCACGGGAAATGACATGCTGAATTGTAGCCAAATATTGTAGTGCAGTTTGACAGGAGTGAGTATATGTGCTTGTTACTTTGTTACTACTAAATCAAGGCACTGGCACCTACAGAACAACCACTGGCTCTGCATGGATATACCTAAACTCACTATCACAGACTTACTGTATGTGCTCTCCAAAAGCTTGCATTCTGCAAGTGAGCGGCGTCTTGTGGTGCCATCATCCCAAAGAGGCACAAAATCTCTTTCCCGAACCTTAACCTGGACTATTCCTTTAGCCTTTAGTCTTCAGCCATCTTCAGGAAACTGCTAAAGACACATCTTTTTTGTCAACACTTGACCTGTTCATAAAAGCAGTTACTAATCTGTTATTATTCTATGTATTTATTTGCTTTATTTAAAAAATATATAAGCTGGACTAACTGGGACTGGTCACAGCACTTGCACTTTGTTGCCCTATTGTTAGTTTGATTGCTTCTATTGCTCTCCTCATTGGTAAGGATAAAATCGTCTACTAAATGATTAAATGCAAATGTAAATGTACTAATGCTGAAGATCATTTAACAATCCTCAACAACATAAGAGATTTTCATAACACAAATATCCAGAAATACTCTTGACAGTGATTTTAATGAATTTTGAAATTTCTGACAGATAATGCCTTGGAGTTTATTTTAGATCTAATATGAAGCACGAATACTGTCACACACATAAAAATGTATTTTAAGAATGTGTTTGCTTCAATATGCTTGTATCTGTGACTAAAGGAATATGTGATGTGCTTTTATATGTAGGCTACAAATTAACAGAAATAATATGTTTATGCCAAAGTTTCTTCGCTCACAAAGTTTTCGTAAGTAAAAAAAATAATATATATATATATATATATATATATATATATATATATATATATATATATATATATATATATATATATATATATATATATATATATATTATATTATATATATCTCAAAAACCAGCAAAGCTAAAAATCTATCTATTTTTATAAACAATAAAAGATTGTTTAAAAATGTAATGCCTTTCAAACTTTTTAAAAAACTTTCCAAGACTTTGTCAAGTTAGCATTCAAAGTTTGTCTTGATGAACTTTTTATTTTGAGTTAAAAATGACTGCTTTTCTAGCTAAAAACGACTGGTTCTTTGAATTTTGATGTATTTTAATTCTGCTTTCTTACATTCAAATTCGAATTGCAATTTGCTTACTGTTTGCAACCTCAATTCAAATTCAAGAATTTAATTGTACTTTTAAAAGGCATTCTCAGTTAAATTCAGAAGGGATTAAAGGGATAGTTCACCCAAAAATGAAAATGCTGTCATCATTTACTCACAAGTGTTTCCAAACCTTTCTTCTACTGAACACAAAAGAAGATATTTTGTTGATCTGACTTTAACATATTAACACATGCCACAACTAACCAGACAGGCAACGGATGTAAAAGACCATTTACAGTAATGCTCACAGCAACAAAGCAAGTGTACTTGCATTGTATTACTGTGCGAATTGTAATTCTAACTATGTAAAAACACATGAAGTTTATGTCGCTAGAAAGCATGTGCATTCATTCATGTATGTAGAATGTAGGAATTTATTTTACCAGAGTAACATGGAAAAGTGTGGGGATATCAGTGTGAAGCTCTGATGACTCTGATAAAGCACATGTTCGTACGGTTGAGAATATTCACCTTCAGAAGTGCCTGGAGAACAAACGATCGTACTTTAATACTTCCAACCTGACCAGCACTTTCATCTATTTCAAAAACTCTGGAAAACAAAAGGAAGCCCAGGACAATTGGTTATTGTATTTCTTGAAAAGAAAACCATAAAATTGCACAACGGCTATGACTGTATGGAGAAAAACAAATTATAACTCTAAAACCAATTTAGGTTTCTATTAACGTTCCAACTTCTGTTCAGCTGCTGAGAGTGAAGAATTGTTTTTTTTTGTTGTTTTTTGTTTTGTTTTCTGCAGCTGGAATTTCCTGAAGCTCTCTTTAACTGGACTGATCGCTCAAAAAGATTCATGATTGTACCTGTTATCCAGTCCGAGTTGCCAAGACGGGTCAATTATCTGTCTCAGCCAGCTGGAATGCACCAAAGCTGGTCAAGATGCTTGTTTGTGTTGTTCAGGCTATATTTAGTTTTCTTATCACCACTGAACAACACTGGATTCAGTGCAAGAGGGTAATTTTCTCATGTAACTTCTTCTCAAACTGTAAAACAAGAGAACAAAAACACCAAAATGGCCATTGTTTATCGTCCCCTCAGTTCATTTCAAACCCGTGTGACTGTTTCTTCTGTACAACACAAAAGGAGATAGTTAGGCAGAATGTTTCATAGGGGTCTTGAGGCACCATTTGTTCTATATGCACAAGGGATATAAGTTAAACAACTTTATTTTAAACACTCTTCAAAATAAAGGATGCAAAAGAGGAGTTACACAGCACTGCATTAAAATAACTACTTTGGGTTCCCAAAAGAACCTTTCAGTGAACAGATCTTAAAAGAAAAGTTTTGCCCTGTTTACACCTGGTATTATGGCTTTGACTCTGAACTTCGTTATTCGAATATAATTCGAACATTTAAAAAAGTAATGATATTTGAACGAATATTAGGCAGCCTTTAATATTCGAACCTGTTATGGGCATTATTTTTTATTGGTCATCTGGGCTCCTGTAGGTGATGTTAGCGTCCTGGTTACCGCCAATTTTGGTTAGCGCCAACGCCTACCAACGACGACCAGGAACATGAGAGCCCACCTGTCAACACTACATCCCGGCAAGCTGGAAGAGGAGGAGGGGGAGGGATCGGGGGCTTACTGTAGGCATTTAATGGTCAAAATATTATGAATAAATATTTGAATATATTTGAATATTAATATTAATAAACAAACGAATTTCGAATATGATTTTTGGGCAAAAGTCAAAGCCCTACCTGGTATTAAGACGCGTTTTGGTCGATCGGATCACAAGTAGATGAGGGAGACACATTCCCGTTTACACCTGTGTATTAATCTTCTGTCCACTTTCAACCACTTCTGTCCTGATTTCTTCGAGGGGAGGGTCTATTAACAGGTAAATGTATGGGGTTTTTCAGATCTTTCGATCTAATGGGCAAAATAAGCTCACGCAATTTACATATGAACACTCCTGGAGACGACAGAAAACATCAGCTTTAGTTTCTGCTCTGAGCCGCGAGATCACGCCGAACGCTGTGAGTGTGTGTTAGAAATCAGGAATGGTGAGAGAACATTGTGTTTGGTGCGTTTTTCCTCTTCAAACCAAACTTGGTTCTTCAGCCGACAAAGTTTAAAGCGTGATTCCCATAATGATTTTGCGTTAGATCAGTAAGGTGGAGAGTAGGCGAATGAATGAATGATTCAATGACAAATACATTGTTTTAACGGTCCCTTGTCGCCTACTGGTGTAATGGTGTAATTGATACATTCTTTCAAGCGTCAAGTTTCAATTAGTGAATTACTCGCTTTTGATCACAACCGTAGAGCTATAAACTTTTATCCTAGTACTTCTGAGATATTGTAAGACAAAAATAGTGATAATGTGTGGTTGAAAAGACTGTTTGTTCAGCTGTGATCGTTCTTTTGCAAGATTCCGGCTGTGTTTTCAGCATCACAGAAATCATAGGGCTCTAAATATAGTACACAATTCATACAGACAACTTTTATGTTACTCATTTTTTGGAGCACAATGGCACCCATTTTTGGACAGTTTTGGAATGACATGAAGGTGAATAAATCATGGCAGGATTTTCCATTTTGGGTGAACTATCCCTTTAATAAATTGAAGAAAGAAATGGAGATGTTTGTGTTTTTGACAGTGTAGTGTCAGGCCGAAGTCTGAGATTTTTATTTCATCCTTTTCCAAGGACTCATGGATTTTCTCATTCACAGATCCAAGGCAGAAAGCCAGGACGACGCAAAACACCATTAGCCTAAACGTCACGCCAACGGCATAGAAGAACTCTTGAAAAGGTCTTCCAAAAATGCAATGATTTATAGCAAAGCAAGGCCAAAATCTAAATTCCCAGCAGGTGAGTCGGAGAGCAGTCACATGAAACGGTTAGAAAATATGGTTTTGAGGAATAAGATTCAGCTCCTGAAGCATGTCTGCTCTCTGCAGTTATTGATCACACAAACGGGGAGGAAATGTCAGTGGTTTCATTGTCCTTCAGTTTAGTTTGGCCTTTGGTGTCAAATCCTATTAAGGAAAATCACAGCACTCTTGCTGTCTATATCAAGCCATCAAAATGCCACGGGTCAGAACGGCACCTGTGGCATCACATACAAACAGAATCCAAAAGACACTTAAATGCTTGCCCTTTCTCCACTTAATGCTAACTGTGAATGATTTTACATTTCAAACAGCTCAAAGATTGCCCTTTCAAAGCTCAAGAGTCTTTATGGAGTTTCCAAATTTTGACGGCCTCTATCCACAGGATCAAAACTTTGCTGAAAAACCTGTTGCACATAATCTACTACAGTACATGCCTTCTGTAATCTGACTGATGGTTTATCCTTTTTAGCAAGTAAGAGCCTTTTAGAATAATTGTAAAATGTCCACATTCAGCTTGTAGTATTTTTGCTGTGAAATCTTTACTGAATTTAAACAGTAAATGTAAGAATAACATTTATATGATAAGTAATATTTCAAGATGAACATTTACTGGACTGAAGCAACTTAGGTTTACTTCATTAACCATACATCTTTTTTTTTTTTTTTTTTTTGGGTGAAAAATCATGTAACAATATGAATATCAAATATGATCCATCAGGCTTTCGAGAAACATTTATTTTTTCATCTCTCAATCATCATTGTATTGCATTTACATTATAAAACTAGAGGTTTGATCCTAAAACTTAGCATTTAAATATCATTTTACTAAGGCGTTATTTGGAGATGTAGAGTGGCGACTGATATTTATATGCATTTTATGTAAGAAATCTGATCTCATTGATTTACATTAAAAGCTATGACTTTTTGACGATATAAATATCAGCAACTGCACAAAATAGCAAATTTTTGCAGATTTTTTTATTTGTTGCTTTGAGTCTGAAATAAAAGATGAAACATAAAACAAATATGTTTTTTTTTTTTTTTTTAAATAGATTTTGACTATTCATCTGACAATTATTTCATGTCAGGCTTTATAGGGTTAAGTATCAGATGTTATCAGAACTCAGATGTTTCCCTTAAATTTAAGGAAAAATAGATCCAAATGATTCAATAGTTGTCACAAAGGAAGAGAATAGAGCTATTAAAAAGTGAATAGCAGCTCAGATCATTTGATGAGAAATGTCTACGTTTATATTGAAATCTCTGACTTTTGACTGTGGTGTTGTTGAAAACTTCACCAAAAGTCTTCATTGGCTCTCTGGAGGAGAAACAACTGAGATATTCATTTAATTCATTTTTTGCTTTCCTATGGTTAAGCTCAATAAGTTTAAAACTCCCCTGAAGGATCCAATCCGTATCATTTCTCAAGCACTAATGCAATCTGAAAAAGTATTAACCAGCACTCTTTTCTTCATCCTGTGGCCATTAGCTAAATATAAAGGTGAATTATTTCCTCGTCTAATATCCAGCGTGAGCCAATTGTAGCTCCTATGAGGATCTGAAAGTCAGCAAATGTATAAGGGTAAATTAGAAAATAACAACCGAGCAAAGTAGCAGCCATCAGCGAAACCCAAAGACGTTCAGCAGGACGGATGTTGTGGACCTCTGATACAGATAACCTTGTAGCGGTGATGAGAGCTTGAAAAATTTCGATGTATTTGTTCTTTAAACACACCGTGGACGTGCTGAAGCAGCATTTATGGTCCAGCGTACTTGGCTGCGCTTGATTGTATTGATTTCATTATGCAGTCTTGTTGTCCGTACATTTCCAAACACACACACACACACACGCAACTTGTTATTAAATTATTCATTGCATCCCCTTTGCGAATGAGAAATTGAACATTTTGAAAAGAAGACATCAATTCAATAGATGCAAGATGCTGATAATGTACAACACTGACTGAACTAGCGAGAAATAATTGTTTTGCTTAACGGTACGTCCACCTGAGAGCATCTAATCTATACGTGCCATCTCTCTATTAGCCGCGCTCAAATCAGGGGCGGCACTGAATGAACAAGTTATTCAAATGAGTTTCTTTACGCCTCATAAGACATTAAAGAAATACATTAGACAGCAGGTCAAAAGGTCAAATGTGTAAACATTTCCTTCAATATCTCAATGTGATTCACTAAATAAAAATATAGACATATACACTCAATGAATATCTACACCGATGAGCCAAAACATTATGACCACCTGCCTAATATGCTGTTGGTCCTCTGCGTGCTGCCAAAACAGCGATGACCCGCCGAGGCGTGGACTCTACAAGAGCCCTGAAGGTGTCCTGTGGTCTCTCTCTGTTAACAAGACTTTAGCAGATCCTTTAAGTCCTGTAGGTTGTGAGGTGGATTGAACTTGTTGGTCCAGCACATCCAACAGATGCTCAATTGGATTGAGATCTGGTGAATTTGGAGGCCAGGGCAACACCTTGAATCTTCATGATGTCACTCAAACCATTCCTGATCAATATGTGCAGTGTGGGAGGGTGTATTATCCTGCTGAAAGAGCCATTTCCACCAGGGAACACCACTTGGTCTGCAACAATGTTTAGGAAGGAGGCAAATTGACGTCCACATGAGTGACTGGACCCAGGGTTTCCCAGCAGAATATTAACCAGAGCGTCACACTCCCTCCAGTGGCTTCTCATTGTCCCACAGTTCATCCTGGTGTATCACTTCCCCAGGTAAACGGCATAGAAACAAGTTCTGAAGCTAACATCAACATTTTCTTAAGCTTAAGCACCTCTTTTAATTTGTTGGGGGGGGAAAGAAATTCAGGCCAGTATTATATTTTTGGAAAGTGCCTGGCATTTTTAATATGCAACAGTCTGAAAACACACTATTGCCCTCAGGTAAACGGCATAATAATGAAAAAACTGATTGTTTGTTTACTATCTTATCCAGACCTTAATATGTAACCTTGTTAGGAGATGATCATTGATATTCGCTTGTGACTGGTCATAATGTTTTTGCTAATCAGTGTATATTTTTGTTGCTTATTCAATAATTACATTGGACTTAAGGCAATGCAATTCTTGAACGATGCATGTACTACAACATAACACTAGCAGATTTACTCAACAACACATACTTGAATTTACTGGAATTTACTCAATGTGAGCGAGCTGATATAAATTGACTAAGTTTAATTAAAACTATGTAAGTGCAACCACTGAAAAAAATAGAGTAAAAATCAATAAACCATTATTTTCCAGTGTACATGCTATTTAAATGTATTCATTTAGCAAACGCCTTTATCCAAAGCAACTTACAAAATAAGGAACATTACAAGCAATTTATTAAAGAAAACTCAACAATATTTGCTGTACATAATGGGAAGTTTCAAGTATAAGCTAGATAAGTAGCATGTGTGACCTGTGCTTTTAAAAATCTGATGAGTAATCAAGGAATAAGAGATTTTTTACCATCTGTTAACTGGTTAGTCCACCCCTAAGTATCATCTTGGACCTCTAAATCACTTCAAATTCGTATGCGACACTGTTGTGGAACTCAACATTTTGTTTTGTTTTTCATCTCAATTTACTCGGTTAATTGAGATCTTAACACTGTCCAACAGAAAGCAGCAAAATGCATTTAGCAGTGTTCAGTTCTCTGTGAGAAAAAAAGGCTATTAACATAAAATGAATTTGTGGCCCATTTTGAACAAATTATGTTAATCAAGATAATTGGTGTAGGACATGTGCTGTTCCTTAAAGGTGCAGTAATCGATTTCTTAGAAACGAGAGAGATTTGAAGAAAGACTGTAGAAAAACAGATGGCTGAGAGACATTATAAAATAGAAAAACTCAAAGGAATATCACTGGAAAAAGAAGGGTTGTGCTTGAGCTTTAAGATCTACATTAATAGAAGAAAAGCATGAAGGCCTGAAAGCATACACCAAGGTTGCGTTTCTGCTCCATGTGTGAGTAACTTTGGTTTTGCTATGTTTCACATAACCCAGATATGCTGTTGTAATGTTAGCTACAGTATAGTAACAGGACAGTGGCATTGTTTGTCTGGAGCTGCTGTGCTAGTGAAGACTAACAACCAACTCTTGCATGTATATATACATTCATTTCTTGTTCTTCCTTGTCATTCGTTTGTCATCTTTGCTTTATTTTTCACAAAGAATTACTTTGCTTCACTTCAGCTATGATAGAGAGACATCCACAGAAGGCGCGTTTCCATTAACCGATGTTATGCGACTAAAACTTCATTTTTTCCTCTTGGAGGAAAGTCATTCCAAGAATCACAGTAACGGACGTTGGTAGGTTTATGTATCTCAACCACCGCACTGGCCATTATTATTAATCAAAGGAGACGTATATGTGTGTTATCCAATCATTAATGGCAAGGAAAGACCCTTAGCCTATACTTGAGAGTGGCACATATGAGGTGTTTCTGGGTGTTTCTCACTCATTTCTGCTTCGAGGTCTTGATTGTCGCATTTATTTGAGGTTTAGAATCCATTATTTCTGTAATTATTGTGTCTTTTATGAATTTAATAAAGAACTCTGTCTCGTATTCTGTCCAAACATACAGCGTCATCTACGTCAGGTGACCTGTAAATGCGCAAAAACTGTTTCTATTGCAGTTTTGCGAAATATTTCTTTTTTGAATTGCCTGAAAAACCACCTCATGCGAGCGTAAAATCTTTTTTGCGATAAAGGGGAGTTTTTGCGAAATTGACGCGTTTCCATTGGGCATATTTTCAATTCGCAATTTCAATTTGCGCAATTTGAAGGGTAATGGAAACGCGGCTACTCTTGCATTGTTTTTGCAGAGTTTTGTGAGTGTTTTTGCATATGGGGGCGGAGCAATGAAGGGAGGGGCGTGTTTGTTTGAGTTGAATTCAAATATCAACAATGTTTTTCAGAAAACGCTTACTGCACTATTAATTATTCACACAAAATATATACATTATAGTGGTGCTTGCCAAAGCAATAATCATCACTATTACTATTGCACACACTCAGGGCTATTGATCAAAACAAAGCTGAATTAAATTCAGTTTAACTTAAAGCGATATAAAGTAATATGTTGATATAATGCAGTCTGTCTGAGAAGTTTTGCAGCACCACTGACCTTAATTTATGACTGAAAAATTGATTGTTTTTGTTTTGGCCATATGAATTTGTTCGTTTGTGGCCTTTTTCACAAAGCCATCTTTTGTAGAAATGGAAATAAAATATGGTTAATCATACAGCATAAAATGTCATTACAGTTTCTGCAACAATTCACATGGTGACAGATTGAGATGTGTGGTGTTTGGTTGCAAGGAAGAAAGAAAGGGAAAATAACCCCAGATTTGATTCTTTTCACTCCGCTGAATGCGTCTAGCCGGGGCTTTGTAAATGCTGATTCTTCGAGATGAAATGCCCCACTCTCATCTTCTCCAAAATAATCACTTTCATGGTTGTGTTATATTTCATGCCTCTTTTTTCATGATGAATGATACACACAAGATGCTGGAATGGCTAAAGATGCATAACTCTTCAGTGAACTCACTAAATGTTTAGACATCATGGGCCCTATTTTAAAGATCTGAAACGCAAGTATCAAACGCGAAACGCAAGTAACTTTGTGGGCGGATCTCGACACAAATCTAAAATAGGTTGGTCTGAAGTAGCTACATTACTCATTAGGTCTGGTTTGGGCGTAACGTGCAATAAACCAATCAGAGCGTCATCTCACATTCCCTTTAAGAGCAGGTGCGCTTGTTCCATGGCGGATTGCTATTATAACGGCGGATTTGCCAGACGCACGCCAGGAGCGTTCACAGCCGAGGAGACCGACGTTCTCGTCGGTCTTACAAATTTGGGTAAATGTGTAAGCTAGATTTATGCCTATTTTTTCACATCTTCATGGACACCACAATGATATTTTTCCTTGTAATTATGTATGGTTTGAAAAAATGGGAACTGCTGCATCTGTGTAGAGTAGAGAAGCAAAGTGTATGCGTGTTGTGCTACATTATGGCCAAACATGCACCCTTAAAATAGCATCTGAACGCGCCACTGACTTTAGACTAGGATTTTCCTGGTCAGTGGCAGAATTGTTTTCTGTAACTGCAAAATAGCACCAGGGAACGTTTGTGCCTGAACCCGCCTCCTCTTTTCGCTGAACCGGCCCCGGGAGCGCAAGTTCATTCCCTAATTTACCAACGTGCGTCTGTCGAGGGAAAAGTCCGCTGTGCGTCGGGTGCAAAATAGGAATGATGCATGCGTCGGTGTACAAAGTCAATTGCGCTGGGTGAAAGATAGGGCCCCATAACTTATATTTTATATACCTCAGACATTATTAGGCCATTCTGGAACTTATATATAGCAGCTACAGTTTCAGTGGCCTTGGTTTCAGAAAGTATTTCTCCCATTTATTTTACCAACAGGGATTTCAAAACATCCTTAAACACAGAGTTAAAACATGAAACAAACTATCTAGATCTGAATCAGATCTTTTATTAAACAAGATCATTACAAGACTGTTATGCATGTAGAAAATGGGATTTTACTTCCAGAAGCAAACTGTTGCGTTATACAGCGGCACATCAAAATTAAAGGTCGAAACGCCATATTTAGGCCTGGTTTCAGAGACGGGGCTTTAATTGAGCCAGGATTAGGCCTTAGTTCAATTAGGGCATTTAAGTAGCTTTTATAAACGTTCCCTAGAAAAAACATTACTGGTGTTCATCTTGAGATGAAACAATGGCACATATTTTAAGATATATCAGTGCAAGTTGCTTTCAGCTAAAACAGCTCTAACATGCATTTTAGTCTGGGACTAGACTTATGCTTCGTCTGTGAAACTGGGCATTAGAGTTTTATTTGGTCACTGCTGTCATCTCTCTGGGGTTTGTTCACTTTTTCACTAGCCTATTGTCGTACCTCCTCATGGGACCACATGAGCGCTCGAGTTTGATTTGCCATGAATTATCTGCAGACCGTATTCCCTGCACTCATAACTCAACCTACAAACACAGATAACATTGAGCTTCTCAAGGGGAGACTTCAAATGTACAAAACAGGAAGATTTCTTATCCAGTCCTATGATATATTACATCTGAATATTTTCTGGTATGTGCAAATACAAACACTTTTAAAACTCAATAGAAGTCTATTAAATTTACAGTCAATTAACTTAAAACAGAAAAGGTTGTTAAGTGCTTTTAATCACACTGGTCTCATGTGTAAAAGTCTATAAATATATATATACAGTGAGGAAAATAAGTATTTGAACACCCTGCTATTTTGCAAGTTCTTCCACTTGGAAATCATGGAGGGGTCTGAAATTGTCATCATAGGTCCACTGTGAGAGACATAATCTAAAAAAAAAAAAAATCCAGAAATCACAATATATGATTTTTTTAACTATTTATTTGTATGATACAACTGCAAATAAGTATTTGAACACCTGTCTATCAGCTAGAATTCTGACCCTCAAAGACCTGTTAGTCTGCCTTTAAAATGTCCACCTCCACTCCATTTATTATCTTAAATTAGATGCACCTGTTTGAGGTCGTTAGCTGCATAAAAACACCTGTCCACCCTATACAATCAGTAAGAATCCAACTACTAACATGGCCAAGACCAAAGAGCTGTCCAAAGACACTAGAGACAAAATTGTACACCTCCACAAGGCTGGAAAGGGCTACGGGGAAATTGCCAAACAGCTTGGTGAAAAAAGGTCCACTGTTGGAGCAATCATTAGAAAATGGAAGAAGCTAAACATGACTGTCAATCTCCCTCGGACTGGGGCTCCATGCAAGATCTCACCTCGTGGGGTCTCAATGATCCTAAGAAAGGTGAGAAATCAGCCCAGAACTACACGGGAGGAGCTGGTCAATGACCTGAAAAGAGCTGGGACCACCGTTTCCAAGGTTACTGTTGGTAATACACTAAGACGTCATGGTTTGAAATCATGCAAGGCACGGAAGGTTCCCCTGCTTAAACCAGCACATGTCAAGGCCCGTCTTAAGTTTGCCAATGACCATTTGGATGATCCAGAGGAGTCATGGGAGAAAGTCATGTGGTCAGATGAGACCAAAATATAACTTTTTGGTCATAATTCCACTAAACGTGTTTGGAGGAAGAAGAATGATGAGTACCATCCCAAGAACACCATCGCTACTGTGAAGCATGGGGGTGGTAGCATCATGCTTTGGGGGTGTTTTTCTGCACATGGGACAGGGCGACTGCACTGTATTAAGGAGAGGATGACCGGGGCCATGTATTGCGAGATTTTGGGGAACAACCTCCTTCCCTCAGTTAGAGCATTGAAGATGGGTCGAGGCTGGGTCTTCCAACATGACAATGACCCGAAGCACACAGCCAGGATAACCAAGGAGTGGCTCTGTAAGAAGCATATCAAGGTTCTGGGGTGGCCTAGCCAGTCTCCAGACCTAAACCCAATAGAGAATCTTTGGAGGGAGCTCAAACTCCGTGTTTCTCAGCAACAGCCCAGAAACCTGACTGATCTAGAGAAGATCTGTGTGGAGGAGTGGGCCAAAATCCCTCCTGCAGTGTGTGCAAACCTGGTGAAAAACTACAGGAAACGTTTGACCTCTGTAATTGCAAACAAAGGCTACTGTACCAAATATTAACATTGATTTTCTCAGGTGTTCAAATACTTATTTGCAGCTGTATCATACAAATAAATAGTAAAAAAAATCATACATTGTGATTTCTGGATTTTTTTTTTTAGATTATGTCTCTCACAGTGGACATGCACCTACGATGACAATTTCAGACCCCTCCATGATTTCTAAGTGGGAGAACTTGCAAAATAGCAGGGTGTTCAAATACTTATTTTCCTCACTGTATATATATATATATATATATATATATATATATATATATATATATATGTATATATAAAATATATATTTTTTAAATACATGATAGAAAAATATATACAGTTAAAATAAAATATAAAAATATATAATATGCCTGAATATCTTGTATTGTGTGAATTATAGTTAACAGAAACATAATCCGATTCCAGCAGATACAGATTTCCGAGGAAACTACGAGAGATTTAGTGTGCATCTTAATAATGCTCGACACTTACAATGTTAATATGACCATATTATGATAAATATCAGAATATTCTTGTGCATGAAAACGCAGTCAATGTCACCCAGTTGACTGGCTCATAAACTCTAAAACTTTCACTTCATCATACAAGAACATCCTTAATCCATGGTGATTTTAATGCACAGACGGTTGCTGCTACATTTTCTTTGAAGCCGTTTGAACAAGAAGAAAAACTGCATGAAAAGGATAAAAGGGCCATCAAACAGCTGTGTGCTAAAGAGGTCACCTCTCTAGTGTGCACTCATAAGGGGAACAATGTCTGAAGAGGAACAAAGTTACCAGGACACCATCCAGCAGTGGACAATGTGCAGTTTAGTGTGGGAAGCTTAACTTGAAATCACAGAAACCTCTAGACTCCCACATATTGTCTTAAAGACAGATGCTTGACTGAGCTCGTGGGTTGACATAAATGGATCGTTCTGCACCGGGTAAGTTGCTCGAGCTACAGCTGAGATTGAGTTTTGTGGTAGGACGCTGTCTGTCAGCTCTCCTTACAGTACGCTTTACAGCAAATCTCCACAAACCAAGTGATAAAAGTGTTATTTAAACATGTTTACATTCAAAGTCCACTCCAAAGTGTACGTGTTTGTCAATCATCTCTCTGTGACTATATCATAAGTACTGTATGTTCCTTCGACCCCCGTGGTTGACCGTGTGCTCCTCTGGGACAGTGACGGCGTAACTACATCAAACCAGTGGCCCTGCGTGGGCTCCCAGTGTCATCCGACACTCCATTATTGATGTGAGTAATATTCCATCCATCCCTGGGCATATCTATCAGGACCTTCCCCCTCTGATGTTATGAAGCCATTTAATAAAATATAAATGTCTCCCATATTGCTGAAACTGTCCTCTGGCTTCTGTCTTCATTTCAGATCTCACCCGTGAACTAGAAACAAAACATCCGACACCTAGATTTTTAAGAACTGAATTGCAAATTCAAATATCCAAGATTACTTTTACAGAAGCATTGTGCAAAATATGCATAAACTGGCCATATCTACAAACTAGCCAAACAAACTTAAAATCTGCATCTCTCAAATGTTTTGTTATTCTGCCACCCATAATCTGAACTTCTCTTCAGTCACATTAAACTCACGCTGGGCTGGAGAGACCGGCCAAAGTTCTGTCAAAATCATTATGTGTTTATTTTCTCCTCCGGCACTGATTTAATGACTTATAGATGGAAGAAAGGAACACAACTGAAATTGTAGATTAATTTGCAAATGCTAAAAGTCCATGCATATAAATTTAGAAGCGCTACTGTTGGTCTTTTAATAGAACTGTTTTTGCTGCTGTTTTTCTACCACCCACAGCGAAGCGCCAGAAATTTCATACAGTAGTTATATCCAGTGATACTGTTTCCATCCAATTTCAGCAAACGCTGCCTGGATATATTCGTTTTCACTTGAATGAGATGTAATTTGCAGTAGCATCCTGATACAGATTGCCACTAGCGGTCATAATTTCTCGGGATGCAGAGATATGTGGGAATTTATGGCGGATACACAGAGGGTGGCGAGGGGAGGCGTTTGAATCATTTTATCTGTGTTTTCCACAAAGACTCATTCTTAAAAAAAAAGAAAAAAGAAACATTAATGAATGATATGTCTTTCCTGTAGCTCAAACAGTAGAGTGTTGGCGCTTGCAACGCTAAGGTAATGGGTTCGTTTCCCAAGGAAAGCAAGAATTGATAAGAATGTAAATGTGTACCTTGAAATGCAATGCAAGTCGCTTTGGATAAAAGCGTCTGCCAAATGCATGACTGTAAATGTAATGAATCGTCCAGGAGGGAAATACCCTATATTCATTTTTTTCATTTATTCATACTTTTTGTAAAATGGGTTGTGGATAGAAACATTGTCTTGGACCTGTAAGAAACCACCCAGAACACCCTAGCAACCACTTAAAACACTAAGAACTGCATAGCAACAGCCTGGCAACCACCCAAAACACCAGTGCATTGTGACTTATGAGCCACTTCTTCAGATAATGTAAAAATGTAGCTGTACAATAATATCTTTCTGAGAGTTAAATGTAACAACCTTTACAATAACCTTCCATTAGCGTATTCCAATGAAACGATTTCATTAAAATTATCTCGGTACACTTTACATTTCACAGTCAGAGGTCATTTTAGGATGATTTCATTTGCAAAGAGATTGGCTTTCTTTAGAATAGCATCATTGAATGCAAAAACATCGTTTTCAGAGTCGTCTTTTGCAGTTCGTCTCGCTAATTCACAGCAGCACAATTACGTTCTCAACTGCGCTCATTTGTATGCAGACAGATGCAAATCCTCTCTCTCTTGGGGCGCAGTGAACCTGCACCAATAAGCGGCTGGTTATGGCTTAGATAGTGTACATGCACATCACTCACGGATGGAGAAAATGCACTGCAAAAATTAACATTTGAAAATAGAGTATTTGTGACTGTCAACTCAACACCAACATGATCATAACACTCCAAAAATCATTCAGTGGTTTATCCTTTCCAGGATTTCTATAACGCTTCGAATTAACAATTTATATTATATATGTGATCTATAATAATTATGCAATTTTAAAGGCTCCTAATTTTGTTTTTGAGTCTCCTACAATAGGTTTACATGCATCCAAGGGCAAAAAAACACTACTTTTCCCATAATCTACATTGCAGCATCAGCTCTATTCTTACAGTGACTAAAACGGTTCCATAAAGGATTCAGTCTCTCTAAACCCCACCTTTCTGAAAGCCTACTCTGCTCTGATTGGTCAGATGGCCCAGTCTGTTGTGATTGGTCTATCATTTACAGTGCGTGTCAGAAAAAGAAACGTCCATTACCATATCTGAACTTCAGCTCCGGAGGATTCCTCAGCACTTGATACACAGAGATACGAACAGTAACGATGTCGTCAGTTTTACCGTATCAATTCCAGCACGAGTTTCATCCTTTGGAAGTGCAGCAAAGTGGATTTGCTTTCGCAGCGCAGAAAACAGCATCTTCTCGACATGAACAACACAAACCAAACTCTTCCAGTCTCAGCTACAACTTATGCCTGGTTCAGATTACACGATTTTAGCTCGATTTTGGCACGATCCGTTTGACGTAGGGTGTCGTGGGGATTCGTAAAAAACGACAACGGGCGTCGGGACGCAAGATTCGATCGTTTCATCTCGTATAGCGTGTCATAGTGGGCGACTACCAGGTTCCGTCAAGAGTGAGTGAGTGTGAGTGTGTGTGTGTGTGTGTGTGTGTGTGCGTGTGTGTGTGAGTGTGAGTGAGAGTATGTGTGCGCAAGTGAATGACTGAGCGAGTGAGTGTGTGTGTGTGTGTGTGCGCGAGTGAGTGAGCGAGAGTGAGTGTGCGTGTGTGTGTGTGTGCGTGAGGGAGGGAGTGAGCGTGTGTGAGTGCATGCGTGTGTGTGAGTGAGCGTGTGTGTGTGAGTGCGTGTATGTGATTGAGTGCGTGTGTATGTGTGCGAGACGGCACGTGATGACTGGTCGGAAAGCAACGTGTAGTCTGACATGTATCCTGTCCACGACAAGATTTTAGGAGAAATCGTGTAATCTGACACAGTGACTATCGTAACAGAAAAAAAATGGTGTAATCTGAACCAGGTATTACAGAGTTTGGGGGCGGGGTCAAAGTAGACGTTGTTCATGGGCAGCCAATGAAGAGCATGGCTGGCATTGCGCAAATTTGTTACAACCTACGTAGGTTCGAGCGGGAAGTAGGACTGGAATGTCTCATTTCAGGCAGTTCAGATTCGCTTCTTTTTTTTTTGGTAGACAATAACACCATTTATCATGTACTTTTGTAGCTTTTACATTCACAAACAGCTGTATTACACACTACATTAAAGATAAAATCCCAAAAAGCTAAATGAGGGCACGTTAAAAATTTGCTTTTATGAGTTAACCTACATATCTAGCATTAAATTGTTGTTTTACTACTTGCAAGATTATGTGGAAAGACTGCGTTAACAGTAGCCGAAAAGTAGACTAAATAGCTTGACTATGTTATTAACCAATAACGGACAAGGCTTGGCATTACTTTTCTTATGGCATGACAAGTTATGTCAGCAATGAGGATTATTTTCTTTAGAATATTAGCATGCATCGATGAATTGTTCACAATAAGACCAGGAGCATACGTTAAAAAAGTCTAATTTAATTGTGTCAACTTTTAGTCCAGGTTGAAAGTAAAGGTCGTTTGATCAGTGAGAAATCCCCATTATACACTGTATTGCTTTTATAAGACTCTATGGATTAAATGCTTATCGACACTTCAATAAAATGCTGGAATAAAAGAGGTATTTGAATGTCACCCCAGCTTTGTGGATTTAGCAATATCTAATTCCTCCTTTATTGTTTGTCGCTCCACCTAAATAATGTTTTCTGAGGGATTCTTTTATCCTAATACGAGTTCTTTTTACGACAGCTTTGGCTGCTGTGAGTAACACAACATCATTTTCGATTTGAATTTATCTGCGATACTAAAAATCTGCGTCTGTGCAAACACCATCCTCCATTACTGCACAATGCCATTTTGGGACAATTTCAACGTGCCTGTCTGATATTCTCTGAAATTAATTACCATGTTTTTATAACTGTGTTCCTGCATGCCATTGCTTTCTATTCCAGCACTGGAGCCTTTTAAGTTAGATCAAATACGTTTAAGACAGTTTAAAGGTTAGTTTGACGTTTCTAGAAGTTTTGCGTAGTTTGAAGAGAGATTTGAAGTTTGAAGACTTGCAAGATGGTTGCTAATGTGTTCTGAGTGGTTACAAGGAATTAGTTTTCGTGGTGAATGCGAGTAAATTGCTAATGAGTTGCTAGAGTATTCTAGGTGGTTTCTAAGTGGTTACTAGGTGTTCATTGTGGTTTCTAGACAGTTCTGGGTGGCTGCTAAACTTCAAATCTCTTTTCAAACTATGTAAAACTTTTGGAAAAATGTCAAAATCACCTTTAAACTTCCAGAGATGCTCGGTTCAAAATTTCCTTTCCTAGTTTATTTTTGTTTCCTTTTGATGTTGAAGTGATATATGACCGAGGCTCATAAAATTCTGTGATTGCACGAACATATAGACACCTCATGCATGCGGTGGTGTGACATCTAACGGTGCGTGTTTGTTATAAGTGCATGCTGACAGCATGAGCGCGTTTGTTCATTTTCAAAACACTGTCGGTGTGATCTGAACGGCAAATGGCACCGACAGCTTTCTTCATAGCGGGGGGCGAATGCATCATTTCCTCACGGTGATGGAGGAAAATGTAGATATTTCAGTGCTTGGAGGTCTAGAAGTGCAGTCGTGAATCTGATTCACCCCTCGTGTATGTCTCACTGACAGCTGAGAGGATCTTACAACAAGTCTTCTCGCAGACCGCTGACCTCTCGGTCCGTTTGAGAAGTTGTTCTGTGGAAACAGCATTTCTCAGCCGCACCAGCGGCGCAGCGCAGTCAAATTCTGCCAACAAAAGCACTTTCCTTCCCTTCAAGCAAAACACACATTTGATGACTTGAGATTAAAGCTGAAATCATTAAGAACATGTAGATGACGCTTCCCTTTCCAGCCTGCCATTTCCTATTAACGAGTATTCCAAGAAAACAACGTTGAGTAAATGTACCAAGCCTACCAGGATTCAAAAGAAGGAAAAAAGAAAATAAATAAATCACTGAGATCTCTTTAAAGTCCCCCTGTGGTGAAAATCAAGTTTTTAATGTTGTTTATATGCTATGTGGTGTTTTTAATATGCTTTAAGACAAACCATGTGCAAATTCATAAGTCAACACCATTGCAGAGTATTTTCTATTTAAAACTGCAGTGAACCAAAAGACAATCTCAAAAACACGCTTTGAAATCGCTGGTGTTTCTGACGTCACAAACTACCTTGTAACCAATCACGTCAACGCGCCAGTGGGCTTTAGCATATCATTAACTATGCTGTGAAGCAGGGGAGTCTCAAGAGAAGCCAGGTTATCCCGGTATATTTTAACATTAGCAACACATTATTAGCTGTTTGAAAATGTAGTCAAGCAAAAGGCGTTTACCTCAGTAAGTTGGCTGTGAGGATCTTTGAGCTCATGCGAGTGAGTGGAGGCAGGGCTAATTTGCACATTCATGGGTCTGCATACACTAAATGAAGCAAAGGTGTAGAGTTAAATTCAAGCTATTTTAAATCATGAAGAACATTTATTCACAGGGAAAAAAAACTTTAAATGTCATTTTGTTGATCAAAGAGGAGTTTAAAAGGATAAAATTATTGACTACATAGGGAGTCTTCGTTGTTTCTCCTAGATACAAATGAGATTAAATGGAAAACAAATTTGCTGAAGTTGTGATTCTACAACTCATATGTTTCTCCTGACAAAACAAACTAGTATCTGACGTTTGTCTTTTCTAAAGTTTGGACAGTTTTCTTAAAGTTACCATGAAATCCAAATTTGATGTTTCTTAATAAAGCACAATGTTATTGATATACTATTGTTACGACCTGTGCCTCCAAAAGGCCGCAACAAAGGAAGGGACACACTATGTCGTCAGATTTACCTCAAGGTTTATTTACAAAATAGAAAACTAAACCAAATAAGTGCAAATGCAGCATCAGTCAAATCGGTAATGTAGAGTGTAATAATGTAGAAAAGACCAGCAATATAAACAAACAAAATGTGGAGCGCGAGGAGTAGTAAAATGGCTCCTTTTAAAGGGCATTAAGATAGGGTGATCCAGGTGAGTGCGATGTAAACACTCATGGAATCACCCATCTTCTAGATACGGAGGTGTCACATACCAGACCGTTACACTATTATAGTTTTTATTAATATTTTGAATTAGATTTCATTTTTATATTTTCATTTTACCATTTTAGTAAAAAGTTTTTTTTTTTTTTTAAATGTTTGGGTTATTTTATAGTTATCATCAAGTTTTAGCATATTTAGTGTTATTTATTTTAGCCCAGTGTCTAATAAAATAAAACTTAAAATTCCCAATCTAGCATTTTTACAGCACAAGCGGAAGCTGATCTTCTAAAGAAACTACCAGAGGAATATCTCAATCTGTGATGAAGAACAAGATCTTGTATCTCACGTCAGAATCAGACGCAAACATATTTTGCCTCCCCTCAGGCTGATTTCTTGAGCAGTTGGTGTAAGGCAGTCTGGCATAGATCCAATAGGACACATTATCGCAGAAAAGGAGCTCGAGTGAATGTATTCAGCTGTTTTGCATATCTCAGAGGGATTGAGCAATTGGCATGAGTGGGAAATGTAAATCCTGAAGCGCGGCACCAGCTTCTGAACACGGCTGCAGGCAAAGTGTGGGATATTATCAAATGAAGTTGCAATCTGTGAACGTGCAATCTGCCAAGAACAAACATTTAGCGTTCCTGTAAATTTGCTCAATAGTGAAGTCAGATGGGACGTTTAGAAGGGTGAAAGTGGAGTTCAGCGGGACACGCACCTGAACACTAGCTAAGAATACTTACTGTTTACTGCCTACTTACAACTAGAAAACTGAGTGAAAGAGCACATTATGTAACATTCCAAACAATAGGATACTACATTGTCACATCATGACCTCATGTTTAAAGTTATGTTTAACATAAAAGAAATTCTTGGTCTGGTTACCAGACATACTGCCGCTCGGTCCTCAACGGCAGAAAGCTCTCCATCCCACCTGTTGCTAAACCTGTTGCCAGCACCACCACCATTTAATTTGTACTGTAATATGCGGAGAGAGAAATACAGGTGTTAAAAATACCCTACTACCATACTATTTGTTCTAGCCAAAAATGGTGCCATTTCACATTGTGTTCATGCACATCCTATATATTTGTTCTGAATGAAGTCTTTAGTTTAGTTTAATGTCCAACACTATCAGAGCAGTAGGCACTTTAAAAGGTAGCTGTCTATGTAGATAACACACAGCTCATTGGGTTCTGCAACAGAGCTTGTGTATAAATAGGCAAAAATCACAACATACTGTATAAGTGCCTGACTTTAAAGTCAGCAGGGCCGTTTTTTGACACGTTCACTGCTGTGGAAGTTACACATTATAACAGCTGACTATCACTAAGAGTTAACAGGCATCTTGTTTTCTCCATGGTCATCTGACTGATGGTGCGTGTTGAGGTTGAGTGATCTGTTGAGGTAAACAATTACCTTGCTATCACAGACCTGTCATGTAGCGTATCCATCTAGCGAGATCTTATTTTCCTGTTCTGCATGAAAATAAACGCAAAAGCATCCCAGCGTGGATGACAACATGAAAACACCCCTTTATACTGAGACTTCTTCATGGCAGCCGGTGCGTTACAGGTTACAAGTTGATATTATGGCATTTAAGAGAGTCGATACCTTATAAAAAAGTTCATTATATGAATCTAGTAGCTTTGTTCACGAGTGCAATAACAGCAAAGGTTTTTATAAAAGCATCTGTTCAATAAAATGTTATTGAAGGAACATATTGCATCTCAAAATTGGTTGGTTAGTGGCGAGCGTGCTGCCTATCCTCCAGCTTCAGAGGTCAATTACTTGCTTATTTTCCTTTCATGCAATTAAGTATGATGCTAGTCATTACAGTACATCAAACATCTTATTATGTACGCGGATGGGAGTAGATGAGATGCGGTTTTCTGTGCCTCTTACAAATGCAAACATCTGACTTCAGCAAGTATATCAGGTCACACGCAAGGTCATTGTCAATGGCCACAGATTCACGGGTTGATAATTACGCTAGAACGAGGTTCTCGCAGGGCTTCTTCGTTTGTCCGAAGACACTTCTCCTTATCAGAGGTAAGGGCATGAGCGCATGTAGGCAGAAGATGAATTGGCTCCAGTCATGCATGCACTGTTTGGCCATAATAACTTGATGCCCATGATAAATGAACGCGTCAGTGAATAGTTAAGGGTTTCATCTTCTAATACATATGCATGGGGAGTTTGGGTGGGCGGAACCTTGTGATCAAACTACAACACTTTTGTTCTCCAAGGGCTTTTCAGAGGACTTTTGGTTCTTCTTATGATGTTAAAAACTGTTTTTGCTGCTTAATATTTTTGTTGAAACTGCAAAGAAAAAGAAAGGGACGCTTTTATTCAGCAAGGGAGCATTAAATGCATTAAAAACTGTTGGTATGTAATTAACCTGACTGTAGACAGTTTAAGCATCATGGTTTGCATCAAGTTCCAAATAATCAACTGAGTTTAAGTAGCTTTCATTCGATTTTGTTTTTGCTGCACACTCCTAGTAGGAGCTGCCCCTTATTAAATCCAGTGTTGGGTACAAAAGTAATGCATTACAGTAACATATTACTTTTTGCTGTAACGCAGTAGTGGAAGGCATTACTAATCAATTTTCAGTAATATTTTACTCGGTACATGTTCAGTAACGCTTGCGTAACAACACACTTTTAGTCCAAAATTTAATTGTTCAACAAAAAAAAAAACAGCAAGACCGCGAGACATTAACGAATGAAGTTATTACCTGTTCGCAGCACTGATCTATATAGAATGACTTATATAGTCATATATGTCATTATATAGATCAGTGGTTCGCGGTCAGTCAACCGCGTGTGGTGTCCAAGTTTGTAAATAAAGACACTAAATGACAGCTTCTGATGTATTTGTATAGCGATTTACTTCATTCATCTCCCTCTTGCTGGTGTACCTTTGTATTGTGTGACATAGTCCAGTAAAGGCGTGTTTAGGGCAGGTTTTACAGGAGTGCCGCGAGGTATGATTTCGGCCTCTGTGCTCGAGTTTGTCAGAGATAAGGACAAGAAGAACGCAATAGTATTCTCGAAAAATGTCTAGTCCTATAGTTTCATAGAGCCATTTGCAATCTGTCTTGTTGTTGTAGCCTAAGTGGATTTATTTTAACCTGCCTTTATTTGGTAGCCTGTTTTGTTTTAGTCTTTTTAGAGGCATATAGGCCTAAGGGTCTCTATTTGTTCTGTGTTTTCTTTCTAAGCAGTTCGGGAATGTTTAGCCTGTATGTTCATTTCTATGGACTAAAATGACTGAGGCTGAGGATTGGTCCTCCAATTGCACTATATACTTCCCGAGAGAGCATAAGCTATGTTTACCTCTTGAATTCAAAGAGAATAAAATAATGGCAACAATAAGAAAAGAACAAATGTGCATCTTGTCATGGCATTAGATTTTACATACAGTTCTGTTGTGTCTAATGAATAGACCCAAGCTATTCCCAGATATTGCCAGATAATCACTTTACCTCTACCATACTTTTAACAGACTTGGATCGTTTTTAATTCTGTCTGTCATCCTTTCTTGAGCCTTCACTTTGCCAATTATATGCTATATTGTTAGTAGCCTGGATAGCCCACGGTCATTATGCTACATCATATCGCCTTCTACTGGATATAAAATGCTCTGTAGTACATTTTGTAATTTTACAATGTTAAGTTCTACTTCTGTAGTTATTTTGGTGACAGTAACTCAAAAGTAATACAGGAGTAATGTAATGCATTCCAATTCTGAGACAGTAATATTGTATGGTAAAGAATCACTTTTAAATAACAATAACAAGTAATCTATAATGTATTACAGTTTGGAAGTAACTTGCACAACACTGATTAAATCAAATGTTAAAATGTGAAGAATATCCTGTTAATAGATGTCACTGCATTCTCATTGATGAGGTAGAGTTAGCTCTATTTTTGCACACAGCATGGAGTAATTACTATCTCACGCCATCTAATCACGAAAAAACTTCACCCGAGCACAAACTAGCTCAGTCCAAATAGCTGGTCCACTCATTATAGCTGATGACTAAAGGACAAGTCTGTGTGGATAGTTAGAACAGGGTCATCACATGGGCAGCCGCGGCGTGCTGGTATCGCAGAAGCTCTCTCATTATAAGACTACAGTACAGAACGCAAAGCTTGATGACTTCTCTTCCGCAGTCGTCGACCGCCCTTTTGTCAGCAGCTTTCTGAAACGGAAAGTGGGAGGACGATACAAGTGGAAGAATTTCAGGTTGAATAACGCTATCTTTATCTGTCATTACCCTTCAAAGTGTTATTTGGGAAGATTTGGCCTAACAGAATGATAATGAACTTGTTAATTATTCAGAGCGATACAAAACTATCAAAGCCTCAGACAAAATTTACATATCACTCACCACCCCATCTGACAGTTATTAATCTCACACATTTACGTATTTAAGGTAATGCACTGAACTTGATACGACGTTATATTCCCGAAATGCAGCTATTCGTCACATAAAACGAAGCGTGTTCTTTTAAGTGTGAGTAATGATCTAAGTAGTCATGCAGTTGGTCCTAATTGAAAATATTATGGTAATTTAAAGTGAACATCGAATGCCTGTGAATTAAAATTTAATTAATGTTGGAACCCTGAGGAGAATATTAAAGTGATTTCTTCTATAATTAAAGAAGCCAATCCTTACACGACTATAGATAACGATTCACTTCTGTGATTTTGTGCAGATGCTTATACTAAAAAAAATACCAACTACAGTACAACTGACATTAAGCAACAAATGTTCAAGTTAAAGAAATGCTAGGTATAAACAAAGCAATGAACATGAGCGAATCAACAAAATTAAACCCCAAACTAGCAATGAGAATTGTAAAGAATTGAATGATTCTGGCTCCAATTCTGATTAAATTTGATGATACCATTAAGATTTCTTTTATGAAAGATCATATTCAGGCCCAGACAGAATTGACGTTTTACACATTTCCAGCACTGATTTGGAGGGAAATGAGTGGACTTCTGCAGAATGGATATAAACATGGTAAACTAAGCTGAGAGTACTGCACTAAACAGCATTTGAGTCTGATGAGCCTTTTTGACATTTACATTTATGCACTTGGCAGACACCAAATCCAAAGCGACTTACATTTCATTTCAAGGTACACATTTATATTCTTATCAGTTCTTGCTTTCCCTGGGAATCAAGCGCCAACGCTCTACTGTTTGAGCTACAGGAAAGCTACTGGATAATTAGCTTTTGAATAATTTTCATGATATGTTTTTCTATTCAAATGTACACAACACAATTTCATGTTTATGAATTTGTGGAAGTAAAAAAAAAAAATATATATATATATATATATAGGGTCCACTTAGGGTCCAATTCTCAGTATTAAAGGTACAATATGTAAGAATTTTGCATTAAAATATCCCAAAATCTCAAGGCCAGTGTTATATATTTTGTTAAGTTTATTACTTACAATATCCCAAATGTTTCCAACTATTTTTAAATCGTGATAAAATTGCGATTTTAACCAAGGAAACGGGGCGTTAGAGCAGGGGTGAGCTGGGAGTCGCCGGTCAATTGACCCTTCGCAGGGAGCTTGATTGACAGGCGATCTAACCAATCATAATCCGCCATCCGCCATTTTGTCCGACAAAGCAGTCAGGAGAGATAGCAGATTAACATGGGAGTATTTGAACTTGAAAAACGGAATGTACTGACGCCTTTCTGCGGTTAAAATAACATCCCTTCTTATGTTCATTCATGTTTATTTGATGCTATAAATTAACTAGAAGGAAGAGATGATCGGTTCACGAGCAGCTTTAACTGATGCTCTACAGCGATCTGTCAGACACATTTAAGAGCCACAAAACGGTATGTATCGTTTAAATTTCTTTTTAAAAATGACCACATTTGAAAGGTGAGACTTTGTTTAATATGTCTAATATCAAAAGTAACCGAAAAGTAACCTGGTCCGTCCTGTCTGTCAGCGTGTTGTCAGTCTCCTCTCTGCTCCGCGATGTATTTTTCACTGCGTGAGAACATGGTGTGGCGTGAGAGCAGCGTAGCTTGTCGGGCATAGCGACAGTAACTAAGGGGGGCGGGTCTTTGCGAAGGGTCAATTGCGTCATATCCGCGTTACCCTCGGTTTCCGCTCGTACTGCGTGGATTCCTGGACAAATGCGGAAGTTGTAGTTGTAGCGTCTATCAAGCAACAAACGTTAGCTTGTTTCGTGCAGTCTTATGGAACACAATTATTCTTTACTGATTGCAGCTGGTTCTGTCGACAAAGCATGCTTAATTTTATATTTTCCAAAGGTAGCAGTAATCGGTAATAGTTATGTTTATGTAAGTAAAGTATTATTGCTTTAGATTTGTGTTTAACGTTAGTTTATTGACATTGTTTATCTGGTGTTTATGGCACTGTAAATAAATATAGCATGTGTTATCCATAAAGATTAATCAGTATGTGTGGGTACAACTACAATATACATGTGGGTACACAAATGATGTGGGTATGTTCGAATGTACTTTTACAACAATTGTTTAGAACACGTAAAACTGCGCAGCGTTATCACAACAATGAATTCGACATATACAGTAACATCTATGATAACCAATATAGTATTAAACCTTACTTTTCTTGTGGTTAATTAATTTTAATGAAATAAAAGTGTGATGAGGTTCAAGAGTCAGGAAGGAAGAAGACAGGGATAGGCGTGACTGGGACTTTATTAAAATAAAACAAAACAAACAAAAGTCGCGCACAACGCGCATTCACCGTGGCAACCGCGACGGCACAAAACAGTTCAAAAATGAGAGCTCGGATCCACCGGTTTTCTTTCTCTGCTTCCAATTTTCTCTTCAGTCTCTCTCTCTCGTTCCAGCGCGGCTTATAAGCGGTCTCTCCACGCCAATAATACTGCAATAAGACACAGGTGTTCGTCATTTGCACTTGACCTACTTGCGTCTCGCTCGTTACAAACCCCGCCCCCTCGCTATAAAAAGCATGTCATTAAACGCAACATTTATGAAAATAGAACTTTACCTCACCCATGAACATGATTTTTCGATTCCCGTCTGACTGATTTACATCCAAGGTGGAATTTAAAACGACAGTTCCCATCATTCCACGCTCCTTCACATCGTCATCAAGCTACGCCGTTGTTGTTGTTTGGAATGCAGCGCCCTCTAGCGGCAAAAAAATCTTGCATATTGTACCTTTAACTAACTATTAACTATGAATTTTGCCTCAATAAACTCCCATTTAGTGGTTATTAGTAGTAAGGTGTTAAGTTTAGGTATTGGGTGGATTAAGGGATGTAGAATGTGGTCATGCAGAATAAGGCATTAATATGTGCTTTGTAAGTACTAATAAACAGTCAATATCCTAGCAATATGCATGCTAATAAGCAACTAGTTAATAGTGAGAATTGGACCCTAAACTAAAGTGTTTCCAAAAGTTATCAAATGTCTTCTCAAAAGTTACTTAAAAAGCTACCTCAAAAAATATTTTTTCCAAAGCAAAAGCATTTTTTCAGAGCAGTCTGAGGTGCCTTACAGTATTACATCAAGTAGTGTTCAATCCACATCAACAGATGTTCAAGAACCATTAGTAGAATCGAACACATCAAAATAATTCGGTTCACATAATAATAATAAATGGATAGCCCAAAATATCCTGCTAAAAGCAAAGGTTTGACTCTCTGCAACAAATCACAGACATGCAGATGTTGGCCCCTGGCACTGGAGCGCTCAAAATCCTCAGTGTTATCCCAGACAAACTTAGGAGTGAGAGATAACTTGACTAGCTTCACACAAGTGCATTTAGAAACACTGGAAGCTCTAAAAAATAACCAGCAGGCCAGGCACTGACATGTTGATAAAAGCTTAAAAACACACACACACATCAGGATACTTCTACAGAAACCTTCAAATAACTGTAAGGAAATCCTATGCGATCATGTTTCATGGCAGGATGAAATTTGTTACGAGAAAGACATTGCATTTATAACCCCTGATAGCATTTTAGGTGTTCGTACCTTTGGCCTCTGCGTAAACACGATCGTTCTTCATGGATCTCATATTTATACCGAGAGCAAAACCTACAGGAGCATTTCACTTAAAATTCATGGAGTTGTTAGTTCTAGCAAACTTCTGCGTGACTGATTTCACAGAAAAAGTATATTTAGTATTTATCTCAAACTACTTTATCTCTTTGACTGAGTGAAATTCTCAGGTACCTTCAAGGGGTCCGTCAGTCTGCAGAATACAGATTACACTAAACTATCTCTGATATGCGTCGACCTGTTTACTTGTAACACCACCAGATACTCTTTCTTTATGTGTTTGTTTACTACACTTTAAAGACATAAAACGGCATCAGAAGTGAGCTAAATCTCTCTTTAGGGAGGCATCCTTGAAGGTAAAAATGATTTATGATTCAGTAAGTAATGTTTAAGTCTTTCATATGTCCTTCATGACATCTTTTGGCTGTCACTTCAACCACATTTCCCTTTGAGTGAAGAAAGAAATAGCATACTGTGCAGTGCATACTATAGTTATCTAAAATAGATAGGGTACAACGTAACGGGGCTAAAGGCAAACCGGGGTAAATGTGCATTTGACTTTATTCACTTTTAAACCAGATGGCACAAAAATTCAGCTCAGCACTTTTCTTGAAGAACCCCAGTGGTGAAAATCAAGTTTTTAATGTTGTTCAAATGTCTATGTGGTGTTTTTAAAATGCTTTAAGACAAACCATGTGCAGTCAACACCATTGCTGAGTATTTTCTCCTTAAAAACAAAAACAGTTTTAAAAATGCGGTTTGAAATCGACAGTGTTTCTTAGATCACAGACTACCTTGTAACCAATCACGTCAACGTGCGGGAGGCTTTAGCATATCATGTGAAGCAGGGGAGTCTCAAGAGAAGCCAGGTTATCCCATTAAATCTTTCTGTTGATATGATAAATCGGGTACACTTAGCAATTTAGCGGGTGAATTGTGTATATGATGTATAATTTGATGGTATGATGAATGTCTTTCTCCATTGACGTTCTAAGTTGTTCACAGCTTTTCTAAGGATGCTGATTTTTAGAAGGCAGCTGTCTGACTCTGAGATGGCAAACGGGAACATGGCTTGTGTAACATTAGCAACACATTATTAGCTGTTTGATAACGTAGTCAAGCCAAAGGCTAATCATATGAATTACCGTTATGTGTCCGACGTTGTAGAGAGCGATACATAAAATGCATTACCATTCTGATACATCAACTTGTATACAAGACTGTATGAGTGAGTGGAGGTGGGGCTCATTTACATATTCATGGGTAACATTTAAGATATTTTAAGGCATGAATAATTTTTTTATATGAATAATGTCATTTTGGTGATCAAAGATGAGTTTTAAGGGATAAAATTATTGACTACAAGGGGACTTTTAACAAATTATTTTGTTGATGCACGTGGAAATTTGTCTGATCCTTGACGCTCTGATCCTGATTGCGGACAGCAATGTGAAGTTAATTCTGAGCTAATTAGATCTAATATTTAATGTGTTTTTTCAAAGTTGTAGATTTATGTAGCAAATGAGAATCGATAACATTGACTATATTTTGAGACAAAGGTCTTGTTAATGATTTTCAGTTTTGTTCAAGTTAATTAAAGCAACAGTTTTTCAATAATGGAGGAATGTGTGAAAGTATGGTATTTGGGGTAACTGGTAGCTGCACATTATGCCAAATGTAGTGTGACATGGCATACTGCATGCATACTGAAAATCTACACTGTGCACACAGTATTCACGGTCTTTACCGCAGAAGCAGTGCTGTTCTGAACACGACTCCTCACTAACATGACATCACACTCACATTTTCATAAGCATGTTTGGCATTGTGACATTATGTAAACAATACACTGTTTAGTAATGAGCATCTGTGCCGGGGTTCCTCATGTCGTCTAATTACTTGCATTAGGCCACATAAATTATTCTTTGTAAGCCCCTCTGGATAACAGCATGTGTGGATCCATTATGAATAAGATCATTTCAGCCAACCAATTATGACCTCTCATTTCTACAGAGAGTCAACAGTGTCAGCTCAACAAATCTGCTTTGAGGTTATAATTAAAGAAGATTAAAACTTCACACCCTAAAACTATAATGTATATTATAGACAAAAACATGTTTCTTCCCCCTTAAATAAAAAAGTTCCTTGGCGTACCATGCAAGTACAGTACTATGGTGCATGCCCATTTTAAAAATGCATTTGTTTCCCCACAAAGACAAAAAGGTGAGTAAACTTCACAAATTATATATGTATAATTATATATTTCAATTGTATTAAATATATGATTATATATTATATAATGCATAAAAAGAATATGCTCTATTGATACATTTTTTACCTGGTACTGCACGTCGCTAATAGCCCTACATATGATCATTTCTCCACACATCTACAGATAACACACACTGATAGAGTTAACACTTCATATCCAGCTTCACATTTCATATTCTCCATGAGACACAATTATGCTCTTAATCTCTAAAACTAGAGCATCACCTCAGATTCTCCAGCACTCTTGTTCTCTTTGTCCTTTCACACAAGTCATTGTTCTCCTCTCAGTTCTCTAGTTGCATTTACAAATTGCTGGCTGTTATCACGTAAGGGGACAAACAGCAGATAGGACGTGTAGGATAGCAGGAGGCAGAAGGGCTCTTTGATTTTAACGGGAGGTTTCGGAGAATAATGTGAGCGAGATAAGATTCACGTTTCTCCCCTTCCAACGAGACGTCCCTGGAGAACAGGGAAAAAGGAGCAAATGTTTAATCTGCACGTATTTCTACACCTCTTAGTGTTTGGCAGGCTGCCAGTCGCCACCATCACGTTTCGCGCGTAGAGTTCGGTGTCTCATTGACGCTCTGTGCTGTAACAGTATCGCTCACATCACTGGATACTGTTAGTTAATGGTGCCCTGGAAACCAGATCAAGAGTACAGTGTCATCTGAGCAGACACCTGTTCTTCATCTGATTTCTGAGAAGTGGGAAAAGATTTCAAACAACTTTTGAACGAAGTGACCTGTCTTCATTTGAACAATCACAAGAAGGTTATATTCGAATTCAAAATGAATTTGAAAGCAAAAACCAAGACATATATTTCCAAAAGTTTGGAGTAATCAAGATTTTTTTATCATATATTAAGATATTATAAAAGAAGTATCTTATGCTCACCAACAAGGCTGCATTTATTTGATCAAAAATACAGTAAACAGTAATATAATAAAACAACTTTCTATATGAATATTTTTTAAATGTAATTTATTCCTGTGATCAAAGCTGAATTTTCAGCATCATTACTCTTCAGTGTCACATGATCCTTCAGAAATAATTCTAATATGCTGATTATCTGCTCAAGAAACATTTATTTGTGCTGCTTCATATTTTTGTGGAAACCGCGATACATTTTTGTCAGGATTCTTTAATGAATAGAAAGTTCAAAAGGACAGCATTTATTTGAAATAGAAATCTTTTGTAACATTATAAAAGTCTTTACGGTAAATTTTGATCAATTTAATGCGTCCTTGGCTGAATAAAATTATTAACCTAATTTCTCTTCCTAACAAACTGATCAAAAACCTGTGCACACCACCATCAGTGCAAAAACACTTCAGTTATTTGTTGCCTCAGAGGCAGTTGAAGTGAACTTCTAACATGGAAGTGCATCATAATGTATCGTTTCTGTGGCTCTTACAGTAGAGCACCGCGTTAGTTAGTTGATTCGATTTGCATAAAAGCATCTGCCAAATGCATAAATGTAAATGTTAGTTGTTGTGTTCAGTAACACCTGGGCGTTTTTGGCTTTCAGCATCAGTTGGGGAAAAAACTTTTAATAAACAACATGAATATCAAATGTGTCCTAATCCAAGTCTGCTCACTATAAATAATGAAATTGCAAAAGCAAACAAAAGAGCTCACTTATTTAAAGGGATGGTTCGGAGTAAAATCAACCTAGGGTCCTTTGCACCATGACCTCGAGCCAACCCGAGCCGTCAGGCAAGTGTTATTTAAATAAACTCCTGATGTACTTACAAACTTTCCAATGCCTCGTTTTATGAGTACAGAACCTATTTGTACTACTGTAGAAGTTTGGTACCATTCTGGGCATTATTAGTGGGGTAATTTACGAGATACATCCTTGGATCTGTTAGTGCCTGCACTAAGCCATCGGCTGATTTCTCGAAATAAGCTCTAACTTTAATAATGTTCAACCAAGGGAAAAAAGGCTTCTGGGGGGGGTGTTTGCCTCGAGGTCATGGTGCAAAGGACCCTAGGTTGATTTTACTCCGGACCATCCCTTTAAGCTTACAACAGAAAAAAACGCCTAGTGGAAAATAGCTAAATCAACTCTATAATATGCACTGAACATGCATTGCTAAGGGTCGAAGTCAAAGCTATAATTTTGAATGTTGTTGTAATGCTGTAGACTGAAATGTCTAAACCAAACAGTTGATGGACCCCATTGACTTACACATTAGGAAAAAAAAATACTATGTTAGTCAATGGGGTCCATCAACTGTTTGGTAACAGACATTTTTCAAAATATCTTCTTTTGTGTTCAGCAGAAAAAAGAAATTCATACAGGTTTGAAACAACTTGAGGATGAGTAAATGATGACAGAATTTTCATTTTTGGGTGAACTATCCCTTTAAGTCTCCATTTTTCCTGAGTTCAAGAATTCATTGGTTATTTTGCTAATATTGAGAATTCCTATGGTTTTATTGATAGGATTATTATGCAGAGTTAATTTTATGTTTGACTGGGCACCTCCAATTAGTCTGTCCCTCAAACAATCCAAACGGCTTTTTCTTCCAAATAAATATGCATGTGAAGCTAAAACCCTATAATGACAGAAATCACTTTCATAATTGAAACCTATTCTATGCGGTTAGACAGAATGCAAATTTTAATAAATTACGCTTATCAATGGCACAGCCATTTCCATTATCGATGGCATTGCTTACGTAACCCAAACGAACTGTGTAACTTTAGACTAAAACTAAGTTTTAAATGGAGTAAGTAACTTTCCCGTGATTAATATGCTGCTTTTAAAAGGAAAGCAGGTGGTAGAGTATTTGTTCTTATTCTTTGGGGAAATTGAACACCAGCATCCAAAGAGAAGAATGGGGATAATTACTTGGCTAAATTGGGAAAATGTTGCTTAAATCAGAAGAATACACAGGAATAGATGAATTCTGCTCCAGGCTGAAGTAGTGTTCGCTCCATTTGCACACCTGACACCAGTTTTAGTTGTCTAATAAAAATGTGCCGTCGTTTACACGATGCCCACAGCCTTTTCTAATTAGTTGAGTATTAATGAATGAGTTTTGCAATATCATATCTTACAATTTCACCTTGTGAGCACTTAATGGAGCAATGCTGAAATCTAATTTGCTGAATCTTAAAAAGTACAACTTGACTTAATAGCAAATTCTCCTCCATGACATTTCCCTCTCTGTTGCAGTCTTTATGAGGTAGACAACAGCCTTCAAATCCACTGAGTTTACCCACAATTACTCAAAGACCTCAGCTGATCCGTATTGTGTGTTTGTCAGGACTCAAGCTGCATCTGAATCGGAGCTGTTGCCATGTGATCAGAGATGCAGATCTTACAGCACTGAAACTTTGGGTAGAGCTCTTCAAAGGCTTCAAAGACACTTGCTGCTCTTTTGAGAAGCAGAGAGGACTATGCCCTTGGCTGGACGAAATATGACCCCAAAAATCTTAAAAGCAGCCTTTCATTTTTTTTTTTTTACAAGAGCTCTTACGGGAATAGTTCAACCAAAAGTGATCATGCCATCAAAACTTGTATGATTTTCTTTCTTGCATACACAAAAGATATTTTCACGTAGCTCTTTTCCAAACATGGCCTCTCAGTAGGGTTGGGACGATACACCTATCTCCCGATTCGATACGATCACGATACTTGGGTGCCGATACGTTATGTAATGTGATTTTTAAGAACTGAGATTCTACAAGTATTGCGATTCGATATTGCTTTGTACTGCGATTTTTGTTTGCTGACGTCTCTCCGTCCGTCATTTTTCACTTTCTCGTGTCCACTAGTAATACTCACCGATTCAACACATATCACCCTCTTAAGACTCAACGCTAAGGATTTTTTCTACTGGCCCCAGTTGGACCAGTGGTTCAGATTTTTACTTTCCCTGCCAAAATTTTCACTGGCCCCACCACAAAAAAGTAATAAATAGGCTAAATAAAATAGGCCTAGTAATTAACTTCATTGTTTTTGACCCATAACCTTAATAAATAAGGTTGTGACACCAAAAACTACTAGACAAGTGAACTGTCAGTAATAAAGTAAGAACAAATAATCAAATTACGAGCAATAGCACAAATACAATAGAACAAAGATTTTTGTTTTTGACACTGCTTTTCATATTTTTCAGGTAAGTATAACAGTAATTTTCAGATTTTCAGGTAGAGAAAATGAATAATCAAATGTAAAATAGCACTGCATAGTAGTGTTGTCAAAAAGTACTGACTTCGGTACTAAGTCGTTACTGAACTTATTAAAATGTGACGCTGTTGAGCGGAATCGTAAACACCTCTGATTGGCCATTGTACTCACGCGCTCATCAAATATGTCTTTGATTGGCTACAATGATCAGCACTTCAAAAACATGTTTTAAATATACATCAATGACGCTCTTCAAAGATACACACGGGAGCATTTGAAAGCAGGCATCTATCAGCAGACCGGCCCTCTGATAGACCAGGCAAACGCTCCTGCTCCAAAATTCAGACATATTACATCTGCCATGTTGTTACTGCCATGTGACCTACCAGCGTCAGTTGCGTCGCTTTACTGCCATACACAAATCCTCTCCTGTGGCCTCATGGTATAGTAAAGTGTCCATCGAATGTACACTTCAGAACCTCGGCGAGATTAGTAGGTCAATTGGGTACTTTTTGCCTAATGTTTTGCGAAAACTATGTCTTCGGACGTACTAATCTTTTGGCGTACTGTATTTCACACACCATATAGTAGGAAAGTATTCGATTTTGGATGCAGCGAGTCTATTACACATATTTGAAACAACATGATGGTGAATAAAATGGTGCATCTCATTATATCAACTCTCGTTTTCTGTTACTCGCCTTTTTAAGACATTTATTTTGGTAACGTCATATAATGAATTAATTGAAATGTCAGTTGAAACTATCTGCATTGTATCTGTGGTTCTGATGCTGTTGTCATCAGGTTTCTCCGTTTTAGACCAAAATATAGAGTTCAGCGCAAACCACTATCATTCTAAGCCCTGGTAAATTGGAGAGGAGAGATCTCGCCCGCTGAAGATCAATTGGAAAGTGTTTGTGGCTCGCAGCGCAGCTGTTGCAAACATAATGACGCCCTCATCGTTTCATCACTAAAGGGTCTGTGACATCAATTAAATGAGATACTCAAAAGGGCTTCAACTCAGCACAACTTTGGAAGTAAAGGGAGAAACGTTTCACAGCGAGGGAATCGTGTCTTTCATCATCTCCTTTATATTTGATCGAACACATGCTTCCATTTCGCTCTTTGCCCCCAAGAGTTCTTTTGTCAACTTCAAAGACAGTGCATTGTGGGACATTTGTTTCCAACACATTATCCTTTTAAGTCCAATCAGTTGAGAGGAATAATGGGTCTCTGGTCTGTTCTGATGGGATGCGGACAGCATGGATGAAACAGAGCTAAATGCAAATAATGCAATAAAATCAACCTTTTAATCGTGCATGGTTACAACAGAAAATAAATAGCTGTATTAACTTTTAAAATGGAATAAAACCTTAATCTCTTGGTTTCCATGCCCAGCAGGTTTCACCACCTACCTGTATGTTAAACTAATTATTATTTTATTTTTACATTAAATGCCAACAGGACATAGTTGAACATTTCAAATTTAAACTTCTAGTCCAAAAAGAGAACTAGTTAAAGGAGAACTCCGGTCAATTTTAACATTGAGCTCATTTTTTTGTACATTTGGAGTGCTGTCAATACAGAGAACAACGACAAAAATCGGTGTTGCCTACACCGAGTTATTCTATTTTTAAAATTTGCACCCTGTTGACTTCAATAGGGCAAGTAGTAAGCCTGCTTTTTAGCCTCTTAACATCCTTTAAGTGTCATTACAAGTGCACAGAAAATGTGAGTGATTCCTTCCGAGTGAACACGGGTGGATCTGACTGCAGTAGATGTTAGAGATATTAATAAAAACTAAGTTAATTCAGCCAGCGCTCATACCTTTGTTTACATTCTGTTTTCGGTGGAAGGCCATAGTAATCGATTGTCGAGTTCACGCGCATAGGTTTAGTTACCAATGATCACGCGCGTGAACTCGACAATCGATTACTATGGCGTTCCACCGAAAACAGGATGTAAACAAAGGTATGAGCGCTGGCTGAATTAACTTAGTTTTTATTAATATCTCTAACATCTACTGCAGTCAGATCCACCCGTGTTCACTCGGAAGGAATCACTCACATTTTCTGTGCACTTGTAATGACACTTAAAGGATGTTAAAAGGCTAAAAAGCAGGCTTACTACTTGCCCTATTGAAGTCAACAGGGTGCAAATTTTAAAAATAGAATAACTCGGTGTAGGCAACACCGTTTTTTGTCGTAGTTCTCTGTATTGACAGCACTCCAAATGTACAAAAAAATGAGCTCAATGTTAAAATTGACCGGAGTTCTCCTTTAAGTAATGCTAAACAATTCATTTTAAATCTTTTTAATCATTTGTATGATATTGTATTATATTACACCAGTATTATATAAATTATATAATTTCATTTTTATATTAACTTATTTTAATTTAATTATATTTACTTGTTTGTTTATTTATTTTATTAATTACAATGTTTTACTTTAAATGGGTTGCCAACAGTAAGTAGAACATTTCTAAATATTTAAGAAAAAGCTTATCTACAATTACAGATTCCTATCTGGAAAAAAAAAGTAGATAATTTGCTCAGCAGCATTACAGAGGTTGTGTGAGATAACAGAGGGACTGAAACTTAAAATCTCTAAAACACAAATTCACCAAACCTCCTCAGGAAAAAAACTAGTCCTGTACCAATAGTTCAGCATATGAATCCCATGCAAACTGCCCTGTCTTAATAGCTCTAATGTGTTCAGGTAAATGGATGTCTGTGCACTGAAAACTCCAGTGTGTTGTGGACTATTTTTTATTTACCAAGAACAGATTTCAATTTTGATATCATGGCCTGTCTTGGTTCAGTGTAGCTCCAGGCAAGTGAACTAAAAGACACAAAGTCCGAAAAAAGGCCTCAATAAGTCACACAGGATCCAGTCAGACATGCACAAAGAGACTCGTGGTCTGGCCATACAGAAGCCCGAGGCTAAAGTCGGGCCTTAAAGCCAGAGAGGACGAAATCTTGAGCATTCAGACAATGTGCGTTTGTTTCCATTTCAAACTCCCTAAAAAAGCTTTTGCATTTGATATCATCTCAAAGACCGCATTCACACTGCAGTGTTGAGAGTAACAACAAGCTGAGTCACAATAATTATCATTCATCATGTCATTCCATCCTGACATTGTGATACAGCAAATTTCAGCTGTGAAAATTAACTACTGCAAATTAATATTAGGCGCTCATGGGCGCTGGCTCAAGGCGCCTCACTGACAGATATATGTAGAGCTACGGGCAGGGCGACACCTAAAGCTAGGTTTATACTCGCCGCGTCCGCACGAGTGCGAAGCAAAAATGACGTCACTGACGTACGCATTGGGTGCACAAGACACCATTTCACTTGGCGGTGTGCACGGCTTTTTTTGTAACGCGTGTGGCTCCGCATCCGAAGATGCACGACTTCCAGCCGAATCTGGCCGAGCATGTACGTCTCACCGCACCAGCACCCAGTTTGTGCGTCTTAAATTAGTCGCTTACATTTACAAAATGAGCCTATAGCAGACATAATCCATCTTAATAAAAATAAAGGTCCACGTTTTATAAAATGTCCACGAAACTTAATGAAATGTTTAATGAAATTAGAAAGTATTTAAGAGACCGTTAATTTAGTTGTATAGCCTGCATACATGTTTTTATATCCACATATTTTGTTCTAAAGTCACAACTAATAATCTCATGGTTTACTGGAATTTACACGATTCTTTTTGGAGTGTGGTATTGGTGGTGATGTACTAAAATAAACATTGTCACGTGTGGACCTTTCTTCTTCTCACCGTTGATTCCTGATGGTTAAAAGGACAATTACTTGAGTCGCCCCCTGCAATGGCGAGCGAGTCTAGTATAAACGCCTCGTCCGTTTGGAGAGGTGCGCGCACAGTCTGCGGAGACTCACGCTGCGGAGCCAGACGAAAGTATAAACAAGGCTTAACACCTTCGCTAGACTCTATAGCCTCCGTGTAAAGCCGGTGTCTTCCCGTATACTCGCCCCCAGTGGCCAGTAGCGCGAAGGACCCGTTCTTAGTGTCAGCTTGCAACGCCACTCCCGCCCCGCTGGGCCGGATACGTGTGTCTACTGCTCCAGTAGTGTTCCCCAGAAATTTCTAACCCTGTTGAGTTCCTCCCCAGAAATGTCTAACCCTGTTGAGTTCCTCCGTCACCCCTATGGCAGCCCGTGTCTTTCCCTCGACAGAGTCCGCTCTGTCGTCTCTGCTGGTATTCTTTCCCCCCTATAACTAGGCTGGAACCACCCCAGAGACTGCCATATGTCGTACTACCCTGCTAGTCCATATGTGTATCCGTCACAGTGCCTCCCTCCAGGGTAGGATGTGGCTTCCACGGCGTCCTCTTCCCCATTATCCAATAAGTCACACTGAGTGGGTCTTGCGGAACAGCAGTGACTGCCTTCTCGGCTTAGAGCTCCTACTTTCTGCCCAACACTGCGGTCAGACCAGGAGGCTCAAGCGGAGCGCTGGAAGAGCCAGCAACAGTGGCGTGTTGGTAGATATCCCCATTCGTCAGTAATGACATATGCCATAGTGAACTGACGAAGGGGAACGTCTCAGTTACGTATGGTACCCCTCGTTCCCCGAGGAGGGAACGGAGACCTACGTCCCGTCGCCACAGTTGCTGAGCTCCCGCTGTACGGCCGAGTCACAAGTCCGGCTCCTCAGCGTAAAAACAAGGATGCGATGCACCTGCCGCTCATTATATGCCCGCGCCTCGATTATTGGTGCAATTACCGCATGCCAATGTGCATTGGCTCGTTTAGTTACACTCGAAGTAGATAGGCTCTCGAGCGAGATCCCCATTCGTCAGTAATTACGTAGTTCTCCATACGTAACCGAGACGTTTACTTGTCACTAGCTAAAATAAAATAAGTTCAAGATTTAATACTTTATTTCAGTTAACATTTATTTTATTCCAAGTAACACATTTTTTATGCTTTTTTATGCAGTTGAATCAATGTAACACTGACTCAAATTGATTAAACAACAATCGCTATAAGCAGACATGTGATACGCGTATTTAGTCACAGTGTGAACATGTCCGTAAATTGTTTACATTCCCAATCGTGATATTGCAGCTTTTGAAATCTGGCACAGACACAGTGGATGACATCGCTGCAAAGTTTCCCCCAAGCATGCAACAAAGAGGAACGGCACATTTCTGTGTGTGAACTAATCCCGATGATTGACACCCTGTTTACCTGCAACCCTTTACAGCCTAGAAAGTGAATAGATCTCCTGTCAGGGCTTTCCTTATCTAGCCCTCTTTCCACTAGTTCAATATTTTCTGCAACCACCTGCCAAAAACACACGCTCACAAACAATAAATCTCATGTACGGCTTACTCAATGCCTGCACTTTACCTTCTTCCATTTAAATGACATTTCACGCATCAACAGAAATATTTGTTCTCCTCTGAGGACGCGCCCACGGTCTCTCTCTCGCACTCATCCGAGATGGTTCTGCCACAACTTCTGACATGCACACAGACTGGGGGAGGACAAACAAGCCTCGAAACAGCAAGGATCCCAAGGCTCTGCTGGAGAACAGGTAAACTCACTGAAGATTACTGCAAGCTCTGGAAATGGAAACATCTCATTTAATCAATCACTTACTTTTCTTTGTCTTCACACAGGCATCAAAGAGGATTTAAGAGCGCTGAAAAGAGGCCATCGTGTTTTCAGTTGGTAGCAATTTACGAAGCAAGAAAAATAGCATTCGGATCCTCACAAATGTTTAGAAGCTGTTGTTAGTGACGTTTGCTCGGATAGATAATACATTGGGAAAAAAATGGTGTTGAAACTATTTTCACTCAGAAATTGCTAGTAAATAAAAGCAAATACAAAGAAACGTCAAGAAACACATTTAATTAAACATGAAATTTTGAAGTAGAAAATTAGTATTTTCTTGTAAAATGTACTTTATTTACATTCATTTTACGCTGAAAATCAATTTTCGCTCATAAATTGCTAGTAAATAGCAAACAATTATAAAGAAACGGCAAGTAATGCACTTAATTAAACTTGAAATTGTAGGGGAAAAAATGGAATAGGATTATCCTGTAAAATGTACTCCAATAATCTTTGTTTCATGTACATATTTGAAAAATCATTTTTAACAGTGCAGTTAGGGTTAGTGGTTTGAACTGACCTCTAACCACTTCTATATTATATAGTAGTATTATCACAGTCAGAGAATATTATTTTACACATTAAATAACGTCAATGAAGCGCATAGCAGCAGGGAGCTAACTCTTGCCATGAGTCCTTGATAATTGCTGTACTGTCCATGAAAATTGGACATAATTAACTGACAAGGCCCGAGATGATTGGAAACAAGATCAACAGAGGCCTCGGATTGAGACGGGTATTATCACGCACTCGAGCGTGAAACGAAGGCAATAATTGTTCTTTAAGATATAAATGGAAAGATTTTCAAAGCATTAAAGGGCAAATCTAGAGCTCAGATTTAAGGATTGAAAAAACTGACACGCATACAGGTTTGCTCTAAAACGACACTCGACATTTTCCATATTGAGGGATTTCGTGCTGAACGTTGCATACACAACGCTTAATTGCTTTTGGAAAACAATTGGGGATTGAAATCCCACATCATTATTCCTCCTATACAGATGGAAAAAAACAGTTGACACCAGCGTTGTTGGAGTGTATTCAATAGTCATTTGCCACTTGGCGGTTGGATTTCTTCAGACTGCAAATTTGCAATTAAATACAAGCCTCACCAGCAACCCTGAGGATACCGAAGCGACATACTCGCTCAATGAACACATAGAGCCTCGGTCAGCAAACACGACGCTCTGGCTTACAGAGCATTATGGGCACAAATTCGCCAACGTCTTGTTGCTTGTCTTGTATGATTCCAAAGCTAATTAAAACGCACTGCCACGGGAGACTGTGCAGAAATATTTGCACCCGTGCAAACGACATGCAACATTAGTCTCAGAGCAATTTCTCAAATGGCACTCAATCAATCAAACTGAACACGAGAGTGTGGCAAGATGGGACAATGATGTCACAGTTAGAGATGTGCACAACAGCACGCTTTACAAATCAACTGCGAAGCTCGGTTTAATTAGGCTTGTTTAGGGTCATGTGACCCAGACATCGATCAGACACATTTCTTAAGGGATGTTCACATAAAACGTGTTCTTGCATTCAAAAACAGCTCCATGGAGCCCTTTATGAATGCAATAATGCAAGATGCATCAACCAAACAAACAAATGTTGTCATTTTAACAGCTTCTCAGAGATATTGTGTATACATTTATTGATATATATTTATCAATGTTTATACTGTAAACCATATTTATTTTATGGACCATAAAAATTGAATTAAACACACATAAATTATGTTATGAACTATTTTTAAACTAAAAGGATGCAAAAAATGTTGGTCTGTCAAAGTTATGAAAGCTGTATAAAGTTATTCTAATGTCTTTAAAATGTCTTTAAAATACAGAACATTTTTAACACATTGCTTTGGAATGCTCTGGGAAAAGAGCTTTATAAACAAATCGAATTGAAAATGTCACATTTAAAATGTGAAAAAGTTATTTCATCACAACATTACTCTAATAGGCAAAAAGTAACTGACTACAAATGCAAAGTAAATCTTTCTAAATAATAATTTCATAATTTGCATAATTTTACAGTGAATATTATTTTATATATTAATGCCAGTTGTTTCATTTAGGAAACAACTTGTCATCTTTCTAACATCATGCTTACTATTTTTTTTCTCATGGATGGATTTGGAGTACCTGAAACCAAAACTGTTTAAAAGTCCTGGTATAAATGGGTTTTTATACAAGGAAACAAATAATTTAACTGCCTTGCAAGCAGAACAATATTGGGAAATATAAAGAATAATAAAATATATATTTTTTGTAAAATATATATATTTATACAACAACAAAAAAAAAGGATGATCTAGTTGACCATCCTGATCCATCCTTAGGATCACATTCACATCATGTAAAGCAGGAAAATATCTACATTATTAATATTTGAGATCATTATCAGGAGACAAAAGACTTCATAAGAAAGTATGTCACCGAGGTCAACATGAAGAATTACATTTCAAATTAGAAGTGTGCATGACTTTCAAATGATGTGCAGCGATTTGCCGGCCAATCTATAATAACTCCATGCCTCGGCTGATAATGAAATTATTCATGTTTTAGTAGGATTTCTCCAATACGGATTGGCCTGAAATCCAATTATGCGTTTGCTCAGTGGAGAACATTTTTTCACGAGAAAAAAAAAAAAAAAAAGGAATAAGAAGTTAATAATGTACTACCAACTGTTCTCTTAAACACTGACAGTACAAAAATTAGCTATGCCAGTATGCAATATGTTGTCTGACGTTAGACCTGCAAAGTAGTAGCCAAGGTCAAAACCTTTAAGATACAAAATTACACTACTTCTCCATAAAAGATATTACAGCAGAACAATGGTCTCAAAGGCCCTGTATCACAGCAGAGCTTAGTGAAGTCTTTATATTTTTAATGGCATTAGTCTCTATTCTGTTCAGCACTTGTTCTGGGATTTGGCAAAAAAACTACTTTTGCTGAAGGCATGCAGTTTGGTGCTAAATAATATTACTATCATTCAGGTAATTACGCTGAATTTATTTTTGAAACACACACATTATCAATTCCTGATGGGATAAAATTTCACCCTACGTGTTACATTAGAGAAGTAAAATGGGTTGGAAATGCCATTTTTGGTGTTGTGTTTTTACTGTAAAAAGTATTTGAGGCCTTTATGTTATAATCTGTTTAACTCAAAGAGGAAATAACAAATGATCACCTTTACAGGACAGTGTGAATGCATGTACCTTCAAGAAAGGCCATGTTTTTGACTGACAGGCTCTAAACACTAGGCTCTCCTTGAACGTCCATTCTCCACACATAATTACCCATAATCACTTGTACATCCTGAGGAGGATTTGCTCCAGTGAAAAGCTTCAAGAGCCAGGGACGAATCCAGGCCTCTCTCTGCTCTAAGTGGCAAAATCAGAGGGGAAAAAAAAGAGAAAATCAATGTGGTCAACAACTCGATGGGTCGAACACACATAGACCTTCATCTGAGCGTGCCTTTCATCCTCTATATGCGTAACAGTGCTTTACTTTTCATTTTCTTTACGAGACCTTCATCCACAATTACTCTTCTAGGGCTCTCTTTCCCATTGTCATCCTTTTAAAGCATTAAGGTGGCGTGTAACAGCTTCACTGAACACTGATGCCAAGCAATTATTTCATATACAGCTACATCAGTGTTTATATTCCTATGCAACATTACAATTCAAACAGGATTTCCAGAGATAAAACTCACATCAAGAATAAACTTCGAAACTAGTAAATATTATATAATTTCAGCAAACCACTAATGTTGTCAAGATATATTTATCTTGTCATCTTTAGCACAACATCAAAGCAGAGGAACATGATTGGAAATGAGTCTCGTTAACACAACACCGGCAACAACTTACAGCACTGTGCATGCATAAATTAGGAATATTTTCACTTAATGTCATTAAAAAAACAAAATCACAGATTTTTTAGGTTTAATATTCATACACAGTAACTAGATATAGACAACATATAAAGACACTAAACTAGAAAATTACTAGGATTAAAAATAGACAAACAATTTATTATAACCAAAAATCATAAATGTGCATTGGCTGTAATTACATGTCTAACACACTTGGTTTATCTGCTCAGAAGCAACTAAAGAGGCCAATATTATGACATAATGAGCTATTTCTATGTGGTTAAGTACAAGGATACAGTTTAATGCTGCTTTTCATAACTATAATAAAATACCTGCTTCAGTTTCATTTGTAAATAATGATTTTCAGTCTGCTCCAAAGGACATTCGACTTTAGATTTAGCACGAGTGCATGCATAACCGTTATTTATTTGGAAAGAAAAGTCATGTAACTCATTTAAAGGTCCAATGAACAAAACATGAAACACTCATACCTATTTAAACATGATTTCTCAGAGGGGCGTCCACTGGAGGGCGATGTTACAGGCGACCACAGGTTTATAATGGCAGCACGGCCTGCAGTGAGAAAACTGAATTATGCATTCAGACTAAAGACCTCTGTGCTACTTTTAAGGGTTGCCTTATGGAGGAAAGCCCCGAAGACAGCTTTTCTGAAGGCTTACTGTTTGGGGTAAATGTGAAAACCAATAAAGCTGAAGTGTGTAATTTTTTGGATGCTAAAACACTTTGTTCTGTCCCAGTTTAATACGCAGTCAAATATACCAGTATGTAAGTCATTTCTCCAAAAAGTGAAACACTATGGCTGCATCCGAAATCACAAACTTCCCAGCTATTTAGGTGAAAAATAGTATGTGACAAGTCAAAAGTAGTATGTCCGAATTCACAGTACTCATAAAAGAGTAGGCCAAAAAGTACAAGGATCACCTACTAATTCTGCCAAGATTCTGAAGTGTGCATACGATGAACACTTGACTATCCCATGAGGCCACAGGAGAGGATTTGTGAATGCCAGTGAAGCGACGTAACTGAACCGGTACTAGGTCACATGATAATGTCAACATGGCGGATGTAGTACTTTAATACTACACACACTCATACTATATAGAACATAAGTTTTAGCAGAGTAATTACTCATTCAAAATAAATAGCTATTTAAAATTTCAGACACGGCCTATAACTTTGGCGCTTTCAAAACATTGATTTGTTTGGGGCGGGACTTTCTTTTTGTCTGACCAATGACAAACAGGAATTGCAATTCTGTTTGGAGACACAAATTACACACTTCAGCTTTGAGAATCGGTGAACCGCAAACTACAAGCATCCATCATCACTGCAATAGAGAATATAAACTCAAACATATTAGTCAGAAATCAATAAAGGAATTATAGACATAAATTTGACCTAATGGCATTTCTCAATTGGAAAGTCCAGATCCAAATAATGACAAATGGTTAGGCCTACACAACGGAGAAACAGGAATAGGAAAGAAAAGAGCTTCCCTACACAGCTCACTTTTTATTCTTCCATATCAAAGCAATAGTGAAGTTTCTTTCAAGCTATCGTCAGCAGTCTTACAAATGCCCTCTGCAGCTTCCTATGCATTTCCCATGGTGCATTTAAAAACCAAATGTGGCATCTCTGGAAAAGAACGGCTTTAATCCGAAGTGCATTACTGAAACAGTGACGGGAGCATGTCGAGTGACAGCACCCCTGCATATTTCATGCTTTATATCTCCCATTGGCCCGCTTTTCTTGCTGATCTTTACTTAACCTGCTAGCATTTCACTTAGTCGTGCATTTCATGCAATGACAAATAATGCATGCATTTCTGATGCACTCTATTAATACTCTCTCAAATGCAGCTGAATAAAAAAAGGAATAATGTGCATTGATTTTTTTTTTATAATTTTTGTATTAGTGCAAAAGGAAGTGAGGATATGTGATTCCAAATGAACACAATACATCTATTTCTCTTTGTCAGGTAGTAGGTAATGAGTTGCTGGGGTTTCTGAATAATTGAAAATGAACAAAGCAAAATAAAAAAAATCATATTGCGTTTCCTTCACCAGTTTTTAATAACTGGGTTCCACAAATACAATCTTCCTCATAGCGAATATGATGCAAATGCAAAACAGAGCTCCTCATACACACCGTTTTCTCTAAGCCCCAAAAAAAGCAGAAAGATTCTTTTCTCATATCACCTTCTCAGGTTTTGGTGTGGCAATAAGTTTTTCTCCTCTGGACTGGTTCAGGTACTACTTTGCTGATCATAGTCAATTTGTTTTTATTGGATGGTCACAGATCAGAGGTTGGTCCTGTTAGTACTGGTGTCCCCCAGGGCTCCATTCTCGGTCCTTTGCTTTTTAGCATTTATATGTTCCTGCTCGGTCAACTACTAAAATCTCTTGAACTTAACTACCATTTTATGTTGACGATATGTAGATTTAGATTTACTCAAAACCCAGTCAATGTGTGGACATTTCCCATCTTTCCAATTGTATTTCAGAGACTAAGATATGGATGACAATTTCCTGTGCTTGAATAGTGCCAAAACTGAAGTCATGCTTCTTGGCTCTCCCCATCAACTGTGTAATGCTGGTTCTTTCGCTTTGTCTGTTGATGGTGTTATATTTGATGCCAGCCTGTCATTTGAGCCTTTTATGCAAAATGCGGTTTCTTTCATCTCAGAAATATTGCACGTCTACGACCTATGTTGTCATTCTCGGTTTCTGAAAGGTTGATTAACTCTTTTGTTTTCTCATGTTTCGACTATTGTAATGCTCTTCTCGTTGAAGTTTCAAAATCCTGTATTAACAAACTTCAATATCTGCAAAATTCGACAGCAAGAATTCTGTCTGGGGCTAAGGTTGTTGACCACACCACTCCTGTTTTGGCGTCTTGCATTGGCTCCATGTTAGCTACCGTGTTGATTTTAAAATCCTTATGTTAAACATACAAGGCATTGCATGATCTGGCTCATTACTTGGCTAAGCTTCTGGCATTCAGGTGTTACTTTACTTGGCTTAAGGCATTCAGGTGTTACTTTATTTTTACTATTATTACTTTTATTTTTTATTACTTATTATTAGGATACTACTTGGGTATTACTTTTGGGCTGTTGAATATGCGATAAAAAAGCTTATCCCAAGTTGATCCTTTCCATATATATATTAATATACAGTACAAAAATCTATTTTTGAGTATAAAAGGGAACTTTATGTACATACATCACAGAAGTTTTGGGTCTGAAAAAAATCAAGAAGCAATGCTTCAGAGAAGATAAATCAGAAACACACGACTGAATGTACGTTTTGATGTTTCCCACATCCAACAAGACTTGTTCTACTCTGATATTCTCAGTCAGATCTGAGTCAAGGGCTCATTTTCACAGGAACGTCAGAGATCTGTGGTCATTACTGCTCAGTCTGTGAGCCTCTGGAAGAGTGAATTCAAAACTGTACAAGCTCCTCCTGAGAAATCATTTAAGAAGTCCTACCATGCAGTTAGAGGGACATTTCTTTGCTGTGATTCAGTTCTTTTTTTATCAAGCATTAATGACGTGGTCTACTGGTCTGGATATGCAAACGCTTGTATTTCCTCAAGCGAGAATGTGTTTCTGAAGGCAACTTCATGCAACTCGTCCTGAGGTGTTTGTGCTTCAGACATGGATGATTCCTCAATTCGTATCGCAGAGTGCTGCTACTTTACTAAGTGATCAGATTCGTTTTTTCCTCAACTGGCAGATGATAAAATAAACCAAATAAATCCCATTCTGCGTATCAATCTGGGATTCATCGAGATTTTAAACTGTAGAAAGAGTGTATCAGCTCAACAGGCCTTATTGAAGCACTCTCTAATGCTGCACCTGCCTAATAGTATGATATAAACCAAAACCATATATTATTGACAACTGTAAATAATTTAAATTAAAAGCATAAAACAGCCTAAATCGCCGACAACACAAAACAATATGGCGCTGTAGTTTTCGGCCGAAGTGTACGGCCACGTGCCGCGTTGCCATGGAAATGTAATTGCGCGGGCTTTCAGTGTTTTATGAATTCACATAACCGGACCTGGATCGTTTGTCAGCTCCTTTACGAAGCAATTTTAACCCAGAGAGTTTCACCCCAATTCACACATTCAAGGAGGCAATTCCAACAACCATTTAGCCTACGAGTTTTATGCAGGCTGAATGGGTTCAACACAGGGTCTCCCTACAAACATTCACATCATGAAGTCTCTCGGGTGACTGGAGGAACGCCTGCAAAAGAAATGGAAAACCTTGGTGGTTATGAAAAATATATTTACCTTGACATTTCATAGTTTAGATGGGCGATATTTTCGAGATGAAATGCTGTCGTTTTGGTAATACGACTAACAAGTGTACGCTGTACTACTCGCGTGTGTGATTGATCAGCGCGTGACAACCCTCACTCCTCATTGGCTGTTTAGACTGCAACATTAATGGCTTCTAAGAACCGTATCTACGATATATGTGATGACAGTGTCTCCACATTTGTAATCTACTTCAGTTTGAAAGAGTTGATATTTTTCGGAGAATATATGTAAAAATAAATAAAGCAATAACATAATCAGAAAATAATTGTATTGTGCAAGATGGTGTTTGTTGCCATGTAATATGTTTAGTAGGCCTATATTTGGTGGATGAGGTGATTCTCATTATATTTTCTTGCAAGTGAACAAATAGTGATCATACAGCACATTATTTCATGCTTTCCTGTTTATCTCGAAACCCCTCAAAAATCCTTAAAATACCCATCAGTTGTGGCAAACAATAATTCTGCCATTTATGTTATGAATGCCTTGAGTAGAACCGCATTAGCAACGAGAAGCATATGGCACTGCTAAAATGAATAACGCGCAAATGAAGTCATTACAAGTTATAGGTGCATTAAGTGGTCTAATGATGACAAAGTTTGGGCAAAGACAATAAGTAACATGAAATTCTGTGCTGAAGGATAAAGTGAAGGATAATTTTGCGAATCGGCAGCGAGAGGAGAATTGATGGATGTGAGCAGTTCAGCCCACTATATCTCACTGATTTTTCTGTTCAAGAACCATAGGACACCTCGAATGCTGACAGTAACCAGCCCAAATTGGCTCCTGAACACAGCCTGGGTTCCACCATTGGTGAAAGGGGTCTTAGAAATGGCTATATACTGGGTTGGGGGTCGACAGGTCCTGTACGCTGGAGACAAGCGGCTCAAATGTGGCTGCATCATTAACGATGCTCCTGCACAGGAACTTAGCATGAAAACAGAGCAAGACCAGTTTGATGTCAACCTGCTGTGAAACCTGATAGAAGGGCCTCTAGAAACGATTGTTTGGCCCAGGTGTTTATAGATAAATAAAACTAAAACCATATAGAAACATTTTCATCATTTCAAATACAATAAACATTAGAAATATATTTTCAATAAATGCAAAACTCAATTAGACTCCACAAATTATTTAAAATTTAATTTTCAGTTAGTTGGATGTTAATGAAGTGCACTTATAAGATCAAGGACACAAATGAACTCAGTGGTGTTTCGATTTAAATGTTCCATTTCTGAGCAGCAGCAAATGACTATGGACAATAGCAGGATTTTTCCCATTAAATAAAACAGCTAAGCCTTTATATTGCATAATTTATTTCTAGTCTACTACCCATTTCAGCTCAGTTTCATGCAGTCAACGGTGAACAGAAATTAATCTCACTGTCTGATCAGTGGGTGACTATCATTATGAAAATGATTGGTACCCAGAAGCTTTAGCTTGGACAAACACACCTGCTGGAGTTTTAAAAGGCTTATTATTTTAAATCTCTTCCAGGATTAGATTTAAACTCGATTCCTAAGAGATAAATAAAGGATTATAAAACTACAGATTGGGGATTTAAAATGTTTTTTGTTTTTTTTCTTGAGACCTGTGACTACTGCAAATACTAAAACATCTTAGTGCTTATCATGTCTTGTTTGAATGTTTTTTAATAGATTCCTTTATGTGTTCTTTTGAATAGAGGAGACTGGACACTGTAGATGGCAAAATCATTTTTCTTAAAGGGATAGTTCACCCAAAAATGAAAATTCGCTCATTAATTATTCACCCTCATGTCGTTCCAAACCAGTACGAAAAAAAAGTAACAAATTTTATACAAACACAAAACAGATCAAAGTCTTAAGAGATCTTAAAACTAATGAATTGAGCATTTAGTCCAAATTTTCTGAAGAGACTCGATCGCTTTATATGATGAACAAATCGATTTAGACTTTTATAACAGACTTTTTTATATATCAGGAAACCAATGAGGTTTATTCTTGTGTCACGCAGCACGTTTGAGCTTCAGCAAGAACCAATGAGGTTCATTCTTGTGTCACACAGCACGTTTGAGCTTCAGCAAGAACCAATGAGGTTCATTCTTGTGTCACACAGCACGTTTGAGCTTCAGCAAGAACCAATGAGGTTCATTCTCTCGAGTCAAGCAGGTTCAGTTGGGCTTCTTTTTTTGTTTGCTGATCAATGTTTAAATGGGAATAAAAATCTGTTCAACATATAAGGTGATCGAGTCTCTTCAGAAAATTTGGATTAAATTTGGATTTGGATCAATTCATATGGATTAGATTATAACTTTTCAAAGCGTCAAAGTGTCAGCTATGTAGCTGTAAATGGAGGGACACAAATCTCTCAAATTTCATCAAAAATATCTTCATTTGTGTTCCGAAGATGAATGAAAGCCTTACAGGTTTAGAACAACATGAGCGTGAGTTATGACAGAATTTTAATTTTGGGTGAACTATCTTTAAATGTCAAAACAGTGGTTTCCTTTTTAGTTTTTTTAGTTTTGTTTTGTTTTTTGTTAAAAACCTTTTGAAACTTTTCTTTATTAAGAGTGTAGACATTCATGCATTACTGTGTGAACTGCACAGGAGGCGAGTTGCAAACGATCTGAAAATAAGCTGGCTTCAGAAGCGAACAGGATAACAATAAAACTACTCTATACATTACCTGCTTAAACGTCCCTGTGGGATGAACGCAGAGATGCTGCTGAAGTGGAAGCAGTTTGATGATATATCGTGTTTGTTTCTGTGTGTGTGGTGGAGAGAAAGAGAGAGGGCTCTGTGCTGAAGGCATGTCTCTTTGCAGGAAAATTAACTGTCTGTGCGCTGTCTGAGACATCCACACTAGTACCCTCTATAATTCGGTGTCAAACCCTCTGCTCATTAATTTTACTGCAGTGTTTCCAGAAGGCCTCTTGAGCGATGTGTGTGGGGTAGACAGTCCTGTTCTCCCTGCCATAACCACAACCATAGCATGCAAATATGTGCTTAAAAATACAAACAGAGAGGCCTGTGTATCTGATGGCGTTTTGCTTTATTTCTGTCCTAGAGAGCAATGACTGTCACTTCATGTGTGGTTGAGGAACTAATAACCAATGAAGACAGTCTTGCAGAAACAGATGTTGTATGGATGTTGGCACACTCTAAAAATGCTGGGTTGATTTAACCCAATTTGTGTCAAATATGGACAAACCCAAACGTTGGGTTAAAAATGTAATTAAAAAATGTAACCCAATGGCTGGGTTTGTCCATATTTGACCCAAAGCTGGGTTGAAACAACCCAGCAGTTTTAGAGTGCAACAGTGTTGTTATTGTTAACTAAAAACTAAAACTATTACAAATAATTTAACTGAAATAAAACCTTCAACTTATAAAACTAGTGGGACACTTATTGTTCTTTTTTATTGCCTTTTTCCCTATCACATATTTTAGTGTTGGGTCAAATATGGACTAACCCAACGTTGGGTTAAAAATTCAATTTAAAAATGGACAAACCCAGCCGTTGGTTTACATTTTTAATGTAACCAATGCAATTTGTCCATTTTTAAATTGCATTTTTGTCCATTTTTGATTTTGTCCAAAATGCAATTTGTCCATTTTTAAATTGCATTTTTTAACCCAACGTTGGGTTAGTCCATATTTGACCCAAAATTGGGTTAACACAACCCAGCAGTTTTTAGAGTGTAGGCTTGGACTTATGCTGATAACCTAATTCACAGCACAAGAGACACCAGAATAAAAATATTCATGAAGCTGAAAATACAGAATTATTTTAGACGAATATGCTTGCAACTCTTTCACTGACTAGATACATTTAAAATAATGTAGGACACTTTTTACTGGTAACATAAGACATCTGGCATTATCAGGACCCAAAAATATTCAACATTGTATAGTAGTTTAATGTAGTACTGACACTAAAAATCTGTAAACGTGAATTTTTTCACACACAGTAATTTTCATTTTTGGATGAACTATACACAATAAATATTCTCATTGTCCATGATACATATTGTTGCATTTTTGTATTGTGACACGATATTTTGTTACACCCCAATAAATTAGGTATCATTCGAAAGCTTAATCACTCAAAATTCATCCTGAGAAATCCGTTTTGAAATTGGGCATTTTAACCTACTTTATAAAATGCTTTTAGCAGGCTCCTCCCCCTAGAGGGCGGTGTCGTTTCTCATATTACAAAATTGACTGCACTATTTTATAATCAACTTTTTCTACTCTTGACAAAACACACATCGTTGGAAAGGTCTGAGAATCAAGGTTACCATATTTGGTGTCTGTTTTGTGATAGAAGTGATATTGTGACAGAAAGTTTTTAAGTTGTTACAGGAGAACGCATTAAAAAAATCAATGGAATGTGGATGGCTATTTTTGGCTAACTTCAAATTTGGTACACAACTTGGTTAGATATATGGCTTTGACTTTATAGCATTTTAGAGGGAAAAAGTACGGTACAATAGTTCAGTACATTTGCTTTACAGTAAACTTAAACTTCTATAACTTTTTTACACTTTCTTTTTTTTTGAAGTGTTTTCACTTCAGCAATATTCCAACTTTGGGGTTGTATTCTAAAGCATTAATGAATTACAACCATTTAAGTTTGGATCGTGCATTTCTATGCTCAAAAAGGGGGGTGACTGTTAAGCGGAAAACTAATCAAATAATTAAAAAAAAAGGTTAAAATTCTTTTAACAAAATTATTTAAAAATCATTTAACTCAAATTAAAATGCAAACTGGAAATATTCAAATAAAAGCTAACTCAAAATATTAATACATACTATTACGGTTGGCAAGTTTATCAAATTACTACTTTTATGGACTTAACTGCATGTCCAGATTCATGACTTTGAAAAGAACAGACATTAATCTTTAATTGGCCTTCAAAACAGAAATGGCAAGGAATTCCTTTATGAACTTTAGGGTCATGTTAAGCTCAAGAATTCTGCCTTGAATTCTGGCCGTCATTTAGAGAAGCATAGAGGTTTTAGTGGTCTGTGACAGATGGTAAACCAATGTGTTCTGTCTTTGCTTGGGCTCATGCAAAACAGAAAATGGGACCAGACGATTATCAGCACATTCTAATCATTATTTAGTGGTTTAATTTGTGCAGTGTAAACAATATATCATACGGAAAATATCCGTATTTGTGCTGCACTCTTTAAATATGATCTATGTCAACATGTCGGTGACAGACACTGTTTCAGGTATAAAGCTAATAAAGATCAGTTTTAACTAAACAAAAGCAATCATTTAAGTTTGTCAACCAGTAAGCCAAATTGATGTGTTGAGATATCATGTAATAACTATTATCTTGAAGTAATTGAACAATATTTGACTTTTTCACGTTTATTTTTAGTTGTTTGAACAGGAAAAAACAGAGATACAGCACATCATTAGCTAATCAGTTAATTAAGGGAGATTAGTGGAAATGTAATATTGATACATGCCAAGTAATTTGTCGGAAATAAAGATGTCGTGGCCATTTCAATCAATATGATCAGCTGGGTTAAAGTCCAGCTTAATTACAACATAAATCAACTATCTATGCTTGTCAGTAAGGATTGATGCTAATGTTATGCTTTGCATTGCCAGTAGGTGGCAGTATGGGATACCCTGTGTTGTGAGGGTATATGTGATTTATAATGAATTAAACATCCTAGTGCTTATAATACTAATTGGTGATCTATGTATTACTGGATTTCAATAAATTTGTAACATTTTGAGTAAACAATTTAATATTAAAATTCTACGAAGTCATTTATGTCTTTAGAAGTCTTTAAAATCAGCACTGAATGATCCATTTATATGTTGTATTTTCTGTGTTGTTGTTTTGTATTTTTCTGTTAAGTACACTTCTCATTTGCATAGTGTGGTCGTTTGCAGGCAGTATTACTGCAGTTTTCAGTACTGCATCAAATTTAACAACACTTCATTCGTGTTTATGTTAGAAAGTGCTTGACCACATGCATGTCAAGTCATTGTTCTTTACGACTTGAAAAAGAATAAATTATGTGCGCTGAAACTTGAACTAGAGCCACAGTTCACAGCTGTGTGTGTGACTGCATCAAAAATAATGATTTGTTATGGTTTGTTGTACTTTTTTTACACAAAAGATGAGACAAAATGTGTTTGTCTACACATGCTACACAACTTTATTGTGGGTTGCATCTGTAGAAGTTTTAAAAACATCATTCGTCATATATTTTAAATGATTTCTCTAAAGCCGTACTCTTGAGCTCGGTAATCCTTACCGACTTTTGCTTGTTTTTGGGCCATTCTTTGGCACATACAGATCAAGCAGAAACTTCCAGGAGTTTTCCCAATCGCTCAGAGATATAGACACCTTTGCAGGCTCATGGCTTTTTAAATTATTTGAGAATTTCCAAGATTCCATCCATTCTGCAAACTTTCCTTTTCCATCTTCATCGTCCTTGTTGCCAGATCTAACATTACGCTTTGGTCGTGGTTGCGTCTTTGCTATTTTACACGCATCGCTCCATCTCTTCTGTTGTGGTTTCTGCTGATCAATGCTTGAGTAAATGTGCTGTCTTTTTGTTGCAGTCTTTGTCATTATCACAGATTCATCCTCAGCCGAAGCAGTGTTTTTCCCGTGCTTTGAGTCAAGGTCCATCTTCATGAACCTCCAGGACTTGCTCCAGATTTTCAGCTTCAAGTCTTTGACCAAAGCAGAAGGTAAATAATAGACGTGTTTGTGTTTTGACCAAAAGATCACATCTTGTGCACTGAATGACTTTGGCTTTGCATCAGGCCATGATGCGATGTTCTTTGGTGGTTGTGGGTTTGACATCTTCCACGATCGACCCCACTCTGACCTGCTCTCAATCTGGACGGATTTGAGCATCGCAATGCTACTGACATCCGACGTTAGCTGGAAATTCAAATAACATTCACCTTGTCTTTGGTAAAACTCTGTGCCAGTAAACATCCAAGAATTATCCCAATCTAGAACTTCTTTTTTTATGAGATGTGCAAGTCCAGGACCATCAGACCTCTTCCTAACCCTCCATGAGTCATTCCACTCTTTCGCGGGATGTCGTTCTTTGAAGGTCTGATAATCGAAGGATCTGCTAAATGCATTCGATGCTCTGCGAAGTTCCTTTCTGCCTTTGATTTCCATTGATTTCTCAAACCAATTATGTTCAGGCTGGAAATCCTCCAAGCTGGAGAACCTCCAAGAATCCGTCCACTCGGTCATGGAGGGTCTCTCGTGATTGCGCTGATGAGTTGATGATTTCCATGATTGTTCCCAGTCTGCCACAGATCTTGCGTATGTCTGTTGGCGCACCGGCTGGGTTGATGCACCTTGCCCTCGTCTTTCCAGAAGATGCTGACGTCTCTTAGTTCTCCAGGACTCAGCCCAGGTACGAACCCCTGCTGGTCCATTATGCGGGAAATCCTCATTTTCTAGCACTCTTCTAATAGGCCTGGGCTGAGCATTGGCGGACCAACCCTGCTGCCATAAACTGCTGTCTTGATTGAGTGTTAAGTTTGTGTACCTCCAAGAACTGGCCCATTCAGTGAGAGTTTGTGATGTGGAGGAAAACTGTGGAAGTGGACGTCTCGGGTTCCTTAATGCTCTTTCTTCTCTACGCTGGCGTTTCAGCATCTTCCAAGAATCCTTCCAGTCAGTTTGCTCTGAGAACTGGAGCATCTCTCCCCGCTTTTGCATTCTTGGCAAAGCAAGTACGTTGAATTTCACATGTTCACTTTGTTGCTTTAAATGGTCTGGTTTCGGTGTCTCAACCTTCACTTCCACCTCCCTACATTCAGCTTTATTTATATCTTCTTTATATTCCAACAGATTTTTTATGGTCGTCCATGATTTTTCCCAATCAGAAGATGGTGCATCCCTCCCACCGAACTGAACTGTGCGCTTCACCTCTCTAGGCACATTCATTATCACGTTGCAGATGTCCGCATGCAGTTCCTCAGGCAACACCGCTTGAGATTCGATTGATTTCGTCTCCTGTTGTGATATAGCTTTTGCAACCCTCCAAGCTTCACTCCATCCGAGGTTATTACCTGTTTTTGACTTCATATGAAGCTGCTTCTTTAAGTACATCCAAGAATCTTCCCATGGTAATTCAGGTTGTGTTTTCTCATTAGCTGAGGGCTGAATTGAATCGGGCATGATATCACCTCCTTTCACAGGCTTCATTGTCTTCCAGGATTCGTGCCAGTCTGATGCACTTTCCTGATTCTGATCCCTCCACAGGTTGTAAAATGTGTTGCTATCACTTTTATTAGTGCCTTCATGAGACTCTCTTCGTTTCTGAGTGAATATCCAAGACTTCTCCCATTCGGTACTGGCCAGATCTTGTTGAAAGAGCGCTGAGTCTAATGCTTTGCTGAGCTTCTCCCACAGAAACATGTCATTGGAGCTCATGTTGTTGTTGGTGTCAAACCCAAGATCAAACCAGGGTTTACCGTCAGTGCTTGGCTGAAGATTGAGAAACTTCCATGACTGTCCCCAGTCGAATTCACAGGGACTTTCTTCAGGTTGTGGTAAAGGCTTCGAGAACTTCCAAGACTTCGACCACACCATCAATCCCGGGCAGCTTTCATTGAGGTGACGTAACAGGGCCAGTTTGTTGGTTTTTGTTGTTTTCGTCGGGTCCACCTGCCTCTGAATCCGACTGCTCTGGAAACCTTGCGGCCTTCCCAAGTGCGTCTTTTTAGCCTTGTGTGCATCAAGAGTGGATTCTTCAGGAACCTTTGCTTTTCTCTCCAGTCTTTTAGGGGTTTTTATCTTGGAGGACATACGCATCTGCCAGTCTTGATTGATTCTATGAACATTTTAATTTGAACGGACAACAAATGAAAATGATTTCTCATTAATTATGAAATGTGGTTTGAGTTAGCGTCTTTTGTTTTAACAGATTAATTAAAGATAGCTGTTGTTATTAAAATTAATATTAACACAATTAAAGTTGAAGTGGCTACAAGCTCATTATTAGTTCTGAATGGCCTTATTATCTGCAAACAAAATATGCAGAGAGGCAGGATCAAACATTCAAATGCTGCATTCATGCCATATCAGAGCTACTGTAATTATGAGATGACTCAGAGATTCTTCTCTGAACTTTTCTTGTCTTTGTCAGAAATGATTATGTTCTATATCAACGCTCAAAATGCATCATTGTGCATTGTGAGTTCGAGAAAGATGTGAGTTTTTATGGGGTTAAAATTGTTGCATTATTCCAAATAAATAGATTGAGATTCACAAATAAATGTAAAGAGTTTCACAAAAAATAATAAAATGAGATTTGCAAATAAAAAAAAAATATTTACAATTGTGTTTTAAGTGTGCAAACACAGCTCTTCCATGCATTCATTTGTGAATCGCTTCCTTTGCATTTGCAGATCCCTGCACGCATTTGTGGATTTTGAAACATTTGTAGTGTCAAGAACTGCAGACAAATCCCCAAATAACTAGACTCCACCCACCATCTACTTAAGCCAATCAGATAACAGACATTTGCGCTGACCAATCATAGCATGCTCTTGCTCCAACCAATCACAATTTGTGATTTTATTATATGCACTGGCAGAATAGGAAGTATAAGGCCCATAAAATTGAGTCAAGCCACAGTATTATATTTTCTAAACCTTTAAAAATGCCAGAGAAACAGCATTCAGCCTCATGATAAACATGTGAGTTTGTGTAATTGGTGAAATTGCTGTCAGACAACTGCCAACAGCATTTCACACTTCTTCAGTCAAGCAGTTTGAATGGCAGCTCCGAGGATCTAACGTTGCATAGAGCATTTTAAATAGTATTTTAAACATTAAATACATGTTTTACGATTCATTTTGTTTGTAGAAAATATATAGGTGGGTTCTATTTTAAGAGGGTTTGCATTCTAAAGAGAACATTTCATGGATTTAACACATGATAAAACACATGTAAAAAAAAAATTGTTTTTGCATTTTATTTATTTGTGACTTTTAATAATTTTTGTGAATCTCTTCATATTTATTTGTGAATCTCAATTTATTTGGAAAAATGCAACAATTCTAATAAGTTGGAAATTAATAATTACAGTAATTTTGACATGGCATGAGCACAGCAATAGCATGATCATATTACAAAACTGTATGGAATGCAAAGGGTTAAAAATATTTGAATCAACAAAATATATCAGCAAACTGCCTCAAATGCACTTTAAGACATTTTTGAGCCACAAAGTAGTTTTTTTTATAAATACTGAGTTGGTCATTTTAGAGAGTTTTTCTGATTGACAAATGCAGTAAAATTAGAGATTCGGCAGGTCCTCACCTTTCCAGAGCACTCTTCCGTACCCTCTCCTCTTCCAGCTGTCGTTTCTGTCGATGCTCCCTCAGCCTGATTTCCCAGACATCCTTCATAATTGAAGAGCCACATACTAACACCTCTGCGTTTTTGTCCATTATTGTAGAGACTCCTGCTGTAAGCGGAGATGAAGCTGTCAGTGGAAGAACGAAATTGGATTTTACAAGACTGCAATGTTCCCTTGCATAAACTAACCATAAAATATGCATTTGTTTACAATAGCTCATCTAATAGCATGCATTTGATTAAGCTATTTCATTTAACCAGAGCAGGCAATTAAATATAAACGCAGTACAAAACAAATGCAGACATAAAAAAATACTATTTGGAACATTTGCACATTTTATAGAATACATTTAGCAGGGAATCATCACTTATCAGGCAAAAACAATACCACATGAAATTGCTTCCGTGATTAATTCTAAAATAGCATAACTGGATTGGTCTTTAATGCTATATTTAAAAAGCAATAATCGTGTTTACTGCTAGCAATATTAATTGCAATTTCATAAGTGCACAGCATCCAATCCTGCGGTCCTGTCAACATAAAAGAGAGTATTTCTCTGCAATAATGAACTAAAAAAATAAGTGTTTACCCGTCTGACTGTTCTCTGTTAAATGAGCCTCTGGCTTCAGAAGCAACTCATATAAGTGCCAACTGTAACTTAACTGGCCCGTGTAACCAGGGCTCTTGACCCGGCTATTTATAACACCCTGCGGGACGGATGCCACGTGGCTTTGTAACTCGTTAAAGAAATGCTTGTCTGCATTCATTTAAAAATATATTCTTTGTATTTCATAGCATACTGCACTCGACTGTAAACCTGTGACGAGTCGATACAAGGATGTTCTCACACAAAATGAGCTGAAAATGATGGAGCTGGTAATTAATACACTGCATTTAGGTGGTACATGACACAGTTACTAATTAATAGGTAACTTTATTCCTTTAAATTAGGATGGAAGGATCAAGTACAGTGTTTCAGTGCGGTGCGCTCAATATAGCCACTAGAACATGATATTTCACGAGGTTGAAATATGTTATGAATGTACAAATGACTGGGCGTACAGTAGCGAGTAATAATAACCATGTGCCATAAAGTCGTTGATTTAAAGGTGACACTTGCGTACACATCATGCAGATAATCAAATGTATATAAATATTTAAATAACTCATTTCATTGAGCTGTTGTACATTTTACAAACTTTGATTTCAATTCATTATCTCTAGTTATCAAGTTTGCACAAATATTATTTTGCTCTTTTATCCTGTTGCTGTTCTAATACAAATTAGAAACTAATAATTACAGTAATTCTCGCATTGCATGAGCACAGCAATATTCTCAGATATTAAAGTGCCTCATTATGCTTTTACCTGTTGTATTACCATGCAGATGTTTGTGAATGTAAAAGGTCTGTAAAGTTCAAAATTGCATGACAAATAAAGTTATTATCTCCTAAAAGAAAGAATCAATTCTGAACTGCTGAACGAGTCGTCAGTAAATCAAGTCTTATTTCCTGCATGAACAAATTAAGGTTTGTAACACATTTGCATAATGCCAGCCTGTGCTCTTCATTGGCTGCCAGCAAATGTCTACTTTTCTCCTCAAACACTGCAGTTGTAGCCGAGACTGAGAAGATGCTGTTTTCTGCCTGGCGAATCCACTTTGCACTGTAAGCAGTTTAAAAGGAGGAGGACTAAAGCAGAATTGATACGGATACTAAAGAATTGATACGGAAAAGCAAACGCCATTTTTCCTGTAACAGTGTCTCACGCACTGAGGGAGCCTCCGCAGCTGAAACTACGGTAAGAAAGAGGCGTTTCGTTTCCGACACGCGCCAATCACGACAGACTGGGCCTTCTGACCAATCAGAGCAGAGTCTTTGGGTAAGGAGGGGTTTAGAGAGACTGAATCATCAAAATTATCGATTTTTCTTTTACGCCAAAAATCATTAGGATATTAAGTAAAGATCATGTTCCAAGAAGATATTTTGTAAATTTCCTAATGTAAATATATAAAACATTTATTTTTGTGAGTGAATGCAGCACAATCGCCAACATAAATGGACAACTTTAAAGGAGATTTTCTCAATGTTTCGATTTTTTTTTGTACCCTCAGATTCCAGATTTTAAAATAGTTGTATCTCCGTCAAATATTTTCCTATCATAACAAACCATACATCAATGGAAATCTTATTTATTCAGCTTTCATATGATGTACAAATCTCAATTTCAAAAAAATTGTGAAAATATGTGAAAATTAAAGTGTTTTTTTGCCCTTGGCTGCATGTAAAGTAGGAGACTCCAAAACAAAATTAGGAGCCTTTAAAATAGCATAATAGAGGAACTTTAAAAAACTATATGGAAAGGAATGAGTTAATGAGTTACATTTTTGTACCTGACAAATAAAACTTTCTGAATTCAATATCTCTTGTTCTCAACTTTGCACCAATGCTGTTTTTTCTCTTTTAGTCTCAATGCTTGCATGAAAACTTTTCATTTTGCACCGCATTTGTCCTTGTTTCTCACAGAAGTTGCTGACATCCTGAATCGTAACCTTTCAAACGGAGTAAAGAAACAGTGCTGTGCCATTCAGAAGGCAGACAGCTCATTAGGAGAGAGAGCGTCAACCTTTGCATGGCTGATAATGATTAGCTGTCATTACCGTGTCAGTTTTCAGAATAGAAATCACAATAATCAGGTCTGTCAAATGTTCCCCCTAAGAAGCAGAAACTTACACTCGTGTCAGAGCCAAGAATGACATGCATATTCAGTCAATAATGCCTTGTCGAATGAATCCTAATTGAAATATTTCATTACAGCAATCCAAAGGCAAGCTTGTTAAGTGTTTTGCAACATTTAAAGGAATAATTAATCCAATATTCATGTAAATCAAAACCTGTATGCTGTTATTTTTTGACAACTCTTTTGCATACAGTGAAAGTTCATATAGTGACCATGTCTGTCAAGCATCACAACAAAACAATAAAAGTGGACTTGTGCCTTTTCACAACAAAATAGCAGCTTTTGGGTTTGGAACAACGTGAAATGACAGTTTTCATTTTGACTTTTTGCATCAGGAAGTTGATTACAATTTCATCAATGGATGGCATCGAGTAGGAGCTACTATTTCCATAGATGAAATTGGATTAAATTCCTGATGTCGTACATTAAAAGGAGAGTTCACCTGAAAATGAAAAATGCATTTTGTGTTTTGTGAAATTACAGTTTTCATTTTTAATGCTTGATCAGGAAGTTTATTTATTCCAATTTCATCTATGGATGGCATCAAATTGCGCAAATGTAATATATTTGGAAAACGAATAAACCCAAGTCAAGTTAAAATAACAGCACTTCTTACCTGTGTTGATGTGTAAGCATGCTGGAACACGTAATGGGCCTGCACTGCCATTATCCGTGGGCTTGTTAATTATGGGAATGAAACACAAAGATATGTAAATGAATTATGGGCCAGCAGGGGGCTCATATGATTCAGAGCCCGAGAGCTTCACTCAGCGTCATCGAACCGCTGGTGTCTCGTTTCCTTTCACACGCAGCACTGATTGCACTTTTATACCACATATTTTGGCCGGGGATCAAATGAATCCCATGTGATGAAGTGATGAAGTTACATAGATTTAATTAACTTTGACATGTCGAATATTTAAGGTCTTATATTTACATGGTTGGAGATCACTGTTGCTCATGTTTGAAGATAACTTTAATCCTTTCATTAACTTTGCACTGGCTGCAATTGGAGTGAAGATGAAGGTCAAATCACGTTTCTTGTTGAGGAGAGGCATGCTTTTACATTGTAAAATGTGATTTTTTGAAGTTGCATATAAAACAAATTTAAAGTACCCTTTATGGCAAGAAAATAAAATTCTACATCAAAATGTCTTTTTTAAAGGCCCATTCACATCAAGAACAATAACTCTGATTATAACTATACAGTATTATACCAACGTCCACACCAACGCATTCTGTTTATTCAAAGCGCACACTGCAGTTAATTCATCTGCAGCTTTAATCCTTGAGCTCTTTAAAGCAGGATGGATTCTGATTGGCTGTCAAGGTTTTTATCGTGCATCAGCTGAAAAAAAATCGTTCTGAAAGTGATTCCAATGATATTGTTTCTTTGGGCCGTTATCGTTATAGTTGTGGTGTGGACTCTGCCATTCTTTTACATTTAGAATGATTTTTAGATCTATATCTTCATCATTATTGTTATCGTCGTTGGCAGGGTTTGACATTCACTTTTTTGTTTACCAGCCACTGTGGATAGTGGTTTTCCAAAGTTACTTGCCACTCAGCACTTTCACTGGCCACATTGACATCGATACCATGGGGAAAAATAGGGGTTATATATTAGGCTGCTGTCACTTTAAGGCCTGACGCACGGATCCATTATACTGTTACACAAGTGTTTTCTTTCTCAACTGTTTACATTCACTTAAAACATAACTGACTGTGTTTACGAGAATACTCGCCAAGACCGGCATTTTGACAGTATTTTGTGTATATTTGACTGTTTAAGTGCCATAAGCTACGAAAAATAACTCAATTTAGCACTGAGAGGCAGCTTTATGTGCCGCACTTTGAGCGTGAGCACAATATCTGCGGGAATGAGTAAAATTATACGCAATACGTGCAATCCCACACTGAAATTCAAGCCCCGTAACAGCAACAATATTCATCTGGAGCAAATCAAACGAGTGAGTGAGTGAGTGAGTGAGTGAGTGAGTGAGTGAGTGAGTGAGTGAGTGAGTGAGTGAGTGAATGAATGAATGAATGAATGAATGAATGAATGAATGAATGAATGAATGAATGAATGAATGAATGAATGAATGAATGAATGAATGAGAGTGAGTGAGTGAGTGAGTGAGTGAGTGAGTGAGTGAGAGTGAGTGAGTGAGTGAGAGTGAGTGAGTGAGTGAGTGAGTGAGTGAGTGAGTGAGTGAGTGAGTGAGTGAGTGTATGTGCGTGTGAGTGAGTGAGTGTATGTGCGTGTGTGCGTGTGAGTGAGTGAGTGAGTGAGTGAGTGACTGAGAGTGAGTGAGTGAGTGAGTGAGTGTATGTGCGTGTGTGTGAGTGAGTGAGTGAGTGAGTGAGTGAGTGAGTGAGAGTGAGTAAATGACTGAGAATGAGTGAGTGAGTGAGTGAGTGAGTGAGTGAGTGAGTGAGTGAGTGAGTGAGTGAGTGAGTGAGTGAGTGAGTGAGAGTGAGTAAATGACTGAGAATGAGTGAGTGAGTGAGTGAGTGAGTGAGTGAGTGAGTGAGTGAGTGAGTGAGTGAATGAATGAATGAATGAGAGTGAGTGAGTGAGTGAGTGAGTGAGTGAGTGAGTGAGTGAGTGAGTGAGTGAGTGAGTGAGTGAGTGAATGAATGAATGAATGAATGAGAGTGAGTGAGTGAGTGAGAGTGAGTAAATGACTGAGAATGAGTGAGTGAGTGAGTGAGTGAGTGAGTGAGTGAATGAATGAATGAGAGTGAGTGAGTGAGTGAGTGAGTGAGTGAGTGAGTGAGTGAGTGAGTGAGTGAGTGAGTGAGTGAGTGAGTGAGTGAGAGTGAGTAAATTACTGAGAGTGAGTGAGTGAGTGAGTGAGTGAGTGAGTGAGTGAGTGAGTGAGTGAGTGAGTGAGTGAGTGACTGAAAGAGTGAGTGAGTGAGTGAGTGTATGTGTGTGTGTGTGTGAGAGAGAGAGAGAGAGAGAGAGAGAGTGAGTGAGTGAGTGAGTGAGTGAGTGAGTGAGTGAGTGTCTAAAAGTCACTCATGAAAAGCACATTTTGCCCTCCAGAATAAACTCCAATGTTACTCGACCCTCAATAGAACCACTAAATTGGCCAGTTATCTATTTATTAAACATTTTAAAGAAAGACAAATCCTCTCCAAATACAGATTAAGTGACCATGATCTAGAGATAGAGAGAGGAAGACATAGACAAACATGGACAGAGAGAGAGCAGAGGATCTGTAGACACTGTGACCTACAGCACATCGAAGATGAGGAACACTTTCTGCTCTTCTGCTCCAAATACACCAATATAAGAGAAACCTTTCTGCCCAGATTTGAAATCTTGATTCCATCATTCTTTGAACTGAGTGACACTGAAAAAATGTTCTTCTTACTGGGAGAAGATGATAGTACAGCTGCACTAGCGGCTAAATATGTGTTAGCTATTCACTATGCCAGAGACAGCTAGAGAGACCCACTGTATTCATTTATGAAGATAGATTATGTCTATTTATGTATCTATTTATATATGCTACTGTACATATAACATGATCTATACAGTTGTTTTATTATTTACATTCATTGTTATTATTATATATATGTTGATGCTTTGGCAACATTGTGTTACACAGTCATGCTAATAAAGCTCATTTGAAATTGAAATTGAAATTGAGTGAGTGAGTGAGTGTGTGAGAGAGAGAGAGAGAGAGAGAGAGAGAGAGAGAGAGAGAGAGAGAGAGAGAGAGAGAGAGTGAGTGAGTGAGTGAGTGAGTGAGTGAGTGAGTGAGTGAGTGAGTGAGTGAGTGAGAGTGAGGCAGGTTTGTGTGTCACTCGCTGTCGGAGAGATGAGAGAGAGAGAGAGAGAGAGAGAGAGAGAGAGAGAGAGCGCTGCTGGTATTGTGTATCTATTCTGCAGAAAATGAGTATCAGAAGCGTTTCAGATATTTCAGTATCGACATGTATCGATATTTTTGACAACACTACTTACACTTTTAAAAAATAAATAATAATAACCTGTTAAACATGAAAGTATTATGCAAACATATTTTCTACTTATATAGAACATGTTTGCCATAAAGGGTACTTTAAAAATAGAGTCAAGAAGCCTAGGGTTTAATATAGGACCCAATCTAGTGAGTGAGTGAAATCCCACAGAAGCACACTGAAGGACGGACCAGCATCAGTCTGATCTCTTATGCACAGGCAAATTTCCTCATAAAATGTACTGTAACAGTCTTATTTGAATTGCAGTCTAATTTAAAAAAACAACAACAACAAGTGAATCGTACAAGCACACATTTAATCTGGATTTGTCCCGTTAAATCGGTGTTTCGCTGTCCAGCTCTGCTACTCTAATTACCTCTTATATTCCTCTGGCAGCAACATGACAGGCTGTCAGCCGTAAGAGACAGAAATGCACCTGTGAGCAGAGAGAATAAATCACCCTTTGACTCCTTCTGTGTCTATAACAAAAGGGCATCCGACCAGAAGACAGCAGAGCAACGTGAAGATCGTGACCTTGGCGGCTCACTTGTTGCTCATTAGCGGACATGGTTTAATCCTTCTTTAAGTGAGTGAATTATCTAATTAAACCTCAGTAGCCCATTAGCAAAAACAAAATGCATGTATTTATGAACTCTGCTTTGCATTCAATTATTTAATAAGTGAAGTCCAAATTAAATTGCATATGAAATAAACTCTATTTTCTGGTGGTTTCTTGATTAAAACTTGCTGCTATGAGAGTGCGGTGGTTGCTAGGACTTTGCTATAGATTCAGTGTTTATTTTAATTACCAAAAACTATTTTTTAAAATAGAAAATGGTTAAGGAAAATGATTTGGTTTCCTTTTTTCAACTAAAATGGAAAACTTTGTATGCGTTTTAGTCGTTCATTTACACGACAACAGCGTTTTGGGGGCCTGAAAATGCAAACTTTTGAAAAGGGGATTCAAGGTGCAAGTGCAACTACAAAAAACGGTGATGTCATGCGTATGAGTACTACGTGTTCGGTCTATAGACGCGTAGTGTTTCTATACAAAGTGACATCGCCATCTACTGGCCTGGCAGCAGAATACAGCATTTTTAGTCGGTTTCGCAGATCCATGTGAACGGGGATCGTTTTGACAACACTGTATGCAAAAAACACAAAGGAAATACTATTCTGGTTTTAGTTTATCGTTATCGTGCAAAAGTACCCACTAAGTTAAAGCAACACCAAATATTCTTTTGTACCTTAAAATAATGTTTCCAAAATCGTTTCAGGGATTCATCAACTCGTAACAGGGTGAACGACACTTCTGCATTCGCTTTGCGATCCTCTATCTGCTATATCTCTATCTGTAGTTCGAATGAGACATAAGAAACTACAAATTTGACTTGCTTTACGGCAAGCGTTACAATAGCAAAAAAAAGAGCATTATTTTGTTTTTCTTCATTTTTGATGTCGCAATACATCATACTTTCATAAAATCATGCAACATACTCTACCTTGTCTGTGGACATCGTTATTTCCACAGCCGGTGCTAGATATACAAATAGTGTGCGTGCGACGGTAGGCTGCGGTACGCTAAATTATTTACGACAGCGGTAATGGACAATTCCGCTACCAACCTGTAGGGGGACCGCAGAGGAAAAGTGCTTTGGTGTTGCTTTAACAACAGTAACAACAATGACAGTGATGCATGACTTACTCTTTTAAAAATCAAAGTTCTTTAATGGCATCAATGGTTCTGAAGAACCTTGGAATGGTTCTTTATTGGAAAAGATTCTTTAGTTCTTCACACTAAGAGAAAATTGATCTTTATTAAAAACTGTTCACTGAAAGGTTCTTTGGGGGACCAAAAAAAACTTCTTCTGTGGCATTGCTGCGAAAACTTGCTTTTTGCAACCTTTATTTTAAAGAATTAATTCTAATAAATACACATGAATGTTGATTTAATCATTAAAATATTATTATTAAACACAAAGCCAAAACGTCTGCCTGTCATGTAATATACCAGCAGCTTTTAGTCTGACCTTTAGCCTTTCAGGGTTGGCCTGTGTCACATGGTCCACCAACTTTATTTAGCAACTGGTCTTGTTCACGCGGTCGCCGTCTGTGCTGAAGATCTTTCCTCTAGATGGACAGAGCGGGTGTTCATGCTGTGAAACAATTCCATGCAACAATTAGTGGAAATGTTGGCATGAATGTAAAAATAAAAACATTAATGGCACTAAGAGGAAAGCTCTCCCAGAGGTGAAGCATTGTGCTTTAAAATGAAAAAAAAAAAAATGCATCAACCTGAGCCATGTAATTTGCATGTCATTTCTTTTTCAAAAGGATGATTTTTTCCCCCCACCAGACAAAATTAAATTTTTTTCATTATGCAGAAGACAGACACACATTAAATGTGAAATGTAAAATAGGACAAGTCTATCACTAAAGCTTGCATTTGGATAATATTATGCTTGTTCTGTTTAAAGATAATAATTTTGAATTTAAAATGAAGTTGAGGTTTAGAAAGAGAGAGTTTGTGAAAAGAGAAACCAGGGCATATATATATATATATATATATATATATATATATATATATATACAGTATATATATATACATACATATATACAGTATATATATATATATATATATATATATATACTAAAGAATATTTTGACGTTTCTGGTTGAAAATGACTGAATCGCAAACTAAAATGTTTGAAAGTTCTTCACCTCACAGGCTCAGAGAAATCGGCTAATTAGAAACCAATAACCAAAAAGGACAGAAATAGAGACGGAAGCGTCTGCTGTGCTTTATGCACCTCTTTAAAGAAGAACTGCGTCAAACACAAGAAAATTCCTCAAAGGAGACTTACTCTAATTACTGTAGGCTCTCAGAGGTTATATATATATATATACAGACGTTCCTTTGGAAATGTCAGCCTGTGGGAACAAAATCACCAGAGAATTCATTTGATTTTCATGCATAAATGTTATAAACAAATTAGAAATCACCATAGCAAGTGTGCATCAACAACAACAAATACCAAACTATTTCCAAACAACTATAATTTGATGTTTATATCTGTGTTTTTTTTAATTAAGATATAAGATAAATGCAATATAGAAATATGTAAATACACTGTACAATGTGCAATTAAAATGTGTGCTTTGTGCAAAAGCAGGTGTGCACTGGATTTTTGCAGGTGAATTAAACTATAAATATAAAACTGTGAAGGGGAAAAATATGCAAAATAGCAAATGTTTGACTTAATTTATGTTTCCCTGATTTTAAAAATACTTTGAGTGTCCAGAGTGAACCGAGCTGGACTTTAATATTATTCAAACATGGGGAAAGTAGTCAGTGCACTGATCTAAATAATGTAAGTGTTTTTATTTTTAATTTAAAGCAAAACACCACAGGTGAACATAAAGCCAGGTTTAAAATTCTTGTTTCATTTTTTTATTTTTATTTTTTTATTATTTCATATTAGAGTCAAAAGCTTTTAAAGAGGGGATTTTTTGACATTTTTATCACTCCATAAATCAGAAAATACTGTCACCAGCCAGGGGGGGGGGGGGGGGAATCACCATTTTTAAGGAATAAAATGTTGTATAAAATCAGGCAAATTATAAACAACCCCCTCTGTAAAAACCTTCAGAATATAAAGTAAAGTTTGGTGTATGTAAGTGCTGCTGAAATAAAGATTTCTGACTGCAGAAGAAAAACTAATTTTGAGAAAACAGCCTTTAAAGAGATAGTTCACCCAAAAATGAAAATGATATTATTTTGTGTTTAGCAGAAGAAAGAAACTCATACAGGTTTGGAACATCATGAGGATGAGTAAATGACAACATTTTTCATTTTTAGGTGAACTATCCCTTTAAAGATACGTGTAATAAAGTGCTCAAAATAAAAGATCCACTTAAAAGTGTATTTTGGATGTTTTCTTTCCACTAATCTTAAAAAAACACTTTATGAAAAGCCAAAAAGCTCAAAATCTCAAAATTGACAGATGCATGAAAAAACAGTTTTGCCTGTAGTGTCTTGCCTTAAGAAACACACACACACAAAATCCCCAATTATAGAGCATCAAAGTGCTCTGATAGCCCCTAATCGCTTCTCTGTGATACTGAAGAGAATCGATTCATTTCAAACCGGTTTGACTGACGGAACGAATGTGAATGGAGGCTCGTTTGCATTTGTGGGTGTGCGCGCGCGATCTCATGTATGACTATGGGAGGGGTTTACAGGTGTTAATGGCGCGTCATGAGGGAGTCTGGAGCACTAAAGACCCCGGAGAGGGACAGATAGAGGGTGGTCTGGTTATTTGGTGTTTGTGATGGTGACACAGCGGATGTTTTGATGGTGTTGCAGTGCATCAGTGTTGAGCAGACCAGTCACATCACACGCGCGCGCTCTGGATGTTTTGCAGTTTTGGTCCGAGCGGAATGATGAATCAACTGTTCAGGTGAGAGAATGATTCATAAATGATTCACAATCGGAGCGTTTGTCTTCTTTCTCCTCAGGCCTCACACATTTGCTCTTCTCCTCTACAGGTTCTTGCTGTCTGCCGTGGTGGTGTGTCAGGCTGTTTCTACTGAAGCAGGTACAAGTTGAATCTTTAACGCAGGATATTTAACTCGGTTGTTTCATAGCTACTTTCTAACATGGATAACGCGTTTTCTCTCAGGTTGTGAGGGCTCAGAATGTGGGAAAGCTGGCGTTTCTGGAAAGCCAAAGCAACAGGCGGAATTCTTGAATAAGTTCAATGAAATGAACACGCAAACGCCGCAACGTCAACACCGCAACGCAGAGGCCGCGTTACCGTTCATAGGACTGACTGGAGGTGAGCTCATCATAACCATAGTGGAAGAACATGCATGCATGCATGGATTGATAAACAAATAGACAGATATAGATGTGGTCAATGTATGTGTCGTCATGTATTTATGATGTGTAAACAAGTTTATAGTATGGTTGGAAAGTCACAGGGTCAGAAAAAGTTTGGAAACATTACTATTTTTAAGTCTCTTGTGCTCATCAAGCCTGCATTTATGTTATCAATAATACAGAAAAGGCATTAATATTGTCAAATATTATTAGCCTACTATTTAAAATAATGGCTTTGTATTTTAATATACATTAAACTATATATTAATTAAATTATATTAATGCTGGAAACAGTTGTGCTGTTTGGAACCTGTGATACTTTTTTCAGGATTCATTGATTAATAAAACAGCATTTATTCAAAATCTTTTCTAGCACTGTTTTATCAATCCTACACATCCTTGCTGAATAAAAATAAGATCTTTGGAAAGCCATGATAACTTCTAGAAATCCCTAAGTGCAGTACAGTCACGTTCCTGGACACAGGAAGATTATTGGAGTTTGATTTACAGAAAAAAAAAAAAATACTATTTGTATACTACTAAAATACTATTTTCAGTTTTCTACTTCGGTTAATTCAATGTAATGCTGGCTCTCTCCTTGTAGTGGTTTGTGAACAGCTGTTTACTAGCAATTCCTGAGTGAAAATTGTTTCTACATCAGCTTTTATCTTCATTTAAGACATGGACAAAGGAAACCACTTGACTTTAATTGCACACCACTGTAAACAACACTTACAAACATGAACCAGAGTAAAACTATGTGTTCTGAGCGTTTAAGCTGGAGTTGAGTGGATTTCTCCATTTATTAATGGGAATTCCAGTGTTGTGAAGCGTAGCGGCCTGCTCAGTGTCTGGGTGGTTCGTGTTGTGTTGGGAAACAGATGTTGGTAGCAGCTGTTGAGATTACACGTCATAAATTTTTGGGGCTGCTGTTTTGCGTTTGCTTCCTTGTTTTTAACATCTTCATTTTGCTGTTTCTCTTCTCAGTTGCTAAACAAAGTCGTACCTGCTGCAAGAATGGTGGAACGTGCATTTTGGGAAGCTTCTGCGCCTGTCCGAAGTACTTCACCGGTCGGAGCTGCGAATACGACGAACGCCTCAGGTAACGTCGAGATTGAGCTGTACAGCACTGTTGTGGTCGCACAGGGTTTTTAAATGTGTGTGTTTTTACTTTCACAGCGATTGTGGTGTTATTCCACATGGAGAATGGGTTCAGAAAGGATGTTCGTACTGCAGATGTGGATATGGAGTTCTGCACTGCTTCCCGCACGTTTTCAGCAAAGACTGTGGTGAGTTTATAGATGCGTGTTTGTTGTAAAGGCTGCGAGTCTCGTTATATTACAGTAAGGCCAGACACACACTTAAAGGGAAAGTTCACCCAAACATTATTTATTCCACATTAAGTTGTTCCAAACATGTATGAGTTTCATTTTACAAAAGAAGATATTTGAATGAATGTTGGTAATCAGCTGTTTGGTTACCAACATTCTTCAAAATGTGTTTCTTTGTGTTTTTAAACTCATACAGGTTTGGAACAACATTAGGACGAATAATTGATGATTTTTGGATGAACTATCTCTTTAATGTCCTTTAGGTTGCTGTAGCTAATTCAGTTAGAGATAAGCAACAATAGACTGAAGTTCTCACCTCCAACGATTCGCTAATAGGGCTGTGAATCACTAGCGCTTGATTCAAACGGACAGCAAATGATTATTCAGGGCGTCTGTTTCTTGTTTGAGTGGCTGTTTCTTCAAATAACATTCCTGTATATCACTTCACGTACATTTGTTTTTTTTTTTGTTTTTCTTTCAGACGACTCTCAGGAAGTTCGGTGGTACCGTTCAAGCGCCCTCAGAACGTTGTCATCTTCAATCATCATGTTTGTTGCCTTAATTTTACCCTTTCTACTGTAAATTAGATTTCTTAACTGGGTTTTGTACGAGGCATTGAAATATAACACAGCAGAGACGGACTACAAACAAAAAGACGTTTGTTTTAAGTTGTCTTTCTGGGCAGCATTTATTGTCGGCACTGAAATGCATTTTGCTTCCAGTGGAAGTGTAACTAGCTGTGTTAAAAGCAACTGTTTAGTGAAGGAACGTGTGTATATAGGATTTATATTGAAAATATATTGTGTTTGTGTCAGTGCGCAGCCAAACCAAATGGATTCTGTCTTTTTCTATGTCTCTGTATGAATTTATTGTACCAGAGAGTGCACTGGCTGAAAGTAAAGCTTTTTTATAATCAGTATCTGCAAATACACCCGTGTTTTCCTTTCAGAATATACATGTCATCTTAACAATGAGCCGCAGTTCTTGATTTAAAGTCGAGTTCTCGCCGCTCAAATGGTCTCGTCCTCATTTGTGCTCAACTTTCGTTTGCTGTGCTTGTCATTGGAGAGAGAGTCAGATAAAGCTCAGATAGCCTGTGATTGTTGACCTTTCGGCTATTTTCTCTTATCTTATATAAACAAGTCGTCCGGCCAATCAATCTCAGTGGCTGGAATGACTATCTTGACCTTCTTGAGTTGGCCGGTGATGCACTGTAACACTCTGTGTGATTGAGCGAATGAATTTGTCTCATCCAATTAAAACTTGCATCAATAACTGAGATGGCTGACTGTTTACTGACTTCAATTAAGCAATTTATCATGGACGCTGAAAATTAGATTGGATCCCAACAAACTGAGGCTATGAATAACCATGACTTTCAGAAGCAAAAATGTTCTATAAAGTGTCAACTTTTTGGGGGGAAGAAAATAAAAAGGTTTTTTCCCTATTCTGGTAATATTTATCCAAGCTCATTTTTCAACTTCTAGTACATTTTCTAAAGCCCACAATTGCCTACATTCTTCTGGCTAAATGTAGAGAATCACTTGGTGTCTGTCTCTCTTCCTGTTGGGCTGAATAAACACAGAGACTCGGGCCTGTTTTACACTACAATGCTTGAATCTCTTTGGTATTAATAGCCGGGTGGGGTTGGGGAGACCCTCCTAAGCCCTGCATCTTCTCCATTGTCAAGCGTGATAACGGCCTCATTCTGCATGAAGAATGTACTCTTACATGCAAAAGACCTCGCATGAGTTCTATAGTTAGTCAAAGAGATGCTTATAGGGGTGTATTATGTGATAAGTGACCAGGATATGGCCCAGCCTGCTATTCAGGATTTAGGATTAGAAAGTTTACTTTAGGCAAACTCATTTTGAAATTTATTTTTGTGTAAGGAGAAAGTCACAAATTGTATTTTCATTCTTTTTCTGTGCTTTCTCAATATTCCTAGTGGTGAGTCTCATAATTGAAATGCAATCATTTTTAATTCTTATTTACAAAAGCAAAAATGAAAGGCAATACAACATATACGGCTATAAAATTATATATTATATTTACAGTAATTTTAATGTTTTTGAAAGAAGTCTCTTATGCTCATCAAGGCTGCATTTGTTTGATCAAAAATACAGTAAAATTTTGTGAAAAAATATAATTTAAATGACTATTTTCTATTGTAATATTTATTTTAAAATAAAATGTATTCCTGTGATCAAAGCTGAATTTTCAGCATCATTACTCCAGTCTTCAGAGTCACATGATCCTTCAGAAATCATTCTAATATGAAGATTTGCTGCTCGAGAAACATTTATGATTATTATCAGTGTTGAAAACAGTTGTGCTCTTCTGATTTTTGTGGAAATGTGTTCATCTTTTGTGAGGATTTTTGATGAATAGAAAGTTCATAAGCATTTATCAACAGCTTTTATTTGAAACAGAAATTGTTCATAATGATAAATGTATTTACTCACTTTTGATCAATTTAATGAGTTCTTGATGAATAAAAAAGTATTAATTTCTTTTTTTTTTAAATCATACTGACCCCAAACCTAACAGTAGCCAAGTTTATATACAATTTGTTATATATATACATATATTTGTATTATTTTAAAGCAAGATATAAAAAAAAATTTGATCACTATTGATGAGAAAATACAACCAAAAAAAAAAATGTGTCACTAAAAATAAAATAAACTACTGGGACAATAGTTTTTTTCTTTTGGTTTTGTGGTCTGTGTTTCTCATTTGTCAATAGTCGCCAACGTCAGAGTACGTTTGAGCAAAAGTTAAAGTTTTCTCAACTTGCGCAACTGTCACAAACCCTCGGGTTTTTCCTCAACGTCCTTGCGACGCACCATTCGCACTGAACTCACTGATTCTCAGGGTTGTGCTGCTCAGGCGCCCCGAGGCCTCAAACTCTAAAGTGGCATTAGACATTCTTTAAGTTTCATTGATCCCCTTAAAATAAGCTGCTCTATCTTCTAACCTCCAGAGATTAATCCAGTAGCGACAAAGCTCGGCACATAGAGAGACTTTTGACCGTGTTTCAATTCTTTGAGCTTCAGGAAGTCCCACATTTTCCATGACATTCAGACACTTCGGAAAGGGGATTAATGGGAGCGTTTAGAAAGTGACTCCTAAGAGAAACTCACTCTGGACTATAACAAACCTTTGTCCTGCTGGGAGACTAGTCTTCCCTTCCTCTAACGTCCCGCTGGTTCAAATGCGATTGCTTGGACGATAGCGTTTCATATGCACAAGCTGCTCGGTTCCTTTGATGGAGGCCTAGCATGCGGGTTTAATTGGGCTGAAGGCTCTCCGCAGGAATCTCCTCGCTGAAAAGCCTGGATGTTTGGGATTACATGCAGGAAATCTGTCTGGGATTGTTGGCTGGTTGAATGGGGGATGCTTTTGTAGCAATTGCAGGTAAACTTTTAAGTAATTGCATCACTTACGAAAAAAACAAAAAAAAACAAGGGTTGGTTTCAATCTAGTTCCTGCAAAAGAGTTTATCTTCATCTTTTCAGAAGTTGCATCTATTTGATGAGATACAGGAAGCCAAGGCACTTCAAACACACACGCTTCCTCTCTCAGCTGGTGTTCTTTTTCTTTTCAAAGTGTTTGATTCAACTTTAATGCTCATATAGGTTTCATTGTCTTAGATATGCATGGATCAGCTCAATCCAGGCCGGGAGTCATATACTATTGATAAAAAGATGGCATTATTAATGCATGGCACCGAACCCGCATATTTGACTGCGGAACGTTTCATATGAAAAACCAAACGTGCAAGTACGCACCAATCAAAATCAACATTTTCTTTTCCAATTTCACGTAGCCCTAAGGTTTGCTCGATCTCCCTCTGAAAGTATTAGACAGAAGTTTATTGAACTTAGAATGAAACTTAGTTAAAGCTTACAGCTCAAGGAAAAGCTCATGAGACGAACACAGATCTCTCAAAATATGAAAAAAAAGCCTGTTCTTTTCGATCTATAAGGTGATGCTAAGAATCAAGAAGTTCTGTTTATCTTCATTCTTTCTCTAACGCATGCCATGGGGTTAAATGGAGGGCAAAGAAAGACTTTCTGACTATTTCTGAAGCATAAGTTTGGAAGTTGGTAAATGAAACATAACTAAGCTGTTCATCTCATGTGCATCATCTCTTAATAACTGTCCTGTAAATCTCAGTCATATGATCTCAACATGTATGTGATTGGAGGCATCATCTCATGTGCATCGTTTTAAACAGGTGTCAAAACTATATGCATTTCTTCAAGTGAATGCTTTTTGGTGTAAGTGTGTAAAATATTTTAAAATTTTATTGGAGTCTATATTGAGAACAGCAGGACTGAACTGAATCTCAGTGCTAAACCAGCTCATTTCTGATCACGCTGATCTTTAACTCCATGAATAATGACTTTAATCTTGAATAAGGTTTTACAAATTTGCATAGCAAGACATAAATTATTTTTCAGGTGTGAATTTTATATTGTGCAAATTCATCACTACAGTTTGTTGCTCTAAAAAGTTGTCGGTATATATTATAATCGTAATCATGCAAATGATGCACTGGAACCACATAAAAAAAAAATCTAGGATTATTTATTTATTTATTTCATTTAAACCTGAAAATAAACAATGTTTTAGGATTGTGAAAATGTTCAAATGAAGAAAAGTTTCGGCATAAAACAAAAAAAAGAAATTAAGATGAAAATGTAAGCTTTTAATCAAACATCAGTAAATAAGTCCCGTTTGTCATGTAAACATTGTTATGCAAAATGTCTACAGTTTTTTCTCTAAATATATATTATAATTATATTTATGCAAATTATATCAAATGCACTGGAACCATATAAAAATATCTATCTATCTATCTATCTATCTATCTATCTATCTATCTATCTATCTATCTATCTATCTATCTATCTATCTATCTATCTATCTATCTATCTATCATTAAACTTGGAAATAAACAATGTTTTCTTCAAATAAATAAAAGTGCTGACATAAAATGAAAAGGAAATATTAGATGTGCACTATTTCTGTGAAAATGTAAGTTTTTAATCAAATGTAAGTAAGTGAAGTGCCAATAATCATGTGACTCAGAGAGTCCATTGAAGCTTGAGATGTTTTTAGGCCCTGTTTCCAGCTGGTATTAAGATGTTTTGGTCGATCGGATCACAAGTGGACGACTCTAAATACAGGAGTAAACAGGGTCTAAAACTCTTTGAGCTTGTCCACTTTCTGCCACTTCCAGAGGGAGTGGAAAACACATTAGACTGGATTGCTTTCGAAGTGTAAATGCTCATGTGGTCGAATGTGTTCAAACATCCACTAAAGGCCGTCTTCTTTCCGTCTACTGACCGAATGAGTGAACATTATGGGGAGAGCGCTAGACAGACGGGATTTAAACTTTGTCGGCTGAAGACCCAAGTTTGGTTTGAAGAAGAAAAACGTACCAAACACAATGTTCTCTCTCCATTCCTGATTTCTAAAACACACACTCACAGCATTCGGCTGATCTCGCGGCTCAGAGCAGAAACTAAAGCTGATGTTTTCTGTCGTTCATATGTAAATTGCGTGAGCTTATTTTGCCCATTAGATCGAAAGATCTGAAAAAGCCCATACATTTATTACCCTCCCCTCGAAGAAATCAGGACAGAAGTGGTTGAAAGTGAACTGATTAAACGGGAATGTGTTTCCCTCGTCTACTTGTGATCCAATCGACCAAAAACTGTCTTAATACCCAACGCTATCTCACGACCAATTCGTACGAATTCGAACGAGTGATAAAAAGTTGGCTAATTTGTACGAATTCGTACGACCTCACTCATACGAATTTGTACGATTTGTCTAAACCCACGTGATGGGTAGGTTTAGGGGTGGGGTCAGGGGTAGGTCATTCGTATGAATTCATACGAATTGGGCAATTTGTACAATATGTACGATTTAGCAAAAATTGTACTAATTCATACGAGTGAGGTTGTATGAATTCGTACGAATTAGCCACCTCGTAGAATTCGTACGAATTGCCGTGAGATCAGGCTGTAATACCAGGGCCTGGAAACGTCTCAGATCAGGCTTAAGAACAGTTTATTCTCAGAGACACACTCCATATACTGAGACAATCTCACATGCATGTTCATTTTTCAGTTAAACGTTTCAAATTGTGATGCTGACGATATAATTTGCATTGAAAATAGACATAGAGGGGTCTCAGAGTTTTGGACCACACTGTGTGTTTGTTATCCTGAGATATAGTGCTTGTCACCGGGTCGTCCCAGTGGAAAGCTTGTGTGACAGTGGCAAATGTCTCTGGTCTGTGGCAGTAAACAGAGGTATATAGGGTAAACAGAGCGAGGGCCGTCAGGGGCCAGGACTCGGGTCGGGGGACCGCAGTAATAGGGAGGGAGTAGTGAGTTAGCAGCAAAGTGCTGTCTGACTTACACTCACACAACAGACAACCCTATACATCACAGAGACGGAGGACATATTTACCCTGACCCGCAAAGGGAAGGAGGCGGAGACACTGGCATTACTTACAGAGACACTGTTCTTCTGCAACGCTGCCAAGGTACACCAGAAAAAAGGAATTGCCTTGTCTTATTTTATCATCTCTCTCTCTCCTCGGTCACCCTTTGTACTGTCATCATCTCTTATCCTTTGTTCTTGCTTCTATTTCTTTTTCGTCTGTCCCCTATCTCAACATTTCCTGTGGCTATGTTTAAACTCATCTGCGCTCTGTCGTTTCTTCTTCTTCTCATTCGGAGATTTCTCTTCTTATCTGAAGGTGGTATGTAAAGAAGGCAGGGCTGGCCGATAGTCTACAGCAGTGGCGGGTCACGACCCAAAAACGGATGGGTCACGGACCAGGGGCGGAAAAATAATCATGCATTGGATAGGAAAAAATACATATTTTATAAATGTTCATAAAAGAAAATATAACATTAAATATGGTTTCATTCGCATTACAGTAATATGCAATAACTATGTGTTGAACCCATGAAACCAAAGCACTCAATTTTATTTTAAAATATATTAGTCATTTATAATCTTTATATCATAATGTATATTTGATACTTGATATTTAGATTATAATTATATTAAAAATAATTCATAATTAATGTATGAAAGCATTGAAATTTAAGGTTCATTTAAAACCTTTCTCAATTTCTCATTTCTCAATGGTTCTATATTAAAATACATTATTGATATTATAATTTTATATTATATCATGATATATTATTGATACAATATATCTGTATATTATATCAAATATATATATTATTAATTATGATATAAAAAAAATATTCATAGTTTTCAAATATTCATAATTTTCTATTTTTTAAGTAATATTATTTTTGAACATAAAGCCAAAAGAAAATTATAACATTAAACATGGGTTAATTTGTAATAAATAAACGTGTTAAAATGTATGCATGAAGCCATCAAAATTCAAGATACATTTAAAAAATACTCAATACTTTTATAATAAAAATTGATATTAAAATAGGCCTATATGATCCATATAATGTAATGTTGATAACATGATGTTATATTATATTATTCATATTATAATGATATTAAAAATGCATTTTCATTATTTTTAAATACTTAAAACTTATGATGCTTTTGTTTACTTTGTACATTAAATCAAAATATTACTATTTAGAATAAGTTATAACATTAAATATGGGCTAGTAAATATGCAATAGTAAACACAGTTTGTGGGGGAAAAAAAGCTCAATTTTTTTAATAAAATTTGATTTTAAAATATATTATCAGTAACACTAAGGTTTCATTAGTTAAATACTTTAGTTATGAATGAACAATAGGCTTACTTCTACAGCATTTATTAATCTTAGTTAATGTTAATTTCAACGTTTACTACAGTATTAAAATCAAAAGTTCTATTTGTTAGCATCAGTTTATGCACGTGAACTAACATGAACAAACAATGAACAGAAGGATTTATTAACATTAACAAAGATTAATAAACACTGTAACAAATGTATTGCTCATTGTTATTTCATGTTTGTTATTAACTAATGTTAATGTTTAAACCTGCAAGTGTTCCCATATTATCCACATTGTAATGTTTAGCCTATATTATAATATATAATCGCATTATAATGATATTAAAAATAAATGTTCATGCATTTCAATTTTTTTTTTTTTTCATACATTTTTTAACTGACATTTTTCTTTACTTGTGCACATGAAACTATTTTAGTTCTCGGTGTTGGCCATGACTAGATGTCGAGTGTAAAATCAAAAGCACAAGCACTGGTCACAGAAGCTCTGATCTACAGGCCATCTGTGTTCCACACTGTTGCTCAAACCCCAGCGAGAGGACGTACATCTGGGCCGCGGGATCAAAATTCTGCTCAGAAAACCCAGAGAGAATGTCACGGTTTAGTTCTCCTCCAACCCAGTTAATTGCTTAAAGGCAGACTCGTGGAATGAAATATGTCTAATACGCGGGTGCCAATAACCCCTCCTGACGACAGACGCTCTCGCATAAGAATCAAACCCTCCTCATTACGCGAAGGGCAATTGGAGCTGAATTAATTGACAGGTGGTGCTGCCGTAATGAGCCATAAATTAAACACACCATGATCCAATGCATTTACATTCAATACCAAAGATGTGACATTTTTGCACAAAACGACTTGACTGATAGCCCTTCAAAAAAGGGAACTGAATACCAACTGGATCTGGACATTTCCTGATGAAAATGAGTTGAGTTTTCAGTGTGTTGCTCTACTGTTGGTGTTCTTGGTGGTGTCTAGGAGGTTGTGAGGACCTTGCTTTGCTTTTAAAGGTGTTTTTATTCATCATGCTATGCAGTGTGTTCTGGGCGTATGACAGGGCTAACTGCACTTTGGGTTTGTTACCATAACTAACACTCTCAGACTGAGTCATATTAAATTAGTGATGCTTGACTTAGATGAAAACATCTCTAATAAATCTCACGTTACAATTAAAGGCTAGTTTTAGGTTTTTAAGCTGCCGTCGCTTAAGATCAAGTCAGGCTTTGCATGAAAACACAAGCCAAACACGAGTGTATAAATTCACAGGGGCGTGAGAGATGGAAAGCCAGTGCGAGTGGGAGTGAGACAGACAGAGAGAGAGGAGGAGTGATTGAGAGTGGGGGTTTGGTGGAGGGTTGAGACCAGAAGCCTGGGATAATTACTCCAGGAGATCCTGCGATCCATCATTCCCTCCATCTCTGGGATTACACTCCGTCTAAGCCCACAACACCTTGTTTCCCTCCAGGGTGGAGTTGTATTTACATGGAAGAGCTTTAGACGCTGTGGATTATGGGCTTCTTAATTAAGTGCAATGTTAAGTCATGAATCACAGCAGTGATGCAACAGAGCCGGGCAATATCCTGAGGGCTCCGGGGAATCTTTAACTCAAGAGTGTTTGTTTGTTTGTTTTTTAAATTATTGTTTTAAAGTATATATGTCATATGTGAAATTAAACATCATGAAACTCTAGACGGCGCAGGCTGATAGGTCCTTAACTCAATCTGCTTGTAAATTGTAATCACATCATTCTCTATAGGGCACAGCTGATTGGTTCCTGCTGTATCAGTAGCCAATGAGCTTGCTGTTAAACCTTCAAATACTGGTCAGAATTTGCAATAGCCGTCATTTCACCGTCTAGGTTAACTATAGACCCGATATAGTCCGGCTATGAGTAACACACTTCTAGACAAAATAACCTTGAATTTGGTTACATTTCAAAAATAACTTGCGAAATGTACGATATTCCATCATGTAAGCAAAGTAAACAGTGATTACAAGGTCACACTCATTTCATTTCTTTGTTATCTAATTGATGACTAGTCTATTCTTGGGCTCTGGTTTAGACGTCTATAAAATTTTCACTGACAGCCCAGATTTCGCCTTGTATTAGCCTAGACGTCAGGGCTGTGTTTGGACGGCGTCTTTAAAGGGATAGTTCACTTTGAAATTAAATTTTGGTATGTTTTAGCTTACCTCAAGGGCATCCAAGATGTAGGTGTCTTTTTTTCCGCAGTAGTTTTAATTTTGATATTTTTCGGTCAAACCGTTCTTGTCTGACAGTCATATCATGCAGGTCTATGGTCACTGTCTCAAAGAGCATGCACAGAGTCCAAATTAAAACAATTCCCTATCGTCCAAATTAAACAATTCCCCATCGTAAGTACACATTGATGGCCTAAGACACGAAACGAGCGGTGAGAAAACGAACAGACAAAACGAACGTTTTTACCTCTTATACACAGCCACGTCCAAGTGATCTGAGGGCGCGAGCGCATCCTGGTGTGTGACGTGTGCGCAGACTGGTGCATAGATATATACACTAGATGTTGCCTTGGCTACGGCAGTTCATTGGAACAAATGTCTTTAATGCGTCATCTAGTGTATATATATCTATGCACCAGTCTGCGTACATGTCACACAGCAGGAAGCGCCCGCGCCCTCAGATAACTTGGACGTGGCTGTGTTATAAGAGGTAAAAACAATATAAATACTGTTCGTTTTCTCACACAAACCGCTCGTTTCGTGTCTTAGGCCATCAATGTGTACTTACGATGGGGAATTGTTTAATTTAGACGATGGGGAATTGTTTAATTTGGACTTCTCTGTGCATGCTCTTTGAGGGGGTGACCATAGACCTGCATTATATGACTGACAGACAAGAACGGTTTGACCTAAAAATATCAAAATTGAAACTACTGCGGAAAAAAGACACCTACATCTTGGATGCCCTTGAGGTAAGCTAAAACATACCAAAATATTATTTCAAAGTGAACTATCCCTTTAAAATGCAAAATTGCTTGCTGGGAGTTGCAGCACGCTTTCGGAAACCCTCACCTTCCCCAGCTCCAACTGTGTAGATCTGCTATGGTTAATTCATGTATGCTATGTTGTACAGAAGCAGCATCATGTCTTACTTGCTCACAGCAGTGCGTCGTGTTCATATTAGCAGTAGCAAGTCCCGTATTTGCTCTACAGCAGCAATGACCAACAGCAGTAGCGTAGCAGATCTATTCTGCCAAGACCAAACATATCAACACTGTCATATCCATTACCATGCATGCCAAGACATCATGACAGAAATCCGGTCCGGCTTATGCTTTCAATCTTCGAGACAAGTAATGTTCCCTTCAGATTCCAGGTGGACATGTAGCTCTCACACAGGCAAGCTCTGTAATCTCAACTTCTTCAGTTGACACAGTTTGAAGCCCTGTATAAACTTCACGTCCGTCAGTATATTTGACTGTGAATCCTGTACAAACTGCTTTCTCAAACACTATAAATCCTCCACACATATATTTCCCAAGGCAAAGCAGATAATCATTTTTTAATACCTTAATAAATATGTATTTTAAAGGGGTCCTACTGTATTATGCTTTTTTATATGTTCATCCTTCTTTAGTGTGTAATGTTGCCGTTTCAGCATGAAAAAGCTCTGCAAAAAGCACAAAGTCCCTCCAGCGAGAGTTCTTCTCTATATCAGTGTCAGTGTTTCTGATCTCCCTGAAACGCCTCCATTGTAGTCTTGAGTTTTCTTCCGGGAACAAACACATCACAATATTCCTCATTTAAATAATTAAGATGCAGAATAAAGGTGCGGGGCCTGGCTGAGTTAGTTAGTAGTGTGTATTCATTTATTTATTTATGCATGTATGTATTTTGTGATTTTTCTTTCATACAGGTTTGCAAACACACTGAGTCGATGTCTGGTTGTTTAACTACCTTTGAGTCGATGAAGCTCATCTGTCATTAACGCTCTGTGTGAGTTTGCAGGTCACAGAATCTCACCTCGTCCTCACGATTCCCAAACCTGATCGATTCGTCAGCCGCTTCCCTTCCCTGCAGCTCAGACGGAGTTCATTAGCGCTGTTAGCAACCCAAATCTCAGCAGATCGTGAGAATTAAACACTTGTCAAACACAACAGCATGTGACAGCATCGAACACGCGTCTTCAAGCCAAATCTAGTGCTGTTAACAACCTGTAGGCCTATAGATAAAAAGGTTTACTGATAACCACCGAGGGATCTTTCTGTGGCTTTTTGCACTCGAGTCTCTTCTATTTTTGGAGACAATCACTCGGTCAGTCCCGGCTGTTTCCATTTTGTCAATAAAGTCGCCCTCACCGGACTCTTTGTCTAAGCCTAATATCCACTTACCTCGAGGCAGCACGGATCTCAAGAGAACATCTCCTCAGGGGGAAACAAGTCTGCGGGAGCTATGAAATTCACAACTTCTATCACTTGAACCAAACAGCATGTTATAACCAGAGTGCTGACACCACGTTTGGTGATTTTAAACTCAACAGTTCACTGAGCAAGAAAGAGAACAAAAATGAAGGCCAAATGTGTCTCTACAAATAGAGTTATCATCATTTATGAAGCATGCAAGTGAGAACAGGTGTGAGCATACTAACATACTATTTTGCATACTGTGTACATTCTGTATGCAATGAATGCTCAAATGCACTGCTAGCCTGTATTTTCCAAAATATATAGCACTGTGCATTGATGATATCACACAATGCAATGCACCCTATTTTCCATTTTGATGAAATACATCAAATGCAAATCTTAACATTCTTCTCCTGTCGGAAGTGAATGGGATGGGATTAAAAATGTAAAAACAACCATTTCTCAGATGATAACTGGATGACGACACTCGCTGAATAAAACATGCAACACAATGACATCATGTGACAAAAATGCATTTATCATTTCAAATTACTTATACTATTTGTCGTCCTGCATCGTAAGCAGTTCACGAGGCACTTCACCTGAGGGTGTTTTCAGTGGGTTTCATGTGTCTGTGTGCAGAACATACCGTAACGGTTTGTCATCCGGAAATGTAACACTGCCATCTAGAGATTGGTCTGGAATGTGATTGAAGACAGGGATCGTGTTTCTGTGGGGTGTAAATGAGAACATGTCCTGTTGAATCTCTGCTGGGCTGCTCTTGGCACCGCACTGCTGTGGTTTATACAGCCGGAGAGATGAATTTATAGTGCCAGGAGCGCAGGTCATGGTGACTTGCCTTTGTCTGCAGATGAGCAGGAAAGAGAAAAGACAGCAGGAGACATCAAGAGAGTTGCTTAGTCACTTTTCCTCTGCATTTTTCAACAAAAAAAAGACCTAGAGCGTGAAAATGTATAGTAAGAAAGAGACCCTGTCAAATAATTACTATTAGGCTAAATCTGTCCATGGAGATTACCATATAACGACCTGAGAATCATTTTCCATGATAATATTTAAGCAATCATGTCCTGTGTTTTCGATCAGCTGTTTAGAATCAGAACTAAATGACAGATTCATGACTGAATCACTCTATTGATCTCATCAGGTAAACGGGTTTGAAGGGATAGTTCACCCAAACATTAAAATTCTGTCATCATTTACTCACCATTACTCATTATTTTTCAAAGATAATGAGAAGAAAGAAGAAAGAAATACATACAGGTTTGGAACAACATGAGGATGAGGAAATGATGACAGAATGTTTCTTTTTGGGTGAACTGTCCCTTTAAGAGCACACAAGAGTGAATTTTAAAGCTTCTACAATGAATCCTGATGATTTAATCAGAAATATTTCAGGTGTTTCTTAATTTTTCACTGGTCTTATTGAAAACAAAACATTTTTCTTGGCAATATTATTTTAGATTTAAAAAAAATCATTTTATACTCTTTAATATTGAGTGGGATTTTACATACAGTAGCGCTTAGGCCATTTTGTCTATTTTTGCTCCGCCAATGAAAATAGTTCCAAACACTCAATAGACTGAATCAGTTTTTGTGAACGATTCAATGACTCACTCATAAAAGCAGGTAGTGCGTTCTTCAACGAATCAATGTTGTTGAACGAATCGCTTGAGTTAATAGTTTGTTCCACTTGAAGCACTGCGCTGACCGATCAGTGTATGACATCAAAACTCAGCGAGAACGATTCGAAAGAATCAGTATACACAGTCTTTAATGACAAACACTCAGATGAACATGGAGAAATACAACACAATTAACACAAACAGGAACGAAGCAAGAACTAAGGAGAGCTCAGGGCTTAAATACATGGAACAAACAAAGGGAACTGATTAGGAAACAGCTGAACAGAATAATGGAGACTAATGGGAACTCAGGCAGGCAGTTAAAGGGGTGGTTGATTATGATTTGACTTTTCTAACTTTAGTTAGTGTGTAATGTTGCTGTTTGAGCATAAACAACATCTGCAAAGTTACAACACTCAAAGTTCAAAGCAAAGGGAGATATTTGCTTTTAAAGAAATCACTTTTTAAGGACTACAACAAACGGCTGGTAGAGACTACACAACATTCCTCCAGGGTTAGTGACATCACTAACCCTAAAATTTACATAAACCCCGCCCCCTGAACGCGATTTATAGATTATCAAGACAGAATATGCTAATCAATGACTAGAAGATAACTACACATAAGCTGCATAAATTCATCTGCTAACCATTCAGAAATGTCCTGTTGCTTCTACATGTTGTCACTTCTTCTTGAGTCTCTCCATCATTGTCTGAATCCGGTTTGAACATAGTGCATGTGTGTGTGTGAGGTAAAAGGACAAAAGCTGTTGAAGCTCCGCCCCCTGTGCCGGGAGCAGCAGCTCATTTGCATTTAAAGGAACAGACACAAACGGTGCGTTTTTGCTCATCCTCAAAAAGTGACAATTTTAACATGTTATAGAAAAAAAATTAGAGCTGTCAAAAGATTAATCGCGATTAATCGCATCCAAAATAAAAGTTTGTGTTTACATAATATATGTGTGTGTACTGTGTATAATTATTTTGTATATATAAATACACACACATGCATGTATATATTTAAGAAATATTTGCATACATATACTGTATATATATTTATATAGTTTATATTATATATAAATATATATTTTTTTATATATAAATAACACATTTTTCTTAAATATATACATGCATGTGTGTGTATTTATATATACAAATTTAATTATACACAGTACACACACATATATTTTTAAAACAAACTTTTATTTTGGATGCGATTAATCGCGATTAATCTTTTGACAGCCCTAAAAAATATCTGTGGGGTATTTTGAGCTAAAACTTCACATACACACTCTGGGGACATCAGAGACTTGTGAAAAGGGCATTATACCAGCCCTTTAACTGAACCAAAGCCAACAAGACTCAAACTGAACTTAACAGAGTATAGACTACGTTATAGCTCTGATGTCATACACCGATCGGTCTGCACAGCGCCGCTTCAAGTCGAACACACCTAATGATTCAATGAGTCGCTTATAAACAGCCATTTTCTTGTCATTCTAGTTGTGAATTAATTAACCAGAGCATATTTCTGAAAGTCTACTGAACCCAATAGGTTCTTCATGGAGGGAATGACCATAAGCTGCACTATAGTTTTCGTGGCTTTGGATTCAGTGTGAGCCGTTAGTTTTAAGGGCATGAAATCTCTGCTCTTTTTATAGTGCAATGGAAGCGAGACAGATGGACAGTGATTGGCGTTTCTTTATCTTGCAATCACTCTTCCGTCTCTAAGCGTGTCACAACAAGCACAACAAAATTGAAAAATGAACAGGAGTGCCGGACGGATTTGCTGCTCCGTAACAGTTTCTTCCAGAGCTGTTTGACAGCAGCTCTTGCTGTCATATGAATCTCTCACGAGAGAAATACTTTTCCAAGCTACTTCTGTTCCTGCTTTCAGATTCGAGGTGGATTCAGCGGGCTGAGAGATGATAGTTGAATAATTCCTGGCAATATAACAAACAACTGGCCGAAATCTTCTAAACATGCATAATGATTTCCCAGGCACTGAAGAAACATTCACTAAAGATCTTCAGGAGCATTCATTAAAAATTATATTATTTTAGGGTGGTAGGCTGAGATTGAACCATCAAGCTTATTGACAGTTTTATGGCCAATTAAATAAAAAAATTTTTAACTAATTACAATAAAATATGAAGACTTGATTTGTGCATATTATCATAACCTTCCCAAAGCACCTTTTCCAAAATGAGCAAATTAAAAGTTTCAGCTATAATTAAAGCTGCAAGCAGCATTTATCGGGGTTCAAGCAGTTAAGGCCTTTAAGGCATTTAAGCACAAAAGCATCAAAAGTTATTAAGATTTATTTAGCAAGCATGTAACCACTGACATAATAGATGGAAAAGACCATTTACAGCCAATACAGGCAATTTGCCATGGGATATATATGGTTTTAAAGCTTTTTAACAGTTATAGCGCCACCTATGGTCCGATCTCCATAAAATTGTTTACTGTGACCTCAAATTGAACCCATACACATGTGTACTGAGTTTGGTGAAGATATCTCATTTACTTCTTGAGTTATAGCCATTTGAGTAAAATAGGCTCCTCCCACAACGATTTGCCACATTCTAGAATTATTTAATATGATTCTAGCATGATTTACTATCATATACCATGTTCCAGAATGATTTATTAGGATTCTAGCATGATTTACCTTGATACACCTCATTTCAGTATTATTTACTATGATTTACAATGTTTCTAGCATGATTAACCACATTACTAGCAATTATGTGAAGTGTCAGTGCAAATGAGGTGATGAACACTGACAAAATATTATTGTGTTATAATAGTTAGTTATATACGTGATTTTTAGTGTGTGTCCAAGTATGAATGCAAAAGCACTTGTAAAATATTTCATTATTAAGTAGAATGGCCAGCAGAGGGCACTAGAAGACCACTTATTGGCTCACTTTCACTTTAAACCAGTTTTCTGCACTAAAGCAAACCAGTTTTTCCATGTTAACTCAATGCATGCTTACACACACACACACACACACACACACACACACACACACACACACACACACACACACACACACACACACACACATACACACACAGCATAGTTAACCATGATTTACCATGATATACCACGTTCTAGTATTATTTACCAGGAGATAAACGACAATCTAGTATTATTTACTTTGATTTACCATGTTTCTAGCCTGATTTATCACATTACTAGCAATTATTTGAAGTGTCAGTGCAAATAAAGTGATTAACACTGACAAAATATGATTGTGTTATAATAGTTATTGCTATATAAGTGATTTTTTTAGTGTGTATTCAAGTATGAATGCAAGCACATGTTGAAATATTTCATTAATAAGTAGAATGGCCAGCAGAGGGCAGTAGAAGACCACTTATTGGCTCACTTTCACTTTAAACCAGTTTTCTGCACTAAAGCAAACCAGTTTATCCATGTTAACTCAATGCATGCTTACACACACACACACACACACACACACACACACACACACACACACACACACACACACACACACACACAGCATAGTTAACCATGATTTACCATGATTTACCACATTACTAGCAATTATTTGAAGTGTCAGTGCAAATAAAGTGATTAACACTGACAAAATATGATTGTGTTATAATAGTTATTGCTATATAAGTGATTTTTAGTGTGTATTCAAGTATAAATGCAAGCACATGTGGAAAAATTTAATTAATAAGTAGAATGGCCAGCAGAGGGCAGTAGAAGACCACTTATTGGCTCACTTTCACTTTAAACCTCATGATTTTGACCAGTTTTCTGCACTAAAGCAAACCAGTGTTTCCATGTTAACTCAATAATGCATACTTGCTACATATGCTACACACACGAATGCTACACACACACACACACACACACACACACACACACACACACACACACACACACAAATGTTTCAGTGATATTAGTGTCACATTCACCTTCATCACATTCACCTTCTGTCTTCATCACATTCACCATCTGTCGTCATCACCTGCACCTGCTCCTCATCACCCTCCTCATCATCACCTGCTCCTCATCATCATAACCGTCACCTGTTGTCCTTGTCTTGATCTGTGTATTTAAGTTCCCCTCTCATCCATTATCATTGTCGGTTATTGTTTGTGCACTAGCACTCTGTTATGTTTGTTTTCATGTTGGAAAATAAAACCTTTGTTATATTTGTACCACACACACACACACACACACACACACACACACACACACACACACACACACACACACACACACACACACACACCATCATTTATCATGATTTACCATGGCTGATACCAATACCAATATGAGAAAATGACTATTTTAAACAGCAGGGGGCAGTAAAATACCACTTATTGGCTTAACATGCCATTAATTCATATCATTTTCACCTTTTTAACTGTTATAGAGGCAAATTTTGTCCGATCTGTCTGAAAATTTTCATGCTAGTTCAGGGTAATATTTCACACGTTCTGACTTGTTTTTAAGAAGGTCTGAGCATTGATTAAAGAGATATAGGCTTTCGGGGACACTTGGTAAAGGCCAGATTTTGAAGTGAACCTATTATAGCTATCCAAATGAAGTAGTTCAACTTTTTCTGACAATTATTGATCTAGTGAGTCCAGAGAATTGTATTGCACTAGTTTTGAACATTATGATATGAAAATTATATGATCAGAGATGGAAAAGACCATTTACAGCCAATACAGGCAGTTTACCATAGGAAATATATGATTTTAAAGCTTTTTAACAGTTATAGCGCCACCTATCGTCCGATCTCCATAGAATTTTTCATGCTTGTTAATGATGTTATGTCACATATGCTGACCAATTTTTGTGAAGTTCTGAGTTTTTATTTAGGATTTATAGGGTTTTTAGTGTATTTTGCCACGCCCATTTTATAAATGACCCTATTACAGCCATCCAAATGCAAAAGTTCAACTTTTTTTTGATAATTATTGATCTAGAGAGTCCAGAGAATTGTCCTAGACTGGTCTGGTTCCGATCGGGCAAAAAACCTAGGACTAGTTCGCAAAAGTAGTTTTTTAACATATTAATGAATAATTAATGAACAGTTTGATTGACAGCAATGGTTCTTGAGGCAAAGTTGTTCAGGATGAGGAGATCTATCAAATGATATGCATATTGTGTGGATATTTGTAACACCACGTGATTACAGAGCCGTAAAACTCGTTAGCGCCAACTAGTGGCCAATTTCTTTCAAAATTCTTACAGACCTTTAGGGCCATGAGCCGAACATGCCCATTGAGTTTCGTTCCGATCGGCCTCCGTTAACCTTGTCTAATAGGTGTTAAAATTTCATTGGCCAATGGCGGCCATGTTTTTTGAGATACGCAAATGTCCTCATACACATACATGGCACCTTGGACCAAGACACTGCATACCAATTTTCAAGTCAATCGGACTAACGGTCAGGTGGTTATAGCCTGTTTTATGTTTTTTTCATTTTATAGCGCCACCATGAGGCCAATCGTCGCGATTTTTTTACTGTGACCCCAGAGTAAGCTCATACACATGTGTACCAAGTTTGGTGAAGATACCTCATTTACATCGGGAGTTACAGCCATTTTAGTAAAATAGGCCCCTCCCACAACGTACGTTTTGGCGCCCCTTAGTGACCGTGAATCGAAATTTCCACTTTTTTTCGATAATTATTGATATTCAGTCTCCAGAGAACATTTCTGCATTAGTTTGGTTCCAATCGGGCAAAAAACCAGGGACTAGTTCGCAAAAATAGATTTTTGACAAAATTCAAAATGGCGGAAAATCTATCATGGCGGAAATGAAATCGGAGATATACGTTTTGTTCGTCAGGCGTCCAGCTTTCCAATGATATAAGACACTTGAGTCTACGACATACGGTCTAGGAGTTATGAGCAGTTTCGCGCTTTTGGTTGTTATAGCGCCACCTATGGGCCAATCGGGGTCATAATCTCTGAACCTTTCCTCGATTTTTGTACTACCATCTGTCAAAGTTTCAAAGTTCCAGCTCTTACGGTTTGGGCTGCACGATGCGTTTTAGCGGAGAAGAATAATAATAATTAAAGCTGCAAGCAGCATTTATCGGGGTTCAAGCAGTTAAAGCCTTTTAAGCATTTAAGCACAAAAGCATCAAAAGTTAAGATTTATTTAGCAAGCATGTAACCACGAAAATAATAGATGGAAAAGACCATTTACAGCCAATACAGGCAGTTTACCATGGGATATATATGGTTTTAAAGCTTTTTAACAGTTATAGCGCCACCTATGGTCCGATCTCCATAGAATTGTTTACTGTGACCTCAAATTGAACCCATACACATGTGTACTGAGTTTGGTGAAGATATCTCATTTACTTCTTGAGTTATAGCCATTTTAGTAAAATAGGCTCCTCCCACAACAATTTAGCACATTCTAGTATTATTTACTATGATTCTAGCATGATTTGCCATATTCTAGCATAATTTACCATGATATACTACATTCTAGTATGATTTACCATTGTTTACTGTGATTCTAGCATGGATTACCATAGTTTATCATGATTTATCATAGTTTACCATGATTTACCCTGTTCTAGCATAGTTTACCATGATTTACCATGTTCTAGCATGATTTACCATGATATACCACATTCTAACATGATTTACCATAGTTTATTATGATTTATCATGGCTTACCATGATTTACCCTGTTCTAGCATAGTTTACCATGATTTACCATGTTCTAGCATGATGTACCATGATATACTATGTTCTAGAATGATGTACCAGGATTGTAGTATGATTTACCTTGATACACCACATTCTAGTATCATTTATTGATTTACCATGTTTTTAGTGTGATTTAACCATGATTTACCACATTGCTAGCAATTATGTGAAGTATCAGTAAAAATGAAGTGATAAACTCTGACAAAATATGATTGTGCTACAATAGTAATTGTTATATAAGTGATTTTTTAGTGTTTTATTGTTATATAAGTGATTTTTAGTGTCTAATGAATGCAAAAGCATATGTGGGTAGACATTAATAAGTAGAATGGCCAGCAGAGGGCAGTAGAAGACCACATATTGGCTCACTTTCACTTTAAACTTCTTGATTTTCACCATTTTTCTGCACTAAAGCAAACCAGTTTTTCCATTTTAAATCCATAATGCATGTTAACACACACACACACACACACACACACACACACACACACACACACACACACACAAGACAAATGTTGTTTTTTCAATGCTATTGGGATATGTCATTATGAAAATATATTTGAATGGTCTATAAACATTTCACAAAGTCTTTGTAAGCTATTAATCAGATCATTCAGAATTTATTCAGAAACCTAAGACTACACACACACATTATATTGTAGATACAGACATTTGAAATATATGATGTGATCAAACTGTCAATACTAATAATTTAACAGATGGATTTTTGACTAAATGTAATTGTAAATGTTAAAATAGTGATTTTATAAAGTCTAAATATAAATTATAGAACAATATGACAACATGACTATTTTAAACAGCAGGGGGCAGTAAAATACCACTTCTTGGCTTAATATGTCATTATATTCATATCATTTTCACCTTTTTAACTGTTATAGAGGCAAATTTTGTCAGATCTGTCTGAAAATTTTCATGCATGTTCAGAGTGATATTTCACATGTTCTGACTTGTTTTTAAGAAGGTTTGAACATTCATTAAAGAGATATAGGCTTTCGGGGACACTTGGTAAAGGCCACATTTTGAAGTGAACCTATTATAGCTATCCAAATGAAGTAGTTCAACTTTTTCTGACAATTATTGTTCTAGTGAGTCCAGAGAATTGTATTGCACTAGTTTTTAACATTATGATATGAAAACTATATATTCAGAGATGGAAAAGACCATTTACAGTCAATACAGGCAGTTTACCATAGGAAATATATGGTTTTAAAGATTTTTAACAGTTATAGCGCCACCTATCGTCCGATCTCCATGAAATTTTGCATGCTTGTTAATGATGTTATGTCACATAAGTTCACCAATTTTTGTGAAGTTCTGGGTTTTTATTTAGGATTTATAGGCTTTTTAATGTATTTTTCCATGCCCATTTTATAAATGATCCTATTACAGCCATCCAAATGCAAAAGTTCAACTTTTTTTTGATAATTATTGATCTAGAGAGTCCAGAGAATTGTCCTAGACTGGTCTGGTTCCGATCGGGCAAAAAACCTAGGACTAGTTCGCAAAAGTAGGTTTTAGACATATTCATGAATATTTAATGAACGGTTTGATTGACAGAAATGGTTCTTGAGGCAAAGTTGTTCAGCATGAGCAGATATATCAAATGATATGCTTTTTGTGACGATAAGTGTAACACCACGTGATTACAGAGCCAAAAAACTCGTTAGCGCCAACTAGTGGCCAATTTCTTTCAAAATTCTTACAGACCTCTAGGGCCATGAGTCGAACATGCCCATCGAGTTTCGTTCCGATCGGCCTCCGTTAACCTTGTCTAATAGGTGCTCAACTTCATTGGCCAATGGCGGCCATGTTTTTTGAGATACGCCAATGTCCTCATAGACATACATGGCACCTTGGACCAAGACACTGCATACCAATTTTCAAGTCAATCGGACTAACGGTCAGGTGGTTATAGCCCTTTTCATGTTTTTTTCATGTTATAGCGCCACCTAGTGTTCAATCGTCGCGATTTTTTTACTGTGACCCCAGAATGAACCCATACACATGTGTACCGAGTTTGGTGAAGCTATCTTATTTACTTTTTAAGTTATAGCCATTTTAGTAAAATAGGCTCCTCCCACAACGATTATTTTGCGCCCCCTAGCGTCCATGAATCGAAATTTCAACATTTTTTCGATAATTATTGATCTTCAGACTCCAGAGAACATTTCTGCACTGGTTTGGCTCCGATCGGGCAAAAAACCAGGGACTAGTTCGCAAAAGTAGATTTTCGACAAAATTCAAAATGGCGGAAAATCTATCATGACGGAAATGAAATCGGAGATATACGTTTTGTTCGTCAGGCGTCCAGCTTTCCAATGATATAAGACACTTGAGTCTGCGACATACGGTCTAGGAGTTATGAGCAGTTTCGCGCTTTTGGTTGCTATAGCGCCACCTATGGGCCAATCGGGGTCATAATCTCTGAACCTCTCCTCGATTTTTGTACTACCATCTGGCAAAGTTTCAATGCTCTAGCCCTTACGGTTTGGGCTGCACGATGCGTTTTACGGCAGAATAATAATAATAATAATAATAAAAATCAGTACAATTACAATAGGGTTTCAGCACTTCGTGCTTGAACCCCTAATAATTAAAGCTGCAAGCAGCATTTATCGGGGTTCAAGCAGTTAAGGCCTTTAAGGCATTTAAGCACAAAAGCATCAAAAGTTATTAAGATTTATTTAATAAGCATGTAACCACTGACATAATAGATGGAAAAGACCATTTACAGCCAATACAGGCAATTTACCATGTGATATATATGGTTTTAAAGCTTTTTAACAGTTATAGCGCCACCTATGGTCTGATCTCCATAGAATTGTTTACTGTGACCTCAAATTGAACCCATACACATGTGTACTGAGTTTGGTGAAGATATCTCATTTACTTCTTGAGTTATAGCCATTTTAGTAAAATAGGCTCCTCCCACAACAATTTAGCATATTCTAGTATTATTTACTATGATTCTAGCATGATTTGCCATATTCTAGCATAATTTACCATGATATACTACATTCTAGTATGATTTACCATTGTTTACTGTGATTCTAGCATGGATTACCATAGTTTATCATGATTTATCATAGTTTACCATGATTCATCATAGTTTACCATGATTTACCCTGTTCTAGCATAGTTTACCATGATTTACCATGATTTACCACATTACTAGCAATTATTTGAAGTGTCAGTGCAAATAAAGTGATTAACACTGACAAAATATGATTGTGTTATAATAGTTATTGCTATATAAGTGATTTTTAGTGTGTATTCAAGTATAAATGCAAGCACATGTGGAAAAATTTAATTAATAAGTAGAATGGCCAGCAGAGGGCAGTAGAAGACCACTTATTGGCTCACTTTCACTTTAAACCTCATGATTTTGACCAGTTTTCTGCACTAAAGCAAACCAGTGTTTCCATGTTAACTCAATAATGCATACTTGCTACATATGCTACACACAATAATGCTACACACACACACACACACACACACACACACACACACACACAAATGTTTCAGTGATATTGGTGTCACATTCACCTTCATCACATTCACCTTCTGTCTTCATCACATTCACCATCTGTCGTCATCACCTGCACCTGCTCCTCATCACCCTCCTCATCATCACCTGCTCCTCATCATCATAACCGTCACCTGTTGTCCTTGTCTTGATCTGTGTATTTAAGTTCCCCTCTCATCCATTATCATTGTCAGTTATTGTTTGTGCACTAGCACTCTGTTATGTTTGTTTTCATGTTGGAAAATAAAACCTTTGTTATATTTGTACCACACACACACACACACACCATCATTTATCATGATTTACCATGGCTGATACCAATACCAATATGAGAAAATGACTATTTTAAACAGCAGGGGGCAGTAAAATACCACTTATTGGCTTAACATGCCATTAATTCATATCATTTTCACCTTTTTAACTGTTATAGAGGCAAATTTTGTCCGATCTGTCTGAAAATTTTCATGCTTGTTCAGGGTGATATTTCACACGTTCTGACTTGTTTTTAAGAAGGTCTGAGCATTGATTAAAGAGATATAGGCTTTCGGGGACACTTGGTAAAGGCCAGATTTTGAAGTGAACCTATTATAGCTATCCAAATGAAGTAGTTCAACTTTTTCTGACAATTATTGATCTAGTGAGTCCAGAGAATTGTATTGCACTAGTTTTGAACATTATGATATGAAAATTATATGATCAGAGATGGAAAAGACCATTTACAGCCAATACAGGCAGTTTACCATAGGAAATATATGATTTTAAAGCTTTTTAACAGTTATAGCGCCACCTATCGTCCGATCTCCATAGAATTTTTCATGCTTGTTAATGATGTTATGTCACATATGCTGACCAATTTTTGTGAAGTTCTGAGTTTTTATTTAGGATTTATAGGCTTTTGAATGTATTTTGACACACCCATTTTATAAATTACCCTATTACAGCCATCCAAATGCAAAAGTTCAACTTTTTTTTGATAATTATTGATCTAGAGAGTCCAGAGAATTGTCCTAGACTGGTCTGGTTCCGATCGGGCAAAAAACCTAGGACTAGTTCGCAAAAGTAGGTTTTTAACATATTAATGAATAATTAATGAACAGTTTGATTGACAGCAATGGTTCTTGAGGCAAAGTTGTTCAGGATGAGGAGATCTATCAAATGATATGCATATTGTGTGGATATTTGTAACACCACGTGATTACAGAGCCGTAAAACTCGTTAGCGCCAACTAGTGGCCGATTTCTTTCAAAATTCTTACAGACCTTTAGGGCCATGAGCCGAACATGCCCATTGAGTTTCGTTCCGATCGGCCTCCGTTAACCTTGTCTAATAGGTGCTCAAACTTCGTTGGCCGATGGCGGCCATGGTTTTTGAGATACGCCAATGTCCTCATACACATACATGGCACCTTGGACCAAGACACTGCATACCAATTTTCAAGTCAATCGGACTAACGGTCAGGTGGTTATAACCTGTTTTATGTTTTTTTCATTTTATAGCGCCACCATGAGGCCAATCGTCGCGATTTTTTTACTGTGACCCCAGAGTAAGCTCATACACATGTGTACCAAGTTTGGTGAAGATACCTCATTTACATCGGGAGTTATAGCCATTTTAGTAAAATAGGCCCCTCCCACAACGTACGTTTTGGCGCCCCTTAGCGACCGTGAATCGAAATTTCCACTTTTTTTCGATAATTATTGATATTCAGTCTCCAGAGAACATTTCTGCACTAGTTTGGTTCCAATCGGGCAAAAAACCAGGGACTAGTTCGCAAAAGTAGATTTTTGACAAAATTCAAAATGGCGGAAAATCTATCATGGCGGAAATGAAATCGGAGATATACGTTTTGTTCGTCAGGCGTCCAGCTTTCCAATGATATAACACACTTGAGTCTACGACATACGGTCTAGGAGTTATGAGCAGTTTCGCGCTTTTGGTCGCTATAGCGCCACCTATGGGCCAATCGGGGTCATAATCTCTGAACCTCTCCTCGATTTTTGTACTACCATCTGTCAAAGTTTCAAAGTTCCAGCTCTTACGGTTTGGGCTGCACGATGCGTTTTACGGCGGAATAATAATAATAATAATAATAATAATAATAATTAAAGCTGCAAGCAGCATTTATCGGGGTTCAAGCAGTTAAGGCCTTTAAGGCATTTAAGCACAAAAGCATCAAAAGTTATTAAGATTTATTTAGCAAGCATGTAACCACTGACATAATAGATGGAAAAGACCATTTACAGCCAATACAGGCAATTTGCCATGGGATATATATGGTTTTAAAGCTTTTTAACAGTTATAGCGCCACCTATGGTCCGATCTCCATAAAATTGTTTACTGTGACCTCAAATTGAACCCATACACATGTGTACTGAGTTTGGTGAAGATATCTCATTTACTTCTTGAGTTATAGCCATTTGAGTAAAATAGGCTCCTCCCACAACGATTTGCCACATTCTAGAATTATTTAATATGATTCTAGCATGATTTACTATCATATACCATGTTCCAGAATGATTTATTAGGATTCTAGCATGATTTACCTTGATACACCTCATTTCAGTATTATTTACTATGATTTACAATGTTTCTAGCATGATTAACCACATTACTAGCAATTATGTGAAGTGTCAATGCAAATGAGGTGATGAACACTGACAAAATATTATTGTGTTATAATAGTTAGTTATATACGTGATTTTTAGTGTGTGTCCAAGTATGAAAGCAAAAGCACATGTAAAATATTTCATTATTAAGTAGAATGGCCAGCAGAGGGCACTAGAAGACCACTTATTGGCTCACTTTCACTTTAAACCAGTTTTCTGCACTAAAGCAAACCAGTTTTTCCATGTTAACTCAATGCATGCTTACACACACACACACACACACACACACACACACACACACACACACACACACACACACACACACATACACACACAGCATAGTTAACCATGATTTACCATGATATACCACGTTCTAGTATTATTTACCAGGAGATAAACGACAATCTAGTATTATTTACTTTGATTTACCATGTTTCTAGCCTGATTTATCACATTACTAGCAATTATTTGAAGTGTCAGTGCAAATAAAGTGATTAACACTGACAAAATATGATTGTGTTATAATAGTTATTGCTATATAAGTGATTTTTTTAGTGTGTATTCAAGTATGAATGCAAGCACATGTTGAAATATTTCATTAATAAGTAGAATGGCCAGCAGAGGGCAGTAGAAGACCACTTATTGGCTCACTTTCACTTTAAACCAGTTTTCTGCACTAAAGCAAACCAGTTTATCCATGTTAACTCAATGCATGCTTACACACACACACACACACACACACACACACACACACACACACACACACACACACACACACACACACACACAGCATAGTTAACCATGATTTACCATGATTTACCACATTACTAGCAATTATTTGAAGTGTCAGTGCAAATAAAGTGATTAACACTGACAAAATATGATTGTGTTATAATAGTTATTGCTATATAAGTGATTTTTAGTGTGTATTCAAGTATAAATGCAAGCACATGTGGAAAAATTTAATTAATAAGTAGAATGGCCAGCAGAGGGCAGTAGAAGACCACTTATTGGCTCACTTTCACTTTAAACCTCATGATTTTGACCAGTTTTCTGCACTAAAGCAAACCAGTGTTTCCATGTTAACTCAATAATGCATACTTGCTACATATGCTACACACACGAATGCTACACACACACACACACACACACACACACACACACACACACACACACACACAAATGTTTCAGTGATATTGGTGTCACATTCACCTTCATCACATTCACCTTCTGTCTTCATCACATTCACCATCTGTCGTCATCACCTGCACCTGCTCCTCATCACCCTCCTCATCATCACCTGCTCCTCATCATCATAACCGTCACCTGTTGTCCTTGTCTTGATCTGTGTATTTAAGTTCCCCTCTCATCCATTATCATTGTCGGTTATTGTTTGTGCACTAGCACTCTGTTATGTTTGTTTTCATGTTGGAAAATAAAACCTTTGTTATATTTGTACCACACACACACACACACACACACACACACACACACACACACACACACACACACACACACACACACACACACACCATCATTTATCATGATTTACCATGGCTGATACCAATACCAATATGAGAAAATGACTATTTTAAACAGCAGGGGGCAGTAAAATACCACTTATTGGCTTAACATGCCATTAATTCATATCATTTTCACCTTTTTAACTGTTATAGAGGCAAATTTTGTCCGATCTGTCTGAAAATTTTCATGCTAGTTCAGGGTAATATTTCACACGTTCTGACTTGTTTTTAAGAAGGTCTGAGCATTGATTAAAGAGATATAGGCTTTCGGGGACACTTGGTAAAGGCCAGATTTTGAAGTAAACCTATTATAGCTATCCAAATGAAGTAGTTCAACTTTTTCTGACAATTATTGATCTAGTGAGTCCAGAGAATTGTATTGCACTAGTTTTGAACATTATGATATGAAAATTATATGATCAGAGATGGAAAAGACCATTTACAGCCAATACAGGCAGTTTACCATAAATATATGATTTTAAAGCTTTTTAACAGTTATAGCGCCACCTATCGTCCGATCTCCATAGAATTTTTCATGCTTGTTAATGATGTTATGTCACATATGCTGACCAATTTTTGTGAAGTTCTGAGTTTTTATTTAGGATTTATAGGCTTTTTAATGTATTTTGACACGCCCATTTTATAAATTACCCTATTACAGCCATCCAAATGCAAAAGTTCAACTTTTTTTTGATAATTATTGATCTAGAGAGTCCAGAGAATTGTCCTAGACTGGTCTGGTTCCGATCGGGCAAAAAACCTAGGACTAGTTCGCAAAAGTAGGTTTTTAACATATTAATGAATAATTAATGAACAGTTTGATTGACAGCAATGGTTCTTGAGGCAAAGTTGTTCAGGATGAGGAGATCTATCAAATGATATGCATATTGTGTGGATATTTGTAACACCACGTGATTACAGAGCCGTAAAACTCGTTAGCGCCAACTAGTGGCCAATTTCTTTCAAAATTCTTACAGACCTTTAGGGCCATGAGCCGAACATGCCCATTGAGTTTCGTTCCGATCGGCCTCCGTTAACCTTGTCTAATAGGTGTTAAAATTTCATTGGCCAATGGCGGCCATGTTTTTTGAGATACGCAAATGTCCTCATACACATACATGGCACCTTGGACCAAGACACTGCATACCAATTTTCAAGTCAATCGGACTAACGGTCAGGTGGTTATAGCCTGTTTTATGTTTTTTTCATTTTATAGCGCCACCATGAGGCCAATCGTCGCGATTTTTTTACTGTGACCCCAGAGTAAGCTCATACACATGTGTACCAAGTTTGGTGAAGATACCTCATTTACATCGGGAGTTACAGCCATTTTAGTAAAATAGGCCCCTCCCACAACGTACGTTTTGGCGCCCCTTAGTGACCGTGAATCGAAATTTCCACTTTTTTTCGATAATTATTGATATTCAGTCTCCAGAGAACATTTCTGCATTAGTTTGGTTCCAATCGGGCAAAAAACCAGGGACTAGTTCGCAAAAATAGATTTTTGACAAAATTCAAAATGGCGGAAAATCTATCATGGCGGAAATGAAATCGGAGATATACGTTTTGTTCGTCAGGCGTCCAGCTTTCCAATGATATAAGACACTTGAGTCTACGACATACGGTCTAGGAGTTATGAGCAGTTTCGCGCTTTTGGTTGTTATAGCGCCACCTATGGGCCAATCGGGGTCATAATCTCTGAACCTTTCCTCGATTTTTGTACTACCATCTGTCAAAGTTTCAAAGTTCCAGCTCTTACGGTTTGGGCTGCACGATGCGTTTTAGCGGAGAAGAATAATAATAATAATAATAAAAATCCTTACAATTACAATAGGGTTTCAGCACTTCGTGCTTGAACCCCTAATAATAAAAATCCTTACAATTACAATAGGGTTTCAGCACTTCGTGCTTGAACCCCTAAAAAAAGATATGTCTTCGTCTAATTGCTCTGGTGGTATTCTTGATGCTCTGTATTAGCATTAAACATTTTAGAGGCTCAACTTCACCCCCTGGTGTTCAAGAGAGGATTCATTTGCAAAAGCACTTGAACAATTAGTGTTTGATGAGTGTTATTTAAAATAATAATAATAATTCTTAAAAGGTTCAAAAAGGCTTTTGTGAAAGGTATTTTCTTATCTATCATTTTATTACATTTATTGTACATATCAAGTTTTATATTTCGCATGTACACCATTCGAAAGTTTGGGGTCAGTAATATCTTAAATGAATATTTTTAAAAAGTGACTGTAAAGACTTTTATAATGTTACAAAAGAATTTTATTTCAAAAAATCGTTTTATTCATCAAAGAATCCTGGAAAAAAATTGTATCACAGAAGCAGCACAACTGTTTTCAACATTGATAATAATCAGAAATGTTTCTTGATCATCAAATCATCATATTAGAATGATTTCTGAATGATCATGTGACACTGAAGACTAATGAGTAATGATACTGAAAATTCAGCTTTTGATCACAGGAATAAATTACATGTTACAATATATGCAAATAGAAAACAGTTCTTTTAAATTGTGATCATTTTTCAAAATATTGCTTTTTATCAATAAACGCTGCCTTGGTGAAAAGACTTATTTCAAAACAATTAAAAAATCTTACCGACCCCAACATTTTAAAGACTAGTGTATATGAAGAGTTCAGATGCAAAAGCCTAAGTGCCATCTGAAATTTGCTTCTTGAATTATCATTTTTATCAAGCTTGTATATTTAAGTTCAGTAATTTCACTTAAATAGCAATGAAAATTACCTATTAATTGTCATTTAAGTGAAACTACTGGACTTAAATATACAAGCTTGATAAAAATGATCATTCTAGAAGAAAATTTCAGGTGGCACTTAGAGGCTTTTGCATCTGAACTCTTCATATGTTTCATCATATTTTTCATATTTACTTTTTTTTCTCAGGGTGGGTTTATTTTTTTAAATCAGCTTCTACGAAAAACACCATTATATCCCCAGGAAAATAAGATACAGTTCACTGAACACGTTGACCTTTTGTGACCCAAATTTAATCACGTCCAATATTGCTCTTATTCTTTGAAATAATGGGCTCAGTGGACCAATAAGAGAGAGACAGAGACGGTCCGCACAAAGCCTTATCAATGGAACGGATTAAACGGATCAGTCCTGATCCGACACAAGACCTGTGTACTGTTGAAAGCACTTCATTTCCTTCATTTGAACCTGATGATCCTGAAGGCTTGGCATTTCTCCCTCTGATTCAAGGCTGAAGATGTCATCATTCTGTTAACCGTCCTGTCTTCCCCAATCCCTGATCTATCTCTCCAGCGGCCTCATCTTACCCTCTATTCCCAACAATCCCGCTCTTTCCTCTCATTAGCCCCTCTGCCAGCCCTGATGTATGTCTGTGTTGCGTCGATCAGCTTGTGTAAAGTCCACTATTCTTAGGTTATAGTTCAGGATTGTTATCCGTTTGTTACTATAGCCGCAGTTAAATTGGTAATGACCTCCCGAGCAGCGGTGGCTTCTGTTCCCCGAGGCTCCTGCAGTAATGGCCAATGGAGACATTTTTTCCATGAGGTCATTTTCAGGGGCAGCGATGCCGCCGATCCAGACGGATTCAGCCTAGCTCATGGGTTGATGATGGATGGGTTTAGTCAGAGACTGTGCAGAAACATTTTTCCCCAAACACTTTTGGAATACATTTAATTTGGGACACTCCTGGCAGGAAAGATGGTTCTTCTTCTCGAGCAATTTCCACAATTTACACTGTAACTTGTATGTACATATGATTCATTTTTTTCTATTGCAAAATGTATCCCAACTCTTTATATAAAGTTGTATATATAAGTATGTAACTTTATCTATATACATTCAGTTCACTTACGTAAAGCAATAGTATATAATCTCAATTACCTGACTGTTTATTTCATTACAAAAATGTAATAGTATTGCCCAGATGTAATCTGCTAAATGCAAAGATAAAATAAACATAAAAGAGTTAGTTCACCCAAAAATGAAAATTATTCCATAATTTACTCACCCTCAAGCCATCCTATGTGTATATGACTTTCTTCTTTCAGGCAAACAAAGAGTTATATAAAAAAAGTATTCTGGCTCTTCCAAGCTTTATAATGGGAGTGAATAGTACCTTGTTTTTTGAAGCCAAAAAAAGTGCATCCATCCATCATAAAAGTAATCCATCAATGCATCTTTGTAAGAAAAATATCCATAATTTTAACTTTATAAACTCTAATGACTGGCTTTACGGCCATACACAAGTCTAGTTCCGGCGGAAGAGTGACCTCTGACCCTACATCGTCATGCGTGGGGTCAGAGGTCACTCTTCCGCCGGATCTAGACCGTTACCGGAAGCCGGTGATTATAGTTTATAAAGTTATAAATATGGATATCTTTCTTGTTACAAAAACGCATGGCTTCGCTTCAGAAGGCCCCCTAGCCATATGGATTACTTACTTTTATGATGCATGAATGTGCTTTTTTGTTTTTTTGGCGCTTCAGAAAAAAGGTACCATTCACTCCCATTATAAAGCTTGGAAGAGCCAGGATATTTTTTTAATATAACTCTGATTGTGTTTGGCTGAAAGAAGAAAGTCATATACAACTATGGTTTGAGGGTGAGTAAATTACAGGATCATTTTCATTTTTGGGCGAACTAAACCCTTTAACATCATGATTTTCTGTAAAGAACAAACAGTGTATATTGTGAAAAGCGATATACAAATGAACAATGTATAACAGAGCATTATTATGAGGAAAAGTGTATTTTTTTGTTTATGTTGTGACAGGTCATCCATTTTTATCCATTTTCTATCTATAGTCAATATAAATCTCAAATGAAACTAAATGAACGAATAAAAGTAAAAAATAATCGAGTCTCTTAATCAATATAAGGTCATAAAGATAACAGATAAGTATATTATAATTATAAAAGAAAAGCAATAATCATATTAAATATATAATATAAAAGCAAGTGTCATGCAATGTAAAGAAAGATGCATAAATACACTTTTCAAGTACAGAAATGATAAAACATGTTTCCTTCAAATCTCCGTATCTAATAAAATGCTAATCGCACACGTTTTGTTTTTTTAATGTGTCCAGAGTACATGTATCTTAGATCTCAGTTTGATCAGTGATGATTCATGTGACATCTCATATCTCAGTCAGTTGATTTACCAGTATTCCTGTTAAATTAGCACGAGTCCAGGCGTAAATCCCAGCACAGCTGACAGGTCATTCCGACTGTTCCCGTGCCAGACGTCAGCAGGGAATCTGGGAGCTGTCAGGGTGAGTTTGTGTTTTTGGGTGCTGGGACATCTCATATTGTGTGAGTGTGTGGGTCTGGCAAGACCCTCTTCACTACCCTCTGTGGCAGCGTCATGTTTTATTGGACCGTAATGAAATTCCCACGCATCATAAACCCTGAGCTATGGCCTACACGAGTCCTGCAGTGAGGAGGAGATGCCCTAGAGCGGCTTGTCTATTCCGGTTTACGGCTCGTACAGATATCTGGGTTCAGACCTGACGCTTCATCTCAGGGCTTTTTAATGGTGAAGATATCAGCCTCTCTGAAGAGATGTCCTTAATACACACGCCGCGAGCGTTTACTGCTTCCACAAAATTCCCACTGACATTATCAGTGCTGTTTCCTGAGGCAAGAATCATTATTAATATTGCTCTGTTATTATTAGTGATGTGTGTGTGTGCGTGTATGTATTTGCAATTTTAATTTAAAAGTTAAATTGAAAAATTAAGGATGAAGTTGATATGAAATAAGGATGAATATTTATGATTCCTTCATAGTATCTCGTTCTGTCATTTGTTTTAAACCTTTAGGGCAATAATTGCTTTGTTCTGAAAGCTAAAAGATCCTAGTGATGAGTGAAAAACTGACTGTGTTTTAAAGCGCTCAAATAACTACAGGCTGGCAGTCAAAACCTAGCCTGGAAATCCAGACCTAAATCTGAAAGATTAATGGTCTGGCGTCGACTAATGAAACTCGGCCAGCTCGAGGGGCGGCACCAAGCGTGCATTTGAAAATCTCACTGCACGCAATTGGATAACACTACGACCAATCACAACAAGTTATCGCTTAGCTACCAGCGGAGCTAACTGGTGGATTAGACTCTTACCGTATCCGGTCGGCAAAACAACAAAAACGTCCTTGTTGCAAAGGAACGATTCGAGCGCCGTCTTCTGTTCCTCTTTTAGATAAAAAGCCAAGTCTAACTCGTTCATTGTAGCGGCCAAAGCCGTTTCAAACAACTGGTGTTCATCCATAGCCATCTAGCAATGTTTACTAATGACTTCGACGTCACAGCGCTGTCGTCATCTCACCTCTGGCCCGCCTATATCAGATAACCCGATGCGATTGGTGCAGCTCGGATACAAGGGCATATTTAATGAGCATCATTACTCGACGCCAGAGTAACTCGCTGAGCAAACTCAACTTGTGCTCTCGCGAGAACTCTGGATTACCAGGGTAGGCAAAACCCAGCACAAACATGTATTATGACACAAACCAATTGCAAAAGTTTTCATTAAAGTATAATCTATAACATGTATTGATTGTAATACACAAATAATTAAACACCATTAAATATGAAGTTTCTCTAAAATTCTTCTTTATTAATTTGAAGTGCTTGTTTTGTGTATTATTGTATTATTAGGCAGGGTTTGTCGAACTAGGACAAATAGAAACAATTACCTATCATTCTCCTTACTGTGCTGTTAAAAACACGAGAAATTGGTCAATGGAACGAGAAAAAGCGCAAGGTCTAGAGACGCGTTTTTTAAAAGTTGAACGTCTTTTAACTTGAGCGCCTCGTTTTTAGAACGCTGTTGTGAGCGAGACTCTGCTAAAGACGCGAGACCCGAGCGCAACGGTTAAAGACGTCCATCTAGCGTGTGTTTACTTTGAAAACAATGGGAAAGTAGCGCAGTGGAATGGAAAAACGCGTTCTGTGTAAGTTTAAAAATGAATTAATTAAATTAAAAGAGTTAAATTAAAAATAAACCTACATTATATAACTGACCCAAGATCAGTTTGATGAACACTTGTTCATGAGTTCACCAGATCAGTCCCATCTAGTGGCGAGTCATCAGAATATTGAAACGTTTCGACAGTGGAACCCAAACCCTCACGATCTTCCTCAAAATCCACACTTTCGTCACATAATGCCGCTTTTTATTTTTTTTATGCCGCATATCGGCCAAAAAGGGGACGTTGGCAAGCACCATTCTGAAACCTAAGGCACTGTCCCAAATGGCACACTTCATATTCTCCTGAGACCCAGAAAAAAAAATTTTATTTAGTTTTTTTTTTCATGTCATCACATTGTTTAGGGCATAAGAAACAAATGGTAAAATAACATTTTTGAAAAATAATATTTTATTCATACATTATGCTATGTCCTCATAGTGGACACCAGGACTCGGTTGTTTAAAAAATAAAATGACATGAAATTATATAGGCAAAAACAATGGGATTTTTTTTCCAATCACCAATAAATTTTGGGGTTTCAGGATTTTTTTTAACCAAAATTTGTATAAAGAGGATTCTCAACTATGTTATGAAAGATATAACGGAATGAATTGATACACCAATATGTGGGTAAAATGGCCATAAATTAATATTCCCATTCAATGCAATGTATCTATACACTGTATCTAATGTGCACATTAATGTGTTCTTGGAGCAACATTTAATAAAAAAAGAAGTGTAATAATTGGAGTAATAATTAGCAACATTTTAATAATAATATCTAATATTTCATAGGAATATTGATGTATAATTTATTTCCATATTCACTTGTTGTGTCTCCCAAAATGCCTGATAAACATGATGTAAGTCCTGATGTCCTCTACAGTGGACACGTATGAAATCAATGCCCTGTTCTGTAACAGAAAGTCATTTTTTTATTTGAAACCCCATAACGTTTTCCTGAGATGTTGGTTTATGAAATACAATTTGAAAAGTAGTCCGATTTAAATTATAATTACAATATATTATCATATTTCCTACATTTGATCACTAAATTAATGTCAGACATTTTTAAAGACCAAGGAGAAGTTGTTTTCATGGTGAAACCTCCAAACATTTGGTATCTCTGAAAAGCCCAGATTGTGCTCTTTGGACACCCAGGCTGTGACATGTATGGTGTCAGAGAAATTCACTCAAATATAATGTCCACTACAGTGGACTAAAGTCTATTCCTGGGTCCCAGGAGGATATGTCTTGTGGACTTACAATGGCCACATAAGCAACATTCTATTTAGAACACCTTAGAAAGTGCATAGCAACACCCTGGCAACCACTCACAACACCCTAGGAACTGCATAACAGTGCCATATGCATCTGCATCATCAGTGAGCTTTATCTCCGTGTGTCATGCTGGTGTTTACTGTGAAGGGCACAGCGGCAGGTGTGGCGTGTTTTACTCCTGTGTATTCACACACAGACTCACAAATCCTCACTGCACGTCAGGCTGGCTCAACACACACATCTCTCACCCAGACGACTGTCCGACAAATCCCAGCAGGCAGACGCCCAGAATATCAGAGCAGAGTTTTGTCATGCTTACAGGGTGACTGTACGCTCTGAGATTACACACACACGAACGACAAAATGACAGCGCTTATTAAACACACTCGCTCGTCTCTGGACGATTACGGATATATTGAATTTTTAGCACTGACAAAAGTTATGAATGTGTCTCCAGCACAATTACTGGCTTTCTTTTACCATATAAAACCATGGAGCAAAGAGCAAAAATGCTTTGATGGTCAATATATGAGCACATCCATAGATAACTGAGTATTATAATCTGGATGAGATTTTATGGATTAATATATCAAATGCTATTATGTAAGAAAAAACAGGAAATTTCAAACTATTCAAACTACATTAATTTGGAAATATACTGTATATACACTGAATATATATGTAGGAAAATGTGTGTCTCACAAATTACTCATTACAGATGACCCCTATGGCAATATATTATAGTCATTTTCATTGAATATGTATGAACACCGACAAAGGTCAAGAGGTCAAAAAAGTATGTTTTCATTTTTCCAGGTTTTAAATCTTACTTTACAAGCAAATTTTTAAGTTAATGTCTTAAGTGACCCATTGCAAACATTTACTTACTAGACAAAAGTCACAGTCATAACATAAAAAGTCAAATTCAAAAGTAAAATGAATATTAAGGAGCTCATAAAAGGACATGATGAAGAAAAAATATGAGATGGGAGGAAAAATGATTTGGCAATGCTTTTGCGTTCTCTCGCACAGAACACAAAATATTTATTTATCACACAATATTAGTGAGAGAACGCAAAAACATTGACTGTTATTATTAGTGCTGTCAAACGATTACAATATTTAACCGCGATTAATCGCATTAATGTCATAGTTAACTCGCAATTAATCGCAAATTTTTATCTATTCTAAATAAAGCCTTGAGACGAAGAACCATATAAGTCCATATTTTCACATTTTGAATAATACATTTTATTTTATTTGGACTGTGAACATTATATTATATATTTTTATTTTACTTGAAGATAGACAACAAAAGCTTCCCAATTCTATTGAGTTACGATTTTTCAGTGTCAATCTTAAAAATAAAAAGTTAGAGTAATTTACATTTCTGGAATGTGGAAGAAAGGTAATGCTATATGTCCAGTTAATGTGGAATAACAGTATAAGTCCAATTCAGCATATCACTTTAAACCACTGGAGATTTGATTCCTTTATCTTAGTTTTAATACAGTAACAGAACCTTAAAGAAAATATTAAGCATGTCTTTCTTTCAATTTATAATATACTAATAATCTAAGAGAAAACTATCTTTTGTTGTTTTGGACCTGGCTGATGTTCTTCCCTTCAGTGCCAGTAAGTCTGGAGCTTCCTTTTGAACTCAGCCTTCTCTTCTTCAGTTTAGAGTCAGAAACTACTGAAAAAAAAACAAAAAAGTGGCACAATTGGTGAAAATAATATACTAATATTATTTTTCCTCCCATCTCATATTTTTTTCTTCAGCATGTCCCTTTAGAGGCTCCTTATTCTGTGGGTTTCACTTGAAAAGTATTCACTTTCTGCATCCGTTTTTTAAAAATAAATTACTTTTTTTTTTTTAACTAAATATAATATACAGGAGAAGCAAGTGAAGAGTAATATTATCACAGTGATTTCTCATTGACTGACACAACATGCATTACAGGCTTCATCACAGCATTGGACAAGGAGCATAAATAAATTGAGTGCATGTTTATCCAAACACATTTATCAAACCCATGACTTCACCAGCTAAGCCACAAGACCACGAGAAGCACTTTTGACCCTGACGTGACCCTGACAACGGAGCATTTTCTTCGCAGCTTTCTACTAAAGAGAGCCAGTGACTGAGGAGTGACACATGATGGGACCGGCCCGCTCTCCTCTAAACCCTGTAAGTCCACAAGTGCCGTTTGGTGTGGTAAGTTGCCGACTCCAATGGGAACGGTGGCATTCCTCTCGGCTTAAACGCACCAATACTGAGCTCCATTTGTCTTTTGTGTTTTTGCTCCAGAAATAAACGATGATGAGACTGAAGGGAAGAGAAAGGGAGGGAAACTGCCAGATCATCAGCAGATGTCCCATACCTGAGTGCCACAAGTCAACCAGATCTGTCAGTCAAACTTCAGTTTGTTCGTCCTTGCTTCTGTCTGAAATTTCTCGGCATTCTGATATTTTCTCTTCACAGAAAGTGCAGGACCGGAGCTTGTTTGGAGGTTAAATGGTCAACACCTGCACAAAAGGTACTTACTATGAGTTTTATGTTGCCTGCAAGTCATATCAGAATGATCGTATTTAGGAAATTAGTGGATTTTCTTTCCAATTTGAGGGCTTGCCAAGTAAAGAATCACATTGGAAACTAATTTTTTACTAGATAATTATGTAGTTTGCATGCATACTTAAGAGTAGAGATAAAGCTTGCCTTCATTTTGTTGCATCACTGCTAAAAAGTCAAACGTGCAGTTTCTGAACTTGTAATTGAACTTCCCAGAAGAAGCAGAAGTGAGATTGTGCTGCATGTGCATTTAGTAACATGTAAAATGTCTTATTTATCTTGATTATGGATTACGTGTCATGTGCAGTTGCAGTGTTTTGTCTTAGTTTGCTTGGAATACAATTATTCGCTGTAAAAAATGGTTTGTCCATGTATAATAGGGATCTACAGATATTGCATGCACCAATGAAAAATTGTGATTCGTTTTCGTCAGGAGGAATACCAGAAACACTGATGCACAGCTATCCGTCACCTTGAAATATTCTGGTTTCATTGTTTCAGATGATTAATTCGGCACGTCTTCATGATAAATACGGGCTGAAGATGTTTTGGGAGGAGAAGATTGAAAGCCACGTTCAGAGGATGGGAAATGAGGACTCAAGAATGAACAACAGCGCTTTATCCAAGTGTGTATGTCTATCACGGGACGTCAAAGCTCTTCTCAGATGATTGCTGCTATTGAATAACTTTATCCAATGTGCTGCTTTCCTTTCTGTCCCTTTTCGAGGTTATTTCTGTGGCGGTAATTGCATAGAAAGATTAGGTGGAGTGAATCAAAATGAAAAGATCATTTTGATAAACGACCACAAGTCACAAAATCAAACTTGCAGGGATGGACTTTATGGGAGAAAACTGAAGAAACTCATTATTGTTTTTTCTGACCTAGTTTTGGATCCATAAACAGCATCTCAATGACAGTCCTAAGGTTCATGGGTGATTCAGGCACGCTTCTCTTGCTTGTTTTTGCTGCCCTCTAGTGTTTCCTCGCTGTCCCTGCAGAAAGGTCAGGGTGGATTAGCACGTAACATGGGTACAAATCTCCAGGCTTTGGACCTCGTTCAAATCAATGTGAGGTAGAGACAGCTGTAGAGACGAGTGAGGCTTTCAGAGTGTGCAATGCAATGAATACATAGATTGTTCGTACGGATGAACTGCAAAATGCTCAGGTTCAAATTCAAAGGTTTATTAAAAAAGGCACCAAACTTGGATCAAATACCTATCAAATTTCAATTAAACAGTTAAAAAGATCCCCCAGTTAATATGAATCACTGACCAATAGCACTCCCATACATGTTCTTCAAATGTATACATTGTATATAAATAAATGACACATTATATATATATATATATATATATATATATATATATATATATATATATATTAGGGCTGCACGATATTGAAGAAAAGTGTGATATGCAATAAGAGATACTGACCAAGAGATACTGACCTCTGGTGGTGAGTGGATGGTACAGCAGCATGTGTCCTATTGACGAGAAATTACTATGTATAATGGAGAGATTTGTACAAAGTGGTCAGTGAATTGTTTTTATGTGCTAGGCGACGAAATTGTTAAATGTAAGGCTATACCAACGGATTAAGCACATTTGTCATAGCATAAAACAGCAATGAGAATCAAGTCGCAAAGTCTTAAGGTTGATTTTTGGTTAGATTTTCTTTTGGGAAGTTGACATACATGTTGTGAAACATGCTAAACCCCATCTAAAACTAGTTTAAACAGCTAATTCTTTTATAAATATTATGTATTTATGAGCTCATATTAATTGAGAGACTTTTAAATATTACTAGCCTACTTTTAGTAGCCTAGCCTACACTGCAGAATGACTGTTAACTAGAGATGTTAAAATGGTGGTTTATTTCAAATGGTGACTAGTCACAGGACCTGAGATATTAATGTTCCCCATAGGCTACGTTCATAAAAACTGTAAAAAATAATAAAATAAAAATAATAATAATGCTGATAATAAGAGCCACATTATGAATCAACTGGCCTTGTAGGCTACACGTGAGAGTGCGGTGACATCCTAATGCATTAGAAAAAGAGGAACATGTTTAAATGGGCAATTATTATTAGGCTACTGTGATCAGGCTTTTATTCTGAGAAATAGTCAGCAAAACACAGGCTACATCCTAAAAGAGATCGCTTTTTTTTTTCTTTTTTTTTTTTAGTCTAGTCGAAAGCAGTAATGTAAACTACTTACCGTTTGGTGAAATTCACCAGTCTGACTCCAAACTCTCGTGATTCATGTTGCGTAATCATGTTTTTTTTTTTTTTTATCCGTGGTAGTCGCGGATGTCCAATTTTATAATAAAGTTAGACTAATTACTCAACATAAGAACTGTTTCCCCCCACTTTTTGTGCTTTTACTAGTAATTTCAAAAATATATATATATATATTAGGCCTGCACGATATTGAAGAAAAGTGTGCTATGCGATAACTCATCAAACAATGCAATATTCGATATGCGATACAATAATGCTTAAAGTGTGTAAAATAAACTTAAATTATCTTTAAAATATATTATTTAAAGTTATATAACCTACGTACGTATTTCACATTATTTTTGCTGCAGTGTTTTACTGTAGTATAAGAAGTGTTATTTTAACATCAGTGTAAACCACAGGGTTTAGGGGTTCAGGTTATCCTACATTAGGTTTATTTAACAACAGAAACTGAATAATCAAATGTAAAAATAAAACACTGATTAGTTTTCACTGTATGAATTAAATATATCCTGATTCTTACTAAAGCTACAAAAGTTATTCAGCCAAGAGCAGTGAGTGATTTTCTCTTTGTCTTTTGTTCATGACCCAGTTATTGCAAGCCGTTGCGATATGCATATCGCGATACATTTACGATATTTTGATATATTGTGCAGCCCTAATACAGGTGCTGGTCATATAATTAGAATATCATCAAAAAGTTGATTTATTTCAGTAATTCCGTTAAAAAAGGGAAACTTGTATATTATATAGACTCATTACATGCAAAGTGAGATATCTCAAGCCTTTATTTGTTATAATTTTGATGATTATGGCTTACAGCTTGTGAAAACCACAAAATCAAAATCTCAGAAAATTAGAATATTACATGAAATCACAGTAATTACACAGTGATACCATAGTCATTGAAGCAGGTTTTGGTTCTTTTGGCAGTGTGGGCTGGAGAATGAAGGAAGCATGAAGTGCTCTGGAAATGTCCTGGTAGACGGCTGCGTTGACTCTGGATTTAATAAAGCACAGTGGACCAAAGTCCTCTTTTCTGATGAGAGCAAATTTTGCATCTCATTTGGAAACCAAGGTCCCAGAGTCTGGAGGAAGAATGGAGAGGCACACAATCCAAGATGCTTGAAGTCCAGTGTGAAGTTTCCACAGTCTGTGTTGGTTTGGGGAGCCATGTCATCGGCTGGTGTTGGTCCACTGTGCTGTCCACTCAACGCAGCCGTCTACCAGGACATTTCCAGAGCACTTCATGCATCCTTCAGCAGACAAGCTTTATGGAGATGCTGACCTCATTTTCCAGCAGGATTTGCACCGGCCCACACTGCCAAAATAACCAAAACCTGGTTCAATGACCATGGGATTACTGTGTAATTACTGTGTGATTTCATGTAATATTCTAATTTTCTGAGATTTAGATTTTGTGGTTTTCACAAGCTGTAAGCCATAATCATCAAAATTATAACAAATAAAGGCTTGAGATATCTCACTTTGCATGTAATGAGTCTATATAATATACAAGTTTCACTTTTTTAACGGAATTACTGAAATAAATCAACTTTTTGATGATATTCTAATTATATGACCAGCACCTGTATATCAGACTCGCCAATGTAAAGTCTATGTAAGATTACGGCAGTAAACCACTTGTATCATAAACTCAATGTTTTCCTTCAGGTTGCGTGAAGAGTGGGTCCAGCGGCTTCAGTTCCGGAACCAACACGTGATCGAGACCATGAGAGAGGAACAAATAAGAAGAGCTCAGAGGCTTCAAGGCATTTTAAGAGTTTAGACGTCAGCATGAAAACCAAAAGCACTTCTCTAATGCACTTGCTAAGAAGAGCCTGACATGATACACTCTCAGAAAAAGGTACAAAAGCTGTCACTGGATAAAAACGTTCTAAAATGTATATCTTTGAGGTACTAATATGCCCTATTTAGGTACAAAAGGTGTAATTGTTTTAAAGGGTATCATCCCAGTGACAGCTTTTGTACCTGTTTTTCTGAGAGTGTATATCAGTATAAAAGTCAAAGTATATTTCTTCAACTTGACTAAATAGATTTTTGATGTATAGCCTTTGAGACAGAAAGATGCAGACATGCGCCATTAAACTAAATGTGATCTTGCCTTCCAGCATTCGTCTTTCATATAAGGCTCATTGGGTTACATAGAAAACATTCTTCCTGAGCTTTGTTTTTATTAAAATTTAAATATCATCCTTTCACTGTGTTGTTGTTTTTTTGACACTTTATGCTTTTACTGAAAAAGAGCATATGCATAATTTGTCATGGTCGCTTGCTTTCTGTTCAACTCTGTTATAGCATTTCCATCTTTAATAATAAGTTTGCTCTTTTTGACAAATGAAACATGTTGTAAGTTGTTAAGAATGTTAAGACTTATATTGGTATTTTCAAGCTCAGTATAATTACACACACTATTTACATTATAAAAAGGCGTGTGCAGATGTAAAAAGAGATAGAAAATTAAGATAACCTTTTCCATTTTCACTTTCATTTCATTTGCATTTACATCGACAACAATCCATTTGGCATGCAAACCTTAAAATCTGCCATCTGTCTTTTCCATTGTGATGAAAAAGAGGAACTTCTTAAGTTGCTGTGATCAGTTTTCTTTTCCAGCAAATGTCTAAATGTGTGTTTTTTGTGCTTTTGCTCGTGATCATGATGCGAAATGCACGGCCAGAGTGAAAATGACTGCCTAGCAATTCATTTTTGTGGTGATATTGTGGATTATGAAAAATTTTCATTTTGAATTTCAGGTTCATTATGCAAAATATCTCGACATTGTTGGTAGTTTGAGTTTGAATGGCTTTTGAGTCATTAGGAGATTTTAAATCAGTCACCATGACTTTGCCAAGATATTTCTGGGTAAACATATTTTGTTGATCCTGCAACAATCCTGTCTGAAAATTTTGTCCTAAACCTAACCCTACCCATAACGTATCCCTAAAATCAGAGGGAAATGATAGGTGAATAACACTGATGTAGAAGCACCCTGGTTGGAAGCCTAAACTTGACATAAACTGTAGGCTAAACTTGTCCCTCAAATCGGATTGGTTTACTGGAGCATAACCTGCTCAAGTCAACTCGCTACACAATGACTCCGATAGATGTTTTGAAAAAAACAAACAGCGATTTTATTATATTTCAGCATAAACATACATCACTAGACAGGTACTGAACCTAGTCTAGCTAACATTTCTAATTAATTTATGTTGTATTGTCAGTGTTGGGTACACTGCATAGGCGACTGATTCACGAGCTAGGGAGCTTGAGAGCTGTAACAGACGCACAGGTGACGCGCATCAACAGGTAAGAGATACTGACCTCTGGTGGTGAGTGGATGGTACAGCAGCATGTGTCCTATTGACGAGAAATTACTATGTATAATTAGCCTGGCTAACGTCAGACCACTTTCTCTTTGAGACGTGGTCTGGAAACCACACGTACATTTTCTCGTATTTGAGGCGTGGTTTACGAATGCCCAGAGCCGTTTATTGGGCGCTACGAATGTCTATCAAATGCGCCTGTACGCAGCTCATAGCCAATCATTTCAAATTATACCAGATGACGTATGTAGAGCGACAGATATTCAAAGAAGACGACGATGGGTCAGAGATTTATGTGTACACCAGAGAGTCCTGCACGGGTCCGATTTTGTAAATCCGCACCCGACCCGTTTTCCAACAGCAGCACTAATAAAAATCTGCACCGACCCGCTTAAAATAGAACCGACACCCGACCCGCACCCGAAATAAAATCAGTTTAGACTATCACATTATAGACACACTTACAAACATTTTTATTGCCAGGTCATACAGAAGTTATTACACGACCATTATAGCCGAAGCTGTCAAAAGGCCGATACATGAAGAACATGGCTAACGTTACCACACAAATCGAACAGACGCGGCTACACCACTATATGCCACACAATTTCGTCTAGCCTACATCTGACAATTTTGGGTTCAAACACACCCTGGCTGCACACCACACATACTTAACAGTGTTAAATATGAAAAATACCGTTCGATAGAGCTGCTTTGTTACCAGTTATCTGCGTGCTTCCTCAGGGATGAAGTTCCACATTTGCGGCTATCCAACACGAAAATGTTTGCAGCAAAGCCTTTCACAATATTTTCTTCAGATAACTCCAAATTTCTCCCACACACTAGACTTGATTTTTGATGACGTATTGTCGACAACTTTATAATCTCCACTAGCTATTCTTTTCTTCAACTCCTCAGCATCTATCTCGACGACTGCAAGCAGAACGCGCGCGCGCGGTTGTGATGCATTTTTAAAAGTGGAAGTAGCCTAGGTAACGTTATAGATCCTGGGAGGGCGTGGCGCGTCGGCACAAATAAACTGATGTGGATTTTAAATTATTTTATCAACTTGAAATACAGGCATATTTTTGTAGATGTGTTCCTAAAAATATGCATATATTTTTACGTCTGTCATGTTGGATCCATAGATAAACAAACTGCTTCGGTGTGTCGCATATACTTCGTCATCGTCTTCCTGCTCCCTCCCCGTTCTGTGATTGGTTCCCTATTTCAGGGGAAAAATTAGTCCATGGTGTCCAGACTACCTTGCAGCGTGAATAAAATCACGCTGCTCAAGGCAGTATGGGGAAACCCAGGCTAATGTATAATGGAGAGATTTGTACAAAGTGGTCAGTGAATTGTTTTTATGTGCTAGGCGACGAAATTGTTTAATGTAGGCTATATCAACGGATTAGGCACATTTGTCATAGCATAAAACAGCAATGAGAATCAATTCGCAAAGTCTCTAAGGTTGATTAGGTTGATTTTTGGTTAGATTTTCTTTTGAGAAGTTGACATAGTAGTGAAACATGATGAACCCCTTCTAAAACTAGTTTAAACAGCTAATTCCTTTATAAATATTATGTATTTATGAGCTCATATCAATTGAGAGACTTTTAAATATTAGTAGCCTACTTTTAGTAGCCTACACTGCAGAATGACTGTTAACTAGAGACGTTAAAATGGTGGTTTATTACAAATGGTGACTAGTCACAGGACCTGAAATATTAACGTTCCCTATAGGATACGTTCATAAAAACTGTAAAAATAAATAAAAACAAACTATAGGCTAATTTTAATGTTGATAAAAAGAGCCACATTATGAATCAACTGGTCTTAGGCTACACGTGAGAGTGTGGTGACAAAGCATTAGAAAAAGAGGAACATGTTTAAATAGGCAATTATTATTACTGAGATCAGGCTTTTATTCTGAGAAATAGTCAGCAAAACACAGGCGACATCCTAAAAGAGATCGCATATTTTTGCTTTTGTTTTTTTTAAAGTCTAGTCGAAAGCAGTAGCTAATGCAAACTAGGCTACTTACCGTTTGATGAAATTCACCAGTCTGAATCCAAACTGTCGTGATTCGTGTAGGCTAGAGCTGAAGGTAGTCGTGGATGTCCAATTTTATAATAAAGTTAGACTAATTACTCAACATAAGAACTGTTCCCCACTCCCCACTTAAGCATAAGTGCCTCACCTCAGAAATTCGCGCCATTCCCTGCTGTCCTGAGGTGAGGCACTTGTGATTTATGTTATGCTTGACGAAAGAAAACATAAATGACTTAATAATAACATTAAATTAATAACCTAAGAGCTGGGGTTAACTATACAGTTAAATTGGAAGGGGGAAAAAACGATTATATGACAACTTTATTTATGATATATAGAGCAGGTACATCAACTTTATATATGATATATAGAGCAGGTAATAATCCAAATATTATTATTTTATATATCATGCTGAATATTTTCTTTGACTATTTCTTGTCTATTTTTGTTCAATATTGTTATACTGTGTGTTGGACTATTGTCATGTTTATTATTTGTAAAATTATTGCCATTTAATAATACAAAAATCAATCAATCAATCAATAAAAAAATAAAAGCATCAATTTCTGGTGCACATTGTAGAGGAAACTACATCAGGCATCCAAGTAAAAGTAGGCCTATTATTTGTGCAAATCAAGGTACAGTCAATCTGTTATTTTCACAAAGTAAATTCCAAAAGGATGATCAGGACCCCAATACAAAGCTATTTATAAATAAAATAAATGTAATGACTTGAAATATTGATTTGGGTTTAAATGGTTTTATTAGGCTATGTGGGAAGAAAAGAGAGCGTAGAGTTGATAGAGAGACATGAAACTGAAAGACTAGGAAATAATTTGACTGAAACAACGATAGCCTACAGTTTAGCCTCATTAGCTAAATATTTGGCCAAAGAATGACACAATTGACCAATCAAATGTATTCCATACAGCCAAAATATAACACTGCATAATCTTTTTGTTCAAATAAATAAATAAGAAAAACAGTTTGAATGTTTAAAGATCATAAAACAGTGATTCTATCTTAAACACACTGTTTACTAATATCTTTTAGAGATGATAATGCAAAAATGTCATGTGGCATAACAATAGCAAAACTATAAAATGATTAAAGACAATGTGATATAAAGTAATCTCGACTTATGTTACATCAACGTATAGCATTATTATTATTAATAGTATATACTGCATATGCTGACACAAGAACTTTCCATTTATGACAGAATATTCATGTACATGTTTAATCAAGACAAGTGTGCAGCTGTATCAGCTAACGAAGTTAACATGATCAGTAGAAACACCATTAACTTCCTCAAAACATTCAGCATCCATCTAATAACAGCATCAGGATTGCAGACTGCAAGCTACTGTCATAAGCCTGTTCAACAAAATCCCTGTTACTTCATATAAATAAAGATAAAAACAGTGCAACAAAAACTGAGCATTGCTAAGAATATCAAAAACTCATTGTAACATAAAATAATATTCCTTCTCTTTCATATCCATTTCACTGCAAACTGCAGATAACAGTTTCATAACTTCTCGAAAAGAAAAAAAGTTGACACTTCCTACTGAGAAGTGCTATAATAAGCTTCTTGTGATGTTTTGCATATCTTTAAGTTTCATTTTAAAAAGAGAAATAACAAAGGCAAAATGTTTTTGTCAAGATACTTCATAAGAGTATTCGGTCAAGAAAATGATTCTGAGAATAATGCAAAAATATCTAACATACCACAACCAATATCTAACAACCAAAAAAAAAAAAAGACATCAATTCGCACTCAACAATGTCTATGTAATTGCATTAGATACAAAACATCAAAGCAAGTGGAAAGAGTCTTGTTTGAAAGTGCATAAGATTTAGCATAGAAACGGATAAAACTCTAATATCTAACAAGTTTATATCATCACTACACTGAGTGCATTTGTTGTGACTGGGTGGATCGTGATATTTGCGTTCCCTCCTCAGAGAAAGCCCTTTCAAAGACACGTCTTAGAGAAAGTTTAACTTTGTTCTTAAAATCCTGCCCCATGAAAACATAGAGGATGGGGTTCAGGCAGCTGTTGATGTACGCCAAAGAGATGGCCAGTGGATCCACTGCCTTAGTCACCAAGGCACTTGATTCCCCTCCGTACATGATTATCAAGTCCACCATGTGATACGGCAGCCAGCACAGAAAAAACGCCACGATAACAGCCAACATGATGCGAAACGCTCGGCCAGATTGAAATTGACTCCGGCCTAACTTGCGTGCGATGAGTCCATAGCATGATGTGATGCATATGAGCGGTATCAAAAAGCCAAACACAAATCTGATGATACTCAACATTCCGGATGCTGTAGTGTCACCTTCTTCATCAACATGAAATGTGCAAAGTGTGATGTTAAAATACACATCAGTGAAAGTTTGTCTTGATATCATAAAGGGCAAGCTGAGCACCAAAGCCAGAACCCAGGCCACTACACAGGACAGCCGTGCAAGAAACAAGTTGCGATGATTTTGAGCCCAAACCGGTGTGATCACCTGGGTGAACCTATCTAGACTAATGAAGTTCAAGGTGAAAACACTGGCAAACATGTTAATGACTATAACAGAGGGGAGAATCTTGCACATGACGGATCCATACGGCCAGTGATGTTCAAGAAGGATCTCCGCCATACTGAACGGTATGGAAAGGCAGCACAGGAGGTCGGCAGTGGCTAGATTGAGAAACCATATTGTATTAACGGTCCTCTTCATCTTCATTCCAGCAATGTACACAACAAAGATGTTCCCGGGAACGCCAAGGAGAAACGTCAGGCTGTAGACGACCAGAGAAATCGCCCTCATTGAATTGCTCACCTCTGGAGACATTCGGTTTGTCTCGCTTTCATTAAAGCTCCACACATCATATCCACTTGAGTTCATGTCGGGATAATATTCAAAATCGTCAGCATACATTTGTTTCATTTTGTTTGAGTTGATGCTGTCCAAAGTTCCGTTTATCCTGTAAATATCACATATTATCAGTCAAACATTTAGTCAATTTATTCATTTAGCAGAAGCTTTTATCCAAAAATGACTTACAAATGTGAAAAGTACCAAGCAATTTGACTCAGGCAACAATATTCAGTTTTATTAAACAATAAAGTTTATATGTTATGCACATCAGATATTATAGCCTTACAAAAGTGTACTCACCTCACCAGCTGCTCTGTACTTGCTAGAGATTCTTTCCCTTTCACCGCCACTTTAAGGCGGAACCACAGGAAATGGAGGGAAGTCGTTTGATGAAAGGACGACTACAGAAGAATTCTTGTGCTAATGGCATGAATGCATTTCTTATTTAACAGACAATATGATTTTCATTATTCTTTCTAGAATGTTGATCTTGCGGCACAAACATAATCTAATACAGTGTTTCACAATCTTGGTTTCCTCGTTTAAAGAGTGGTAAAACAAAACCACGATTAGAGAAGTAGAGTAGCCTACAGCTGTGGATAGAGACAACTTGTTAAACTGAAAAAGCTGCATCATGACCGGACATTATTTGCTGCTATATGTAGAAAAGGCTGTAACCACCAGACAGCCCCCAAATAAACAGCAGTTTCTTAACTAGTACACAAGATATAATTAAACTCGTACTGTATGGCAATAGCATCATAATGTTGAATCCATTTACAAAATAATGGCTGATTACAATCAGCATGACTGTTAGTGAGTAATGCATTCCTGAGAGCTGACTACATGTGAATCAGGAAGGTATTTAGATATTTGTTTGCTTTACCAAATTGGATGAGTTGGCTTACATTAAATGACCCGGCTTACATTAAATGACCCATGAGTTTTAAATTCTGACTAAATTTAGATAGTTTTCTTTTTTCTCTCTTTTTCCTTATAAAACATAACAGAGCACCCCAAAAAGTAATAACACACAATTAATTGAGATTACTTATTTAAACTGGGAACAAAGAAACTTTTAAAAGGAGTAAAAAAAAAACATTTTTCCAGATTAACAGATCCTTAAACTCATTTAAAGTCTGGAATAAACAATCAAGACATAGTCACAAAAATGATACAGTTTATTGTGTAATTTAATATTTTTATTGGAAATATTTTGTAAACATTGATCTGCCCACTTTATTGCATGAGAAAAATACAAATAAAAAAACTAAAATAAAATGTGATTATTTACACCGTGGTTTTGGCAAAACAGTTGAACCTAATTATGTGCTTAATTACTAAATAAGAGGGAAAGCAAATGAGCTTTTAAAAAGGTACCAACACCAAAACCTCCAGAAATAATTTAATTTTCAGTCTTTCATTGAAAATACACCCACCTCATCTGGCAACAACTATACACAAACAGCAGAGCAATGGAACTATGTTTTTTTCATATAATCTATGTCAACCGTCAACATCATCATTCAACAGTTTTGAGAGTTATTTCTTTCTGTCAAAAGCGCACACACAAAAGTGTAAAATGTTACACTACAGCTATCAGTACAGGTCATATGTCCACAGAAATGTTTATCTTTATAGGAAATACTATACCACTGAATCGGTTCATGCAAGGAGAAAATCCATTATGTAACATACAATATGCAACAGTGAGAATGAGTTTAACATTTGAATTAATACAGGTTAACAGTTTGTTTTAAAAAAAAAAAAATCAAATGCAATAGTATTGAATTCCACCAGAAGCTTAAGAGCATCCCAAATATTCCACAATTAGCCGTATTTCTTGTCAATTCAAGCTAAATACAGGATCCTGATGTGCGGTTAAATTAAATATATACATAATCAAATCTGTACAGTACAAATTGTCAAACATTTTTACTCTCAGGTGTCTCCCAGCTGCTGTTTCTATGGATTTGAAACCAACTTTAGCTTATACAGCAATCAAACAGCAGAATAGGTTGCCTAACACAGGGTGCAATAACAAGAAGTTCTAAGAAAGTGGCATTTTGTCTCCACAAAAAAGATCACAATGCAAATTATAAACAAGTCTATAATAAGTTTGTTCTGGCTGTCATCATAAAGGTCTATGAGTAACTCCAAACTTACACAGAGGTGACAATGTAAGACCCACTTTCAGTCGTGTCTCCTTTAGTGTCTCTTTTTTTTGCATTGCTTGTAATAGGTGTTGGGATCTGAGATGGTCTAGGAGTTGTGCTGTCAGCACTACTCTTTCTAGGGCTTGGTGTGTAATTAAAAGGACTTACTCTAGCAGCCACGGCACCACTAGGGGAGCTGTGTTTGCTAGAGTTAGTTGAGCTAAATGGTGTGCGTTCAGCAACTGGGAATTCATGGACCTCTGTGCCAATGTTTGGATTACTTGGTGCAGGCTTGATGTCAGTGACTTTTTTATCAAGAGACTCGCTACTCCTGAGTAAATTCAGATTTGTTTCTGAACCCAGGTGGGCCACAGATGCATTCTCACTTGCTAGTGACTGTTTCGAGTGTGATTCACTTAAGTCCCTGTCACAAGGAAGCCCTTTGCTTGACTGGCTGTCAATAACGGGAGGTGTGTTTGCTGTGGGTGATTTACTAGACCTTGGATTGTTTATGGGGCAGTCTTCAATTCTCACCCAGACATCTTCTGTCTTGGACATAGCAGCACCCATTGAATGAGCAGCATCATCAGTTGAATCTGGTAAGTCTAATGTCATAGAAGGTGCATATGAGGTTTCACTCTCTTTCATTTTCCTCCATGTTCCTTTGCGTTCCAGGCCCCCCTCTTTACCTGATTTTTGAGGTGGATTAGCAGGTTGCCGCTCATCCTCGCTTCTCCCCTTTTCACTGGACTCAGACGAAGCAGAGAGAATGGAAGAGCTGCTGCCAGTTCTTTTCCAAGTGCCTACTCTAGGGAGAGAAGATGAATGTTTGCTGTGCTCCCTTTTCCATGTCCCCGTCCTGTTGATTGGGAGCCTGGAAGGGCTTTCTGAATGAGATCGGGAGATGTCATGCCTTCGGAGTGACTTGCTATCACCATTCTCTGCAGAGTTCTGATCCTGAGGGGACTTTCTCCAACCACTTCCTTGGTAAGGTAGACTAAGTGACATATCTGGTAAGGATGGACTAGATACTGGAGTCTGTGACTGGCTTGGAGACGAAGGAGACAAGGACTCGAAAGATGCAGACTCCTCTAATTTCCTTTTTAGTGTTGGACTAGGGGCTTCTTTGATAAATGTTGACTGCCGAACAAGTCCAGGCTTCTCGGACCGGTCAGACTCACTCCCACTTGACTTTGTGGATGACATTCTGGACAACTCTGCCTTCTTTGAAGGGCCTGTGGTTCCACACTGGTTTAGACTTTTTGAGGCAGATTCACTTCTAGGAATTCCACTGGTACTTCTCTGCAAACCACTCTGCTTTCCTGGTGTTTGCAGGCCCAGTTGCCTCCCTGGAGAAGTGTACGCCATGCGTCCGGATCCCGAAGATTTTGTTGAAGCAGCACTGGGGGAAGCAGTGCGAGGCAGTTGAGATAATTTGTTAGATGGGCCCAAACCATTCCTACCAGGTGAAACTGAGGCACGACCAGGAGACTGCATGGGCCTTGTTAGAGATTGCTGAACTGGTCTAGAAGGTGTAGAATCCCTAGACCCAGATCGAGAGGAAGCTTTACTTGACCCTCCTTGAGAAGATGGTGAGTCCCTGGCAGGACTAGGCTCAGAATTTGCTGCGACTTTAATGGTTCTTGGAGAGTTTCCAGGACCAGATGCTTGGGATGGTGGTTTTGACATTTGGCCACGCGGAGGGTTTTTTTTGGGTACTGGACTGGTGCTAGGAGAGCTGCTCCTCACACCAGGAACATGAATCATTGTCCTCCCTCTGGAGATCACAGGAGCTTGAGCTTGTCTGTGCTGAGAGGACATGCTTTCTAGGCTGGGTCTAGGCTTTCCTGTGATTAAACTTTTATACACTTTCTTTCCTCCTTTCAGACTCTTAACAGATTCTTCCTCTTTCTTTTTGACCTCTAAAGTGGTTTTTTCACCAGGTTTTAGTATTCTTGGCCCTTTATTTGTAGCAGGCTTATTGTCATCTTGATTTAAAGGAAGGTGGAAAGGTGATCCAATAGAGATGCCCGACTTGAGAGAGAGAATAGAGTCTGAATCAGAAGAACCTTGTCTGGAGAGACTCGCTGCAGCCTGATGTAGACTGCTAACTATAGAATTGGCGCCCTCTTGAATGGCTTTCCAATCAAATGATTCAGAGTCTGGTGATAAGGCTTGCTCTGAAATAGGGCTATGTGTGTCTGTGAGATCTAATATAAGATCCGGTTCTTCTGATAAAATACCATCTGCCAATAAGCTCTTTTCTTCCTTACCCCCTTGTTCCTCTGCCTTACTTCTTGGTGGCTGTTTCTTTTTCTTTGGCATTGCAGAGCTGATGCATTCTTGGAGAAGGTCATCTTCAGAATCGATACTGAGAGAGCTAAGGGAACTATTTCTAGAGAAGCACACAGGGGTGTCCTCCACGTGAAAGGCCTTTGGCGCATAACCAGAGGCTTGTGGCCTAGGTACTTCCATCTGAGTTGCATCATCTTTGTGTGAACAATCTTTGTTGTTGTTTTCTTGGTCAATGTCGCTTAGTGAACTAAGTGATGAGTTTCTTGAAAAACATACAGGTGTGTCCTCAATGGAAAACTTTTGCTTCTCGTCGCACACTGCAACTGTATTTTCTTTGGGTGCTTGTTGAAAACTTACTGGTTTTTGAATGGGTTTTGTTGGAGCCGTCTGAAATGCTGATACTCTGTTGGTGTTTACTGGCTGTTCTACACTGCACTTCAAAGGGGGGAATTTTCTTTGCTCTTTATCTTTTCGTAGCTCAGCTTTTTCCTTAGACAAGTCAAGATCGTCGTCCTCAAAGTCAAGTGAACTCAGTGAATCATTGCGAGAGAAGCAATAAGGTGTGCCCTCAATTGGTGTGTAATGATGCGGAGAATCAAAGGCAAACCCAGGACGTGTTCTCTCCTCGGCATTAGCAGGCTTATCGGCAAACTCTCTTGCGACTACTTTGGGCTCCTGCTTTTTGGTTTCTTTGTTTTTATCTGGATATGATGCTGCTTCTGACAAGCTATTAGGAGCTTCTGGACGTTTGAGCATCCTTGCTCTGTACTCATTGCTTTGTGGCATAGGTTTTACAGGAGAAGTTGGCTTTTTCTTTTCCAGGTCCTGCTGAACTAGATTGCCAGTGGCGGTAGATGGATGCGGAGTCTGATCAGGCATCTTCTGCACTCTAAACGGCTTGTGAATTTTGCCTTTGGGCATTGCTGAATTGATACACTCCGCAAGAATATCGTCCCCTTCGTTCTCAGCAAAAGCAGACTGCATGGGAGGTGATAAACCTGTATCTTTAGCTTCTGCACTTTTCCCCTCTGGCAGAGTGTCTCGTCTTTGACCAGGTGCTTCTGCATGGGGAGCTGAACTTTCAATACCAGCCAACTCATTTGGGGGTGAATCAATTGTGAGGTCACTGAGAGATGTTGCTGTGGAAAAGTTAATGGGTGTTCCCTCAACACAGTATATCCGGGGCATGTCCTCACCGTGTGTTAGAGCTACATGTTTCTGCTGTTGTCCTCTGTTTTGTGGTGGCAACAATTTATAAACAGGGAGCTGACTTGGTTTACGAGCCACAGGTGGTGGTAGTCTTGAGGTGCTTGAGGGCGATTGTTTTTTTGGTTTTCTTGATGATTTTGTTGGCATTGCAGAGTTAATACAAGCTTCTAGAATCTCTATATCATCATCATCATCCGAGTCATCCAAGATGTCTTTTCCAGCTTCAGATGTTGATGGTGGTTTCTCTTGAACTTTAGGCTCTTGGATGTCTTCTGTCTCAAGCTCTGCCTCATTGCTATGGTCATCCTCATGAACTGGGGGCATTATCTTCAGCTCAACATCTTTCTGAATAAAGGGTTCATCTAAACTTAGTGCACTAAGGCTTGAAGCACAAGAGAAACCATCTGGAGTGCTTTCGGTTGCAAAATGTAAAAGAGTATCATTATCTGGTAAAACCTGCACTTTCTGTACAGCAGCACTTACAACCGCATGTCTTGGAACCAAATCACGTTTTTCTGAGTGGGGTGGCACAGTAACTTTTTGTTTTACTGAGGTGGATCGTGGTGGTGGAGGTGGTGGCGTCTTGCTGCGACTTGGAGGCATTGTTTGCCCAGGGCTATCAGGCAGATCACTCGGACTGATAATCCCACTGACCATCCCACTGCATGGCTCACTCTGTACAGAACTTGCAATGGAATGACTTTCGAAACTGTCGAGGGAGCTGACAGATGTGCATCTGCTGAACATAAGCGGAGTCTCTTGCACATAATGTTCAGGAGGACTTTTGGGTGTCTGGGCACCACTTTTGGATGGCGATTTAGCACCTGATGAAAATTCCACTGTTTTGTGATGCCTGGAACCATCTCCATGTCCTAAGTGATTTCGTGGAGGCTTGATGCGTACATAATGGACTGCCGATTGGCTCTCAGATGTGCGTTGATCAGGTGCAATATTACTAGTGGATTCTTTTTCTGATATAGGTAGAGTTGGGTAGTTGTTGGCTGAATTGACATTACGCTTGCAGCTCTCCATTTCATCTTCCTCTGAAGACAATGACGATAAAGAGCTACCACGTGAGAAACAAATGGGTGTGTCCTCCACACAATACGTCTGTATTGTTTCTTGATTTATTGTGGGAGCCTTGCATGTTGAGTTCTTCTGAACTGCTCTCGTAGGTCCTGATCTGCTTTGAGCAGAGAAAGGGTGGAGTTGCTTTTGCCTACCCTGATGCTTTAAAGATGTCACAGAGGAGTTGTTATCTTGGCTTAAATGGTCTTTGACAGAACTTTGGGTAGAAGATGGCTTTGAATGACTAAACATGGCCTTCTTGGAAGAAGCATCAGAGTACTTCAAACTGTAATCAATAGGCTGTTCTACATGATGATTTTCATTGTATTTCATGCTGTAGTTGGGAGTTTGCTCATCAAGCTGCTCTTCCTCTGAATAGCGCTCGCTGTAGTTTGTGGGTTTGTCGTCGGCATAATCATCAACAGTGCAGATGGTTTGAGAGATTTTTTTGTTAAGTCCATGACTTGACCCACTGTTGATTTGTTCAGTTGAGCCCCTTGATCTAAATCCAGGCAGGTCCTGTTGAACAAACCTGGGCTGGTACTTTTTTAGTTTATCTTCTCCTTCACTGTTGCCTTCAGAGTACATGGGGTATCCTGGGCTTTGCGATCTCGATGGTTTCTGATCTGGCCGTTTCATTTCATCATCAAGGAGCTTAGACCTCGCCCACCTTTCATTCTGGCTTGGGCTTTGTCGACCAGAGTTTAGCTGCTCATCAGAATATTTCAAACTGTAGTTAATAGGCGTGTCAAGATCTCCATTGTCATCCTCCATGTGATTTGCATTGTGTATCTTATGGGCAAGGTCCGCAGGATATTTTCTGTAGACACAGCATTTGCCGTCATCATCTTCAGAATAGGAATCCACTGAGGGCTTCATTTGACCTCTCTTTCCATAGCCATCGGTGCTGTTGACACTATTAAGACTGTCATTAGAAGCTGTGGACTCCAGTTTGGGCAGTGCGCACCGTCTGCCTGATGGGTCAGTTTTGCTGTAGTTGTACATGTTTTGGTGACCATGAACAGCAGTTTGACGCCGGATCATGTCGTCTTGCACTACATGAGGGTCTGGTGTGGATCCTGCGGTTCTATCATCCATACTTAAGTGCATGCTCTGCACTTCCTCCATACCCACTGCAATTTGAGCTGCAGTCGTGGGAATTTGCACCATTCTCTTGGTAGCCTCAGGATCTGGATGGAATCCCCTTCGCTCTCGATCTAGACTTCTGTCCCTTTCGGCTCGGACACTTTCTGCATTTCCTCTGTTGTCTCGAGAGGATGGGCTTGAGAGCACAGGGGTGTTCATATAAGGTGAGCGAACACCGACTCCATTGGGGTTATAGCCATCTGATCGACAGACACCATCATAATCGCCATAGACATTATGCTTATGTCTTGGTTTGGCCCTATGGGAGGCTTTCGGGCTCAAGTTGTCAATGTTATCAAAGGTTTCAGATAGCTGTTGTGCATCTAGTTCTTCAATTAGTGCTTTCTGTTTTCTTACATGCAGGGATGGCAGACTGGATCCAGGGGACATTATGTTGGCATCCTTATACTTGGCAGGCCGATTTGCCATAAGGTTTCTCAAAGCAGCTGCACTTCCCATAGCTATCATCTTGTGCTTGGAGTGAATGAGGTTCTTCAGCATGCTAACTGCACCCATGTCCCATAATGCTTCCTGATCTTTTGCATTCCGAGCCGAGAGGTTCCACAGTGTTCCACAGGCATTGCTCACTATCGTCAAACTGTGTGATTTAAGGTGCTGAAGAAGAGTCTGAAGACAGCTGTTTTCCCTTAATATTTGCCTGAAATAAACAAAAAAGAGAAAATGGTTTGCTCCCATGTAAACAAATTAAACTTCTGTGAACATATGCAGCTTTATATAGCATACCCTACCTGTGCTCCTCATTTGTGGCGATGAGGCTTGACACATTTCTCAGGATGCCACCACCACTTTCTATGATGGCAAGGGTGTTGGTTTGGCTTCTGTATGTTAGAGTGCTCACTAAAAATGCCAAAGCTCCAGGAACGTTACAGATATCAGCTTTGTTTTCAGTGCAATGTGCTGATAAGTTCCAAAGGGCACTCAGGACACTTTTTAATGTGGATTCCTGTAGAAATGATGTGAAAGACAGTTTAATGGCTCATCTGCATTCTGATTACAGAATTTATCAAAGAGCTTAAGAGAAACCTCACCTTCTGAACCTCTAAGGCACACTCCATCAGGGCCCTAACACTGCCGACTTCTCGCAAAATCTTCTTACTGTTCACATCAGCTCGCCATGAGAGGTTCCTCAAAACACTGGCAATTACCTAAAGCAGGACAGAGTCTCTTAATACAAATTGGAAATATTGCCTTGGCAACTGAAATAAAATAGTAATATTTAACTCTTAGCACAAATCTCTTAGCGCAATTGCTTTGCATTAATGTCTTTCTTCAAAGCTGCATGCATCATGAAATGACTGATATTTTTTTGGCTTTTTTTGGAATAATGTAACTATGCATCACATACAAAATATGGTATTTCCAAAGAGTTATACCTGCTGTAGGTCCTCACTCTCTGACTTTAGTTGAGCTACCATGGCCCTCATACAACCTTTCATTGAGCAAAGTGTTGCCTGTAGACAAAACAAGAATGTAAAAATTAAATACAACAATAAACCATACATGGAATTCTACACAGACAATGATGAGAGAAATAACGCACCTTGTTAGCTACATCTCCAAAAGTAAGATTAGTTAGAGCCATGCCAGCATATCGTCTTAGTGTAACACTGTAGTGATCATTGGTAAGACCGTAAATCTCACAGTCTACCTGTAGGAGCTCCCCAATCGCCTGAAGTCCACCTGCATAAACAGTATATTGAAATAGTTAGTCAATGTCTACTCGAGAAAAGACTGGAGGATGCGTTTAATTGATGTCACAGTTTTATGGATAAATCAATACGTTTGGAAAACCTACCAAGCTCATTCATCGCGTGCCTGTGCTCTTCATCAAATGAAAGTTTCATGAGAACACAAACCGCTGGGCAAATCTGATGCTCGACTGGAGAAGGCACTGCAATGAAGGCAAAAGTACATTAATGAGGTTGTACGGCTCCACATGTATTAATGATATGTCAACCCACTTATAAGAGTTATTTATTAAACTCCTTCCCATCAGAGCATTTTGAATGAATCACATTTATAAATTAATAAAATATTTGTAGTATATGGGAATAAATCAAAATGCATGGCATTTACTGCTGCAATATAATTAAGGACATATAGGCACATATTACAGTGGTTGAATTATTATTTTTTTCAAATGGCTAATGCAGATGCATCAGATTCAATGCAATGCAATATATTTCAGTATATACATGTTAATTGTTATAGTTAACTAAAATTAAGACTAAAACTGAAACTATTAAATACTGTATTCATTAACTGATATAAAGTGGGGGTAAAATTAAATAGAAGTTAGCAATTGTTAATTATTCCACTGATGAGAAAACACTTCTATTAATCCACACAGTTACTGAAACTAAAAATGATACCACGAGGATGCCATGTCCCATCCCTCTGTGCTATTCCTGACACCTTACATATATCAATGGCAGATGTATCTTACTTGGGTTCTTGTCCTGGTCCACGCCGCGCTCATGGCTTTCCTGCCACTCCCAGCAGGTCTCGCAGTAAGCTCGGATCTGCTCCAGCAGGTGGAGCACCCGGATCTCCCGCCGGCCACGCTTGTCATCGGGCTGTGAATGGATAATGTTATGCAGGGCGGCACTGGCCCTCGCCCGGGCCTCTTTGCTGCCGCGAGAATTTCCAAGCAATACAGAGTCCTTGTCGTTGCCATGGAGTAGCTGGATGAGCAGCGGCAGGCACCCGGATTGGCGCATGGCAATGCAGCTGTCCTGAGAGCTCGACATGGCCAGGAGGGTGCGAGACATGTCATCTTTATCATGGGTCCCCAGCATGGACAGCAGAGAGTACACCATTTCCACCTAAACATATGCAGACTTGATTCACTGCAAGCTGACATTATGTTTTTTAATTGTCAAATAAAAAAAATGTAGCATTGAGAACTTCTAAAATCTAGCACAAGTTAACCTTAGTGCCCAGATGGCTAGTCAGTCGGCGTGGAACGGAGTAACTTCCGGCACTGCTCATCTCACTGGCGGTGTCATGATCGACCCGGGAACTTGAGCCCTGTCAGGCAAAATAAATACAAGGCAGATTCAAACAACTTGCAGGTGTTCAGAAAACCTAATCATTAGGGTTGGGAATCGTAAGACATTTTCCGGTTCCGGTTCCGATTCCGGTTCCTCCAAACGATTCCGATTCCGGTTCCGGTTCCCATTCAATAGAAATTATTAAAACAACTAATAAAAAATAGTAGTAAGGGGAAAATGCACAATACTTTTTGTGTTTATTTCTTATACTTGTCAAATGAGTTTAACAGACTGGTAATGTCAACAAATTCAACATATTATTTAGCATTTTTTTCAAAAATAATACATTTTTCTGAAGGGAAATAAATATTTCTGCATTCTCTAGGATAATTTGGGACCTCTCCTATTATTGTATCTCCAGCAGTGGAGAATACCCTCTCAGAAGGGGTAGAATATATTTGAACACACATGTAATATCCAGACAGGTGAAACATAATATTTCGATTTGAATGATTGATTCATAAAGACTTATCTTCATTACTGGATGAATCAGCGCTCTAGCAGTTAAATAAACAGAACTGCACGCGTCTTGCGGAAGAACATTGTAGCCGGAGCTACTTCTCTCTGTTTATTTCTATGAAGCGGGTGAGTCACTCAGGCACTGTGCTACTCCGCAGCGGTGCCGGTGTAAAGTAGTCCGAGTATAAACGCTTATTACAGGCTTACCGTAGTGATTCAGGATAAGACAAAAACACGGTTTGAAAAAAGGCATTCATGATGTACTCGCTCATACATTTAGTAAATTCTGAAGCGAATTTTCGTTATTTGAAGCGACTTTCAAAAGATGATTTACTCTGTTTTGGTTGCTACCGTAGACATCAGTGTTTATTCTCGAACTCTAAACTTTTATTTCAGTACTTCTGTGATCATTTGAATATTTGTAACACCGAAATACCGATAGCCTACTGTGTTGAAAAGATTGTGAAAGTAAAGCTGTTTCATATTGTCAACTGCTCTCTAAGCGACAGCGCAAACAGATTTGAATGTTCCAGTGTGAAGATCGCGTGGGTGTTTGAATGTTTGAATCGAGATCGTCTCTCTCTCTCTCTCTCTCTCTCAAAACGTATATGAGTAGCGCGAATGCTTTCATTACTCTTTTAATATTCATGAACCGTTTTTGGAACCGAAACTTAGGAATTTCGCACGGTTCCGGTATTTTTAAAAAAACACTACCGGTTCTGAATAAGAACCGGTTTTCGGTTCCCAACCCTACTAATCATACACCTTTAAAAAAGTTTACATTTATTTTTCCACTGTAGATATTACACACCCTACAAAATGTCATCACCCCCTTTCACACATACAGTCTTTACTGGTAAATAACCGGCAAATTACCATTTAGAGATCACGAACATGACCTTTTCAAAAATACTAGTAAATATGTGAATATTTAAAAGGAAATCTATATTTAAATAAATATAATTTAAATATATTTAAGTTTAAATTTTGAAATTTACATTTATAAATGTAAATATACATTTATAAATTAAAAATTATATACATTTATTCAAAAATATTTTATATATTATATATAAATTAAATGACATTGAAATTGAAATATAAATATATTAGTATTATATTTAATAGTAGTTTTTATTTTATTATAATTAAGTATATTACATTTATAAATGTATATTTACATTTATGAAATTATGTTTAAATTTAAATTCATATTTATAAAATATTTCTCTAATGCATTTTTTTATAATTTCCTCTTGTGCTCAGAATATTGTATGTCAAGCTACACTGTGTGATTTTTACCCCCATCTAGCGGTGAAATTGTATATGACTACCCAGTGAATATTAGTTTCTGTTCCTCTCAATTCCGAGGGCGTTTTAACTCCTACGGTGGCCGTATTATTCCAAGATTAACATGGCTTCCAGTTATCGACTTCGTCCATGACAATAATAAACAATACGTCTAAAATGAATAAAACTACAGGACAGATGTCAGGAGGTAAACGTCACCCTTGGAATCGGCTATCCCAGCATAATCAGATTAGGCTAACGTTACAATGTGTACAAAGTAAAAGCAATTAAAAATAACTAAAATTTACAGTGTCCTTTTTTTTATATAGCTTAAAAAATTGCGCCTTTAAAACTATTCATCACCTGTGATCCGTCGCAGCACAGATTTATGTTACAAGGTAAACAATACTTTTTCACCATTGACGAGAGGATGAAGTTATTATACTAGAGGTCGTTCTGGCGTTATGCACAACCATGCTATGGTTAGACAAGCAACTATAAAACTTCGAATTTACACAAATGAATTACAACAGGCTGAATTACCTGTCGAGAAGAAAGCAGGAAACCTCGGCGTCCGTTTTAAAATCTTTTCTCCTGATTCATGAGCTCTTTCCATCTGGGAAAAGTTACTCCAATATTGACTATGGTCTTGCTGATTTGTCTGTCGCGTTGACGTTTTAATTCTCTCTTTCAAATGTGAGCACGCACGCACGCACACACACACACACACACACACACCACACTATCTTTCAAATCTACCGAGCTCGCGAGTAGCCTAATCTCCCCCTCGCATTCGTCACGGTGTCACTGAGTGAAAAACGCAAAAGGCGAAGCTTGAATTTACAGGTATGTCCCTCTTTGGCTAATGTAGTTTCAAGATGGAGGGGCAACATGGCGACCGGCATTCGAACCCCTCACCCGTATGTACTTTCAATGGCAGATTATAAACTTAAGAGAATACTTTATTACTTGAAAGAAGTAAATATACATTAATGAGCACATATATTTTTGAAAGAACTAAGTGTTTTTTGCTAAGAATCAACTAAAAAAGTTACACAGTGTAGCTTTAAGGGAAAGCATTGTGTTTTATTGTATCACTGAATTTGTTTTATATTGGAAAAAAAAAAATATCATAAATAAGTATATACATACAGATAAAAATCTTAAAAACTGAAGATGCATAAAAATAAAATACAATTTGCAAACACAAAATAGAGGCAATTCTCTGTGCTTCGTAAACAATGTATGGCTCCAGTATTAAACTCGATCCCTGCACATAATCCAGTGACATACAGCTCACACCATCTGTCCGAAAAATACCACACAAGCTTAATGCAAGTGAAACAGTGGTAAGTACAAAAAACCCTCCTGTTTCTGCTTAGAATTTCAAAGTCTAACTAGGTCTCTATGATGAACAATAAAACCATTAGCATCTGCATTCAAATCATTACTATTCAAAGCACACCGAAGCTCTTGGCATAGACTGAAAGGGCTTTTTAAAAAGGTCCTGAAATCCTTGGCACCCACTGGCTGAAAAAAGGGCCACCGGAAAACACTTCAGTTCATGAGACCATCAACAAAATGAGTCTAATTTAGTGGGAGACTACTGCAAATAGATACTGTTCTTACCTGTGAGGATACTGCACTACCACCACCACCACCACCAGCATCTCCTGATGCATGAGCCCCTTCAGTCTGAGTCACAGGGTCATGCTTGACCTGATGATTCAAAGAGAAAGATGAAGAATCAGCATGTTAAAAGGAGTAAATGACACCCACAGAGTGAGTCACACTGTGCAACAGTGAAGGAAAAGACATTGGTCAAGGCAGGTGGAACATGGGACAGATAACCTGTGTAATCAGCTCTGTGAAGTAGGGATAAATCAGCGTATAGAGATACAGAGCGAGGCGGAGTAGTCTTGAGCTACAGGACAGCAGCTGCAAGAGCACCAGGCTCTTTCTGACCTACATTGCTTCCTCATTCAGCCAACAGGATTGAAACAACAGAGGGGGAGGAAAAGCAGAAGTGTCCAATAGGATTTATCCACTTGAAAGGGAAAATCACGTGCAAACTCGGAGCATGTTAGTGAGCATGCATACAAAAACTTCCACTTGTGCACTATTTTACTATATAATATGCATAGACATCCTGTGGCACAAATGAGCACTGCAATAGCAATGGCAAGGTAATAGGTTCGATTCCGAAGGAAAGCATGACATTTATATCTTGAATGCAAATGTAAGACGCTTTGGATAAAAGCATCTGCCAAATGCATAAAAGTAAATGTGAACATAGCAGTGCATCCTAAACCTAGGTGACACTACTGTTTTTAACGCTCAGCCACACCGAGCACGATACATTAGTAGAGCATGCAAATCCAATTAAACTTTCATGGCTTCAGTGTTTATGCTCAGAAGCATTTTATATGCACTATTTCCGTTCGCTACAGAACAAGCTCTAAAAGCAGAACATAAGACATTGAAACGTGCACAAAAACAAAAAAACAAAAAAAACACTGAAATGGAAAGTACAGCCTTTCTAAAGAAAATGAATTAAACGTGAAGAGGAACAAATGATTGCACAATCTGACCAAAAATTTCCATTCTATCAAAATATGATTACGGTAACCTTATAAAGCCTAATGTATCATATATTTATTATTTCAAAGTCCTCTAAATTATCAACTTTGTTGAAAACCTGTTAATCTTCCACATGCCTTCAGTCATCTTTAACAACTAAAAGCCTTTTAATATATTTGTAAAAACATCCATCTTCAGCTTGTGGATCACGTGTCCTTTTGCTGTGAAATCTTTACTGATTTTTATAAAGTAAACATAAGATTAACTTTTATATTGTTAGTAATATTTCAAGATGAACACTTACTGGACTGAAGGCAACTTAGGTTTACATCATTATCCATACATAATCTTGTATAAAAAGCATGTTAAATTGTGAGTATCAAATATGATCCATTAGGCTTTTGAGGAACATTTATTTTTTTCATCTCTCAATAATCATTGTATTGTATTGCACTGCGTTGTTTTGAAACTACAGAGCTTTGATCATTAAACTATAATATGAATATGCATTTTATGTAAGTAGTTTGTTATACTGTTATGAAGATATCACTGATTTACATTACAAGCTATCAGAATTTTATTAGACTTTTCTGTCAAATAAATATCATCTGCACCAACTAAATAAATGATTATAAATAATAAAATAATAAAAAAATGTCTCAGAGTATGAGCTCTATATTCTCACTATATCAAACTATATGAGCCATAAACGCCTGATGTATCAAATATGATACTCAACATAAAACACACTTAGATTTTTTCTTAAACATTTTTTTGTGTAAAGCTTCAATAAGCTGTTCCATTTAAAACATTAGATTTTTCAGACTATTATTTCATATGTCAGGCTTTACAAGGTTAAACAAGACTTCACAAAATGACTTTCACTTGTTCATGTGGACATAAATAAAGATCATAACACTGAGCTGTACTAACTGCTACAAATCCTAAGTGTGACGTTCAATTCTTCCTTCTAAGCACGACTGTAATATAGGCATCAGAATCATCAAGTACCTCTGTGTCGGCCGACTGGGCCTGTAAACGTGTCCGAATCCTCAGCATGTCTTTTTCTATCTGCTGTATCCGAGCGACGCGGCCCTGAAGACAAATGATGGAAACTTCATCACCAAACTGCTGGTTTCATACTCTGAATTTAGAAGCCTATTTTAGTTTCATGAACAATTTGTTAGTCTTTCAGTTTCTGCATTTCAGCCCACCTGTGCCCGTTTCTCCATGTCCTGACACGTGCCCAGTTGCTCCTCCATGGCGGCTCGAATCTGCCGGGCCTCGTATTCCAGTTGCCTGCGAGTCATATCGGTCTGGAGAGAAAACTACAACAGCAGAAGAAGTGTGAAGCTACAGAGATCATATAAGGTCCAAAATCATACAAGTAATGATGTGCATTAAATCTACTGCATTGAATATTGTAGCTTTTATACTTTTTACATACATTCTCAGTCAGTGGCAGACTGTCAATCCTTTTGGTCAGGTTTTGTAACTGGGCATAATACCAGTCTTTTTCCTTTTCTTCCTTCTCAAGTTCTGCCATCAACAAAGACCTAATAGAAAGAAAAGTCACTCATGAAAACAATGACATTTGATTTGAATTTCAGACTCACTAAATTCAAGTTGTTATTGATCAAAATGTAATGACAGTAAGGTTCCAGAAGTCAAAATGCAACTTATTTCCTCTATATATATATAAACTGATTGGCAATTTTCAAAAGCAATTAATTTAAATATTTAAAATTTTTAAAAGTTTTTGAAAGAAGTCTCTTATGCTCACCAAATCTGCATTTATTTGATAAAAAATACTGTAAAAACAGTAATTTTGTTAATTATTATTATAATATTGCAATTACTGTTTTCTATTTAAATATACTTAAAATATGAATTTATTCCTGTGACCATTACTACTTCTAGTCTTCAGTGTCACGTGATCCTTCAGAAATCATTCTAATATGCTGATTTGATGCTCAAGAAACAATTCTTATCATCATCAACAGATGTGCATATTTTTGTGGAAACCATGATATTTTTTCTTTTTCAGGATTCTTTGATGAATAGAGAATTTATTTGAAATAGAAATCTTTGTAATATTATAAATGTCTTGACTGTCACTTTTGATCAATTGAATGCACCCTTGCTGAATAAGAGTATTATAATTCTTTTATTATTATAATTGTTTACATTTATATTTTAATTATAGTTGTTATTCTTTGTTTTACATACTCTGAACTGTACCACAATGCCTTGTATTTGTCTTGTACCTTTTGCATTGTACTTGTCTGTAATAAAAACTTACTGACCCCAAATCTTTGACCGATATATATACATCAGAATATTTTGCAATGAACACGAAAATAAACTTCTGATATTCAAACACTTTTTCGCTTGAAATCAAAGCTGGCTATCTGGAATGTACCATCATTACCACAGTTTACCATGTAAATCTCATCCAGTAGCAAAACCCTAGAAGAGCTTTAGAAGAAACCTTTAGTTAACATTCTTAAATAAGGATCTAACCGGTCAAATGAACATCTAATGCACAGAATGATCCGTTCATGTGAGCACTCACCGTTCCTTCTCCAGCTCCTCCAGGTAACCGGCACTGTCTCGACCCCCGCCAGTCACCCCTCTCCTGGGGAAGGAGCTCATGGGACTGGGACTGGGGCTGCTGTCAGCCGAGTGGCCCGAACCGGAGCCCTGCAGAGAGGCCTTGGACCTCAACTTCACGCCTGGGCCCGAGAAACTGCTGGGGTCTAGACTCATTTCTGCAGGACAGAATGGGAGAAGATGATGATGAAGATGCCACACGTACCGTATCTTCCAGAAAAAGCCACACCTAACAGTAGATGCGTTTCATTTGGAAGGCTGCATCCTCGAAATAAAACACTGCAGTGTGGGAAATGCACTATACAAATAAACTTGGGCTCGATAATCCGCATCGGCACGAATCCAAATGTGTGCATATTGCAATATTTTGTATGCATGATGTTAATTGCATTATATAAATTGCTTTGGAATAGAAGTCGCACCATGTTTCAGACGATTAAAAAAAGTATATTCTGGAAATATGGTAGATTAAGGGAAGTTTTTACATCTTTATCGTCACGAAAGACTCTAAGTCAGCATTCGAACTGAAATAAACACCACAAGTGACGGATTTGGAACGGCCTACATATGCAGCAACCACACAAATAGCATTTGATTCTGATAGGGTTTGATATTACCTAGTTGCTAAGCTAACAACAATATTTGGCCAAGCATAAAAATACACAGCACACACAATAATTGGGTAAATAGTTTGTCCAAAATTAGTTACTATTTGGAAGTTTGCTTAGGAAACGTACTTATGATGTCTTAAGGCAAGACAATACAGGCAAAAATCATTGTTGTTGTTTTTTCGTCTTTCAGACGAGTGGAAAGAAAACATTCAAAATACACATCTAAGTGTTTATTTTATTGCATTTTATATATTTGCATCTGTAGATTTCAATTACAATACATTTTTAAAGGCCATGGGTTTTTTCTCTTTAGTTCCCATCTATATTCTGAAGGGTTTTACACAGGGGTTTGTCCCGATTTATTCCTAAACACACTTCTGACTGTTGACAGTATTTTCTGATTTCTGGAAGGATATAAAGAGATTTCCTAAATTTCCTCTTTAAAAGCCTTTAAAACTACGTCAACAAAATCAAACAAGAATTTTTAAAACGGGCTTCATCCAATGTTCAGATTTCATTTATGGAAATGTATGTCAATGAATGCATGTTAACAATTATTTAAACTCTGAAATCTCTGTCTTAATGTACTGTGATTAATCAAATGGGGAATTATGGTGATATCTATCAGTTAACATTTTTACCATATTTATCAGTGATGTCTTGAGAGTGAGTTTATGTTAAAATATGCATTGTTCACCGAATAATTCAATTGCCCTCACCTTTAAATCTTTCGAAAAACTCAATCTGCCCTTGCGAGTCTTTAGGGTCCTCGACAATAGTTCCTTGTAGCTGCTTCAAAACCTCCTGAAAGAGAAACAGACATTATCTGTGTGTGGTAGAGTGTTAGAAGCCATCTTCAGATAAAACAACATGATGCACGGAAGGTACCAGAAAAAAAAAAAAAACACACGAGATATTTCCATCTCCCACCACATGTAAGAAGACTTCTTCAGCCCGCGGCCTGATAAAGAGAAGACAACTTCCATCAAAGAGCTTTGAAGTGCTTTGAAGACGCGCGTGTCGGAGACATAAACAGCTTTGAAGCTGTAAAGATGCACCTGCTACTTCTTTAGTGGCGTGTTCATGCGTGATCTGGCCGTGATAATGCCTGAAAGGCCTCGATTTCTGCTAAAGGTTTTTGATTTAGGCAGGAAAATCAGTGTTGAAAATCAGCATAGCGTTCACTGCTCAAGCTTGTCAAGGCTTTACACATCATAAACCACCGTATTTTGCCATACTACAAATCAAATGTAGCAGATGTTGCTGATTATATGACTCTGAGTTACTAGAATCTAGTTTTTTACTTTTTCAGAAGAAAACAGAAGTGAGCTTGCTCATCCAAAACCCATTGCTATGTTTATGTAACATGTTTAAGACACTTAAATTGATGAATCACTTATGTTTGGAGCACAAATACTGCAGTTACATTGATGATCAACCACTAGTAATTATTGATTAACAGCAACAAGTCATGTCTCTTGACACAATAACAGTAAAGTATAAGAAAAACATCCAGGCTATTTGTAGAACTTACCACTGCACATATGCTGAGGTTTTGGTCAATGTTCCTTTACGGTTACAGCCAACATAACTCAAACCCTTGATGATGCCAGTACAGCCCCAAACCATATCAAACGTGAGACTTTTGCAACGCTCGTTCCATTACTCCGAGTTCTCCAGCGTGTTTGCAAGCCGAAAAAAGCCCAAACAATGCGACTGCCTTACAGGAAGCGACTACCTCCCCCTTCCTTCATCCCATCCCGGAGACCCAAAGCCTCATGAAGAGCACAGATGCTTCCCCATTCAGCTCACAGGACCACCCTTCCCAATCGGCCCGGGGTCACCATGTCCACAGCCCACTGGAGACGCATGGAGAAGGCCAGAGGCGTCCAGAAGGGAAAGGTCACACATGAACATGCTGTTTATCATCCCTTATCCAGTAGAAAAGAACAACACGGGGTTATTCTGTGTCTAAGGAGAGTCACTCGGGTGTTTTCTCCCTAGGGAGCATGACGTCACACTGAGCCGTCTCAGGAAACAACAGCTTCATTATAGGGGAGGTCATATGATTACAGACCCCTTTACTGCACTGTGAGTCAGAGGGATGAGACGACAGCATCATCATTCACTCCGCTTGTTAAAGACAACATGGCCTCCATTTATGCTCTTAAGAAATGTCTCTGGTCTTTCAAAAAATAATCTTCATTAAAATACAACACAATTTCAAAATATAAAATACAAGATAATATAATATAAAATAAAATCTTATTATATAAAATTAAATTAATGAAAATATCAAATATATAATATAATAAAAATATATAATAAACAATATACCGTATATAGCCTAATATAAAATAATAAAATATAATTATATATTATTTAAAAATTAAAAAGGAAACACTACAATAAAACAAAACATGTAATTAAAAAACATAAAATTAAACAATAAATATCATAAATTAAAATAATGAAAATATCAAATATATAATATAATAAAAATATATAATAAACAATATAACGTATATAGCCTAATATAAAATAATAAAATATAATTATATATATTTAAAAATGAAAAAGGAAACACTACAATAAAACAAAACATGTAATTAAAAAACATAAAATTAAACAATAAATATCATAAATATCATAAATTAAAATGTAAATTATAAAACTTAATATTAATGATCACTATGTTTAAATCATTAACACTAACTATGAACAATAGTAACTGTGCTAGATGCTTGACTAATATTAAAAAAAACTATGCAAATTAAACACATTAAGAGTTCACATTTTTTTTACAGGTCTACTTGCTAATATTACAAAAGTGATTTGCTGAAATCCTAAAATAACCTTTATGAGAGTAGATTACAGCTATAATAACATTTTCAACAGCCAAATCCACAATCAAATTGACTTCAATATCCTAATGCGTCTGAGGCTATAATGGAAGTCCTAGTTTTTCCTCTTCCCAGAGTCAAGGTCCGAAGGAGTCAGGTTACAGCGATGCAGATGCCCTTGGTACAATATTAGAGTCAGACAGCCACTCATGTGCGAAGCTGCAAGCACACAACACTTTTAAAAATGTCATCCTATCCTCCCAGTAATGGAAATCAATGCTCCTAGGCAGCCATCTGCAGGGAGCCTGAAATACTCGCATATCTGATTCCTATCTAGCATGCATTTCATCTGACCTGGAGTCAGACGAGACCCGTGGGCCTGCGGTGGGAGGTATTGTTCGAGTGTGAGAGGAGGGGACCGGGTTCGTGTGGGCGGATGGAAGCTCTCTTTGCTTTCGCAGTGATAAAGGTAGAACGTCCTTGAAACGTGGAAAGAAAACATCACATGACACACATGGCATGCACTCAGGAAAAAACAAGCGTGGCGACTGACGACAAACAAGATTTAAACCATGAACTAGGCTACTCTTCTAAAAAAGACTGAGACAAGAACATGACATCAATAAATGAAATTATCTGAATTCAGTAAGCTTCTCAATCAACATATCCTGTTCTTTGTGGAAACCAATACGAAGAACTGATGCACCAAAAAAAAAATTTGCCATAACAAGTTTAATCAATTAATTAATCAACTTTATTTAATAAACATTTATGTTGTATATAAAATTAAATGCACATTTTATAACAAATTTTTTATGATTTATTAATTTGTTGTTGAAATATAAACAGTTAAACGGTGGCTGAATAAACCTGTCATGAAAGCAAGTTATTACAAACATACATAAAATTTAAAAATGACAACAGGTTAAGTAAAAATATGAATATGATAAAACGAATATGTTATATAGTCCAAATGTTTAGCAAAAGTTTTTTTTCCTAGCTTTCCTGAGCTAAACGTAATGTGACATTGATTGTTTACAAGCTGTTTTACTGACGTGAAACACTGAGCGATTACGGTACGGTACTGTTTCTTTCAGCAGACCTTCTGATGTTCCTTCACATTTATTTTGTGCTATAACTAGTAGTAAAGAGTAGCTACAGCGATCTGTCACGCCACTGTGAAGGTAGTCTCGCGTAGCCAGAGCTTCAGACTGACGGAAGAAGGTCTGGACTCTTTCGCAGCCTTTCTTGGCCAAGGACCGCCCGAGAGGACGTTTGACTGACATGTAATGCAACCAATCACAGTCTGTGTCCGTGTCATGTCGTAAGAAGCGTGTCAATATAATGTCGATGTCCCTACAATAACAGACCGGCGTGCATGTAATAAATTATTCATTCAAGAACGTTGTGCAAGTTTACAGCAACAATAGAGCCGTGAACTTCCCACACTTTTGAAAATCCAGCGTTTAGTTGATCCAGATAAGCACTCATTGAAAGAATTGTAAACACAATGGCTTTGTTCTTCCACGAGGGCTTTTGGCGTCACAGTATTTGTTTCTAGGCGGATCGATAAATAACGCGACACACATGTCTCCCAGACATCCTGTATTCAACCAATCAGATCGCGCCTTCGAAACTCCTGAAGTGTTTCCAGAAAAGTGTGCCATATGCATCAGACGTTCAGCCAACGGTCCATTGAGTCTCAGTCAAATCAGTCTGAAGCTGATTAGGCTGACTCATTGACTAGAATAACTAACAAAAGCTGAGACTTTGTTTCATATCAGATTCAATTGTGATTATTGAATGGTAGGTGTGCCGCAAATCATGTTTAGTGGAGTTTTGTTCATGAATCAGCTGAAAAGGGCATAGACTAAAACATCTTGGTTCATCAAAATGAAGATCATTTAAGATCAAAAAATAGATATTGTCAACCCAACGCTAACGTCCACACAGCTGACATGACTGTTGTAGCTTATCCACTGACAGTCGAAACACGCAATCAGAGAAGCGCTAATTAAACGTCACCAATTCGATCAACGATTTTGGCCCTCCAAAATTAAATATTTTCGGCTGCTGAAATTCAGATTCAGATACAGATATCTTTATTAGTCCCCAAGGGGGCAATTCAGTTCTACAGCCAACCCATCCAATAAGGGTTAAGTTAAGATTATTAGCACACAATAAATATAAAAAAATTTATACAAAACGATCACACCCTGACACACACACACAGCACAACACACACATTCACCTGCCAGTGACAGAACAGCAGTGGTGCATTTCTTGGTGCATTTCTTGGTGCAATTTTGGTGCATCACTACTAAGTAAGAACTAACCTAAAAATAAGGTTAGAGAACATTATACACTCACAAACACAACATCTAGACCTAACTAATACTTTAGAGATTAAGAAAAAAACAAACTCTGGACAGAAAAGGCAATGTCTAAGCAGATTTTTCTGCAACGCTGCCCTTTTCTGGGCAAGGTGCAAACTATGTCCAGGAAATCCACCAGAGATGTTTCATTAGAAGATTACAACATTCTGAGTCATTAATGTAGGAACAAATGAGCATTATTAGCTGAGCTCATCACATAGAGAAAGCGCATTTATTTATATGCCATGCTGAATAGAAAACCTCAAACATCAATGTGACGAAATAATGGAAGATTCAGGTCATAATTCAGGGGATTATGAGGAGAAATGAATCTGAAAGAGAATGACAGTTGATGTAGCCCAATGACATCCATAGTAGGAAAAAAAATCTATGGAAGTCAATGAGAAACATCAACTGTTTGGATATCGACATTCTTCAAAATATCTGCTTTTTTTGTTCAGCAAAATAAATAAATTCATATAGGTTTGAAACAACTTGAGGGTGAGTAAATGATGACAGAATTTTCATTTTTAAGTGAACCATTCCTTTTAAACAGCCCTGTATGAGACACATCATGGCCATATTCCAGGATAACAATGCCAAGATTAAGGCTCAGATTGTGAAAGAATGGTTGTGAGGATCATGAAGAATCATTTTCACACATGAATCGTCTCCTCTGAGTCCAGATCTTAAATTCATTGAGCATATTTGGGATGTGCTGGAGGAGACTTTACAGAGTCCTGGACTCTTGCATTGCCAATACAAGAGCTTGACCAAAAACATATGCGCCTCTTGATGGGAATAAATGTTGTGATGCTACTTCCATCAAGAGGTGCATACATTTTTGGTCAAGATCTTGTATTGACAATTCTGACAACCATTCTTTCACAATCTGAGCCTGATGAATCTTGATATTGTCATCCTGGATTATGGTCATGATGTGTCTCATACATGGTTGTTTAAGAAATGAAAAGCTACACACTCCATCAATTAGGGTTAGAAGAACTGTTGCCAAACATATAACACGATAGAAACATAATAATCACTGCAATAATGATCCAATCATAGACTCTTAAGCATTTGCCTATTTTAATCCAAACAACAGCTACTATTTTTTTTTGGGCCAGGCAGTGTATAAACATGGCTATAAATAATAATAATTATTATGATTATTACTTAATAAAAATATATTGTAAAATACTGTAAAATAAAAAAAATCTAATATTTAAAAATAATTATATATTTTTTACATTACAACTGTAAAATTACAATACTAATATTTTCATATTAAAATATTACAATATTGAACTTAATTTTGTCATTTTCAAACGTAAAACCATCAAACTTTTATTTTGCCACTAAATCTTGTATCGCTCTCACATGTTGATTAATAAACAGCTAAACTCAACTAAAATGCAGCTCTGGTAGTTGGATATGGGAGCACGGAGGGGAAGCCCAGACGCTGAGACATGCATGCTGTTTGTTTTCTGCCCGCAGATGTTTGTTTCAGCTGGCCGGAGGGGAAGGGAAATGACTGCAGGGTGAAGCGGAGCTGCATTCATGCGACGAACAAAGACAGGAAGGGAGATTCTCTAAATTAAGCTGCGAGTCTCTCACAGGCTGGGAAGCGGAAGCGGCCTCTGAACACTTCCATGCAAAATAGGAAAATGTTTATGACACTGGAGTGCATAGCACTTGTGAATAAAAATGAAAGTGGTTTTCCTTCTGTGACACTGCAACACTAAACCACAGTTACCATGGACAGAGGAAGACGGAGAGGCAGCGGTTTAGTGTTGCAGGTTTAAACGTCAAGATAAGAGGAAAGCAAATCCTGTCAAAAATACTGCCTTTCTCACAGCATTTCACAAGAATGAGGAAAAAAGACCGTCTGAAGTTTCATCGGCAGAGGGCAGCACATGAATGATATGAGGAACATACAATATACTGAAAATAGATTTATATAAAATAGAATTGTTTTTATATTTTTCATATATAGTTTTTCAATTAAATGACTAATTGGATTTTACACATTTGTCAGATGTTTTTATCCAATGCAATTTGCATTGCATTTAACTCTTTCTTTAAAAAACGGAAATTTCCGGCAATTCGGGGTAAGGGCCGTTACACATCTTCAGAAATAGTATAGAATCTCCGGATTAAAACAAAGGCAAAAAGCAGCAGAAACAAGCTATAGAAGGAAGATTGCTTACACACATGTAAAATAACACAATAATCAAACATTAAGCCACATATACAGTAGATCAAAACTGCCTAATGTTACAGAATGAAATGTCGACCCAGGACGAGGTACAGGACTGTGAAGCTATGGGGGTGTTGATGGACTTGATCTACTTATCACTTGATCATCGTTCTGAATCCGGTCCAGACGTAATCTTTGACAAAAATGTGATTTTCTCATCTTTTTTTTTTTTTTAATGAAACTTTCCCACATTCAAGTGTTAATAAGAATGCATGAAGCTAGAATAAAACAGATTATTTTGTTTAAAAGCAGAGGCTCTGTTCTTTCTTTTGATATTGCATGTTCAGATATTCATACAACACAATATTCTGGGGGCCATGAAAGGCTTGTGGAAATGATCAAAAACGCTGGCGGTCAAGAATGAAGCTATAATTGTTTTTCAGTTCTAGCATTCCCATGGGAATCGATACGCTCTGCTGTTTGAGCAAATATTCAAACTCATGTCTATTTGTATCCTATAATGTGTGTGCAAAAATAGTTTCAAATATGAAGCTTACATAATAAAAAAGAATATCTGTATAATACTTTTCATAATACACAGTTTCAAAGCAGCTTTACGTTTATCATAAATAAATGAAAAAAACTTGCAATTCTTTAAAATAGCATCACTCATGGAGGATCTCTATGCACAGTGCAAAGAGCTGACTATAATCGATAATGAAATCTGTTTTTGATTATTATCATTAGAGATTTTATCAATTAGCAGTTTCAGTCGTAGAAATAGCAGCAACTTTAAAACTGGACGGCAGCATGAAGGACTCGGCACAGATGCACTTCTGGCCTCCGCAGAATCTGTCACAGTTGAAACACACTAGACAAACCCAGTTGTTTAAACACTATGATTACGTACAGGGATGACATAACCACTGGCACCAGGGCGGCCAGAATGTGCCTAAAATCAGATCATCCTAATGAAAGAGGTTAAGCCCAAAACCTCTTACATAAGCCAAACATCAACAGGGATTCACTTCCTGAGACACGACACAGGCAAATATGATTTCGCTCTTATTCTTTTTTTAGAAGCAAATAGATGACAACTTCCTTGAGGAATAGGGACACCCAGAGTTTAGACAATCCCTCATTTGGAGCCGTGATGACAAGGACATCTGAAGAGCAGGGTCCTTTCTTGGACATTGAATTAATGCACTAAAAAAGCAAGGTAACACTATTTTCAAGTGTCCTTGTTACATAATGTTACATGTACTTTCCATAGTAATAACAGTAAATTATGCATAATTACATGCAACTAACCCTCAATCAAATCCTAATCCTACCCTAACCCTACAGTAAGTACATGTAGTTGCTTAATATTATTCAGTACTTAAATGTATAATTACACTAACAACGAGACCTTAAAATAAAGGGTCCCACTTTATATTAAGTGGCTTTAAGTACTATGTACTTACATTGAAATTAATAATTTGATACAATGTACTTATTGTGTAACTACATGTTTTTACATTGTACTTATATTTTAAAAATTCCTGCATGTAATTACAGCTGTAATTCATTTATGTAATTACATTTGTAATTACACTGTTGACCCTTCCATTACACCTTAACTCACCCTTAAAGTGTAACCAAAAGCAATATTTCAAATCAACATGAAATCAAAATGGATCCTATTTACTTAAAGGTATAGCGGAGGATTTTCTTTTTCCGGGTGGATCATCAAGACTATTGGTCCTCCTAAGTGTCAATCATTCTGGTGATATGTTTACGTAAGGCTGTCGTACGTGCTCGTGCACACGATTCACACGATGGCGTGCGCTCAAAACACAGGTTGGGCTTCCCACTGATGCCTCAGTCGTGAAGTTTCTACTTGACAGGTAAAGTTTGGCATGCTATTTGGAGAAATCCATTTAAAATCACTGCTAGTAAAAGTTAATGTAAGCTATGATTAGCTCGTGCATACGTTTAATAGGCATTCCCTCTCGGGAGCAGGTAGAGTATTGCGCATGTGCATTTTTTCAAAAAGTTGGAGAGGGCGGTTATTTTCTAAAATTCGGGAAAATCCTCCGCTATACCTTTTACTTAACTCACATTGAATGAATTTAGAAAGATGATCTCACCAAGTCCATGTAGAATGGTAAATGTTTACACGGTAGTTAACACAATGTTTACACAGGTTAATGAAACTATAGGCAAATAGCCTTGACTTTAGGCTGCTGTACTATTACAGTCGGTCAACAATAATCTACGGTAGATGTTAAAGTAATGATTAGCTTTAAATGTAATAAAAGTATGCCAATAATATGACATTTTTAGTAATTATAGCAATATTCAGTCTTCCCCCACATTTTCTCGTCGGAAATACGGCACATTAAGGAAGTAAAATTCACTTTCATGCTGACTATGAGTGTCTTCAAAGTGAACGAGAGCAGTTTAGCAAAGCATAATGGCAAACATGATGCCATTAAACACACACACACAAAAAAACAATCATTCTGATCTACTAACTTTTAAAATGGACACCTTTACTGCTGCTTTTCCCAATGATTTTCCCCGAGCCAACCAGAAAAACCTCTCTTAATCCTTAAGGACTCTGCAACGTATGAACATAAGGAGAGACAATCTGCTTCCGCTTCAAAGATTCTCCCTTAGCAACACCAATCTCACGTCTTCAGAGCAACATAAAGAGACTTTCACACGTATTAGACAGTGCAATGGCGTGACAGCGACCCGTTTCCAAGCGGATCTTCAGCACGATATATCTGCACATATCTTTATCATGAACTCGCTTGAACCTCGTCTATAAATTGTGCAGACAATCCGGGTTGACAGGCTCGCTTTAAAACTTCAACATTAGCCAACTTTTAATGTCTCACCACATTCATTTTAGGCCTAAAGTTCTTTCAAAAACCCTCTCTCCTTTTTTCTTTTCCTTCCCGAGAGACTGCCAGGTCACATCTAATTTCTTAATGTCCACCTAGCAGGCTGCCGCTTCCACTTCAAAAGCTCAACTCAAAGAAGTGCCTGAGAACACTGCCTTTGGTGTCAGAAGCTGCTAGAAGAAAGAGTACTTAGAGGGAAATCAGCGGCGGAGGATGACATTTTAAGTCTTGAAAGTCTGCGACATTAAAAGCAAGCCCAAACATAGAGCATTTGGATGACAAAATGAGTCACTGAGGCGTTTAAGTACAAACCCTTTGAGGTTGAAAACTGAAATTGACAAAAAGGTAGGAGGAAAATGTACAGAGGTCTAGTTGTTCCTGTTCTAGTTTACTAGCACTCTCTCTTCAGAATGTTGTAGGTTTTAACAAACTGGCTACACAATTTTTCACAGCTAGTTATTGCATGACAAAGAAATATTTTTCATTCTCCAGAATAATGTGCACCAATACATTTTGCACAGTAGATTGCAGAGGGATGATGCATTTTTATAGGCTAAACCCAGATTGCAAATTAGCATTTAGCACAACATCCTGAAGTCAATGGGTTTTTGGTTTAAAAGCCTGAAATAAGGTCTGTGGTTGGCACGATATTCTAACGTTTTATTCTGTGACAAAAACATCAGTAATACTCTACAGGTGAAACTCGAAAAATTTGAATATCGTGCAAAAGTTCATTTATTTCAGTAATTCAACTTAAAAGGTGAAACTAATAAATTATATAGACTCATTACATGCAAAGTGAGTAGCAAAATTTATTTGTTATAATTTTGATGATTATGGCTTACATCTTATGAAAATTTTCAACATTTCTGAGATTTTGAATTTGGTGTTTTCATAAGCTGTAAGCAATAGGCTAATCATCAAAATTATAACAAATAAAGGCTTGAAATATCTCACTTTGCATGTAATGAGTCTATATCATTTATTAGTTTCCCTTTTTAAGTTGAATTACTGAAATAAATGAACTTTTGCAAGATATTCTAATTTTTCGAGTTTCACCTGTATTGTATTTTTTTTAAGCTTTTACTTGCTAATAAGTGGCTAAATGGTTGGACTTGGTTACTGAGGACATTAAAAGTCATTACGCCGAACAGGTAAACTAATCTACTTACTAGTCTTCTTTTACAGTTTATAATTGCTATTCTAACTCGAACTTTCAGGAAAAATATTTGTTTAATAAAGACCAAAAGAGCTGTCAGAAGATTAGTGAAGGTGACACTGAAGTCATGCGACAGTGATGTATTTTGTTTACAGCTTACGTTTAGCTTTTTACGTCTGCTGATTGTATCTATGCTGTAAAATTCATGAAAGTTGCATTCATTTGTGAAGATTATCATGATGAATCAAACTTTTTATTGGTAATCCAAAAGCCAATGGAAAAGTCCATTGGGTTATTGTCAAGGAGACCATGCTAATGTATGGGTTGGTCTACAAAAATATAACATGGTGATATAGCATAGATCACAATAAAACAATACCGATATTCTTTGTTTAAAATACAGTAATTCAAAAAGCTGTTTTATTTATAGTATGCAATTATATCCTTTGCTTGTTTGGATATTGGTCAAGCAGAAGTAATTGAAAACATTGTAGAGCAGTAAAATATACAGACATGAATAAAAACAAATCAATGCAAATGTCAAAGCATCACTGCTGGTCTATAAACTTCACACATAATACTATACTTATAATTCATACTTATAAATAGGCACTTCTTCAGGCTCAGTTTTATAAAGCACTATTTGTTTTAACAGCACACCTTTTTGATTTGGTAAACTTAACTCAAAAATACATGATCACCGCAGCACTCTATGAATCAAAAAAGACCTGGTTTTGATGTCATGTTGTCAAGAACACGGTTAGGCCGCTGTGTGATATAAACAGGCACTGTACCTTCATATTAGACGCCTCAGTCTCTAGTTTGGTGAGGTGGTTGGAGTTGTCCTCGAGCTCTTGTCTAAGGTTGGAGTTCTCCATCTTTAATGCCTCCACTTGCTTCAGCAGCTGATCATAAGATGCTGCAGCCATCTTGGACTATCTCTTGACCTGCAACATTCAAGAACGGAGGAACAATCACATGTGGTGCTCGATTAATATGACCGATGCCAAAATTGATTGAACATTTTTTACTGAAATACAAATTGATCAAAGGGAGCAAAATATCTGCAGATCAGTTGATTTAACCAATATATTAGCCTACTTGTCAAGATCAAAATAACTAATAGTGAAAAAATAACTGATCAAAGGAAATATGCAAACACATACAACTGCAGAATCAGCATTTACATGGTGAAATAACATAATATGGATCACAATAAAACAATATGGCTATTCTTTGTTTAAAATATAGGAATTCAAAAAGCTGTTTTATATGCATTGTGCAATTATATCCTTCGCTCGTTTGGATTTTGGTGCTAAAAATGCTTTAAAAACAACATATAAAAATATATACACAAATATATACACAGAATGAATATATATATGAAGAGTTCAGATGCAAAAGCCTCTAAGTGCAATCTGAAATTTTCTTCTAGAATGATCATTTTTATCAAGCTCGTATATTTAAGTTCAATAATTTCACTTAAATGGCAATGCAAATTACCTATTAATTGTCATTTAAGTGACATTACTTAACTTAAATATACAAGCTTGACAAAAATGATCATTCTAGAAGAAAATTTCAGATGGCACTTAGAGGCTTTTGCATCTGAACTCTTCATATATATATAGTATATCATGTAAATATTTGTATTTCATACATATATTTATATTTTTCTGAGCATTTTTTCTGAGCAAGTCTGTGAATATGCCAAACATACTGTAACATTACTTCACTGGACACTACATCTATACTATTACATACATCTTTTAATATCTAGTGAAAAGGGAATAAAAAGCCCACATAAACATGAGGCTTAGTAAATGTATAAGTGTTGCCCAGAGGGTCTGTAAAAGACCATCAGTGTCATGTGTCAATCATGAGTGAGCATCTGAACTCTGATGTTTGCCATGTAGTCAATGACCATGTCATGACACTCATAAAGAACTATAACACACGTGCCTCACGTGTGTATGTGGATGGCAGAGCCGATGCCTCTGGGCCATTTTTTTACCCTTGCAGTGAGCCCGGTCAAGCAAACAGTTCTGAAAGACAAAGCGAAAGTTTCTATTTTTATCTCCGTCCTGAAGTGAAGGCCTGATCAACCATGTGGAAAAATCTATCACCACATCGCCACTAAATTACCACTGACATGCTAAAGAACAGCGGCAAACCCTGTTCAGCTTGCTCTCTGATAAAACATACTAATGTGTGCAATCTTATGAAGAACCTGTTTTATGGTAAATATGCTCACCTCTCCTCACCAACACACATGATTTGAGGAATCACGCAACACTGCAGGATGATACACACATTGAACTTTAATACTTAAATCACTAGTCACTTATATGAGCAGTATAGCTTTGTGCATTTGCCTTCAAAAACAGTTTCTGCCAAAATACCAAATTATATTCTCAGCATTAGGAATATTGATGGCTTGTGAGGTAAACAGCATTTTTAAAATACAGAAAGAGGGAAAAGGACTAAAAGAAAGGGAGCATATTGCATGCAAAAGAAAACATGTTATGAAGGGGGAAAAAAGGACCATCAAATTATTGAAATGCTGCAGGATGATGCACACATTGAACTGTAATGCTTCAAATCACTAACTTGTAAGCAATGCAACTATGTTTCTGCCAAAATACAGAATTTTCCAGTGCAAAAGAAATGTCAAACAAAACAAAAGCGACTTGCCTTATAGGAATACATCACAAACTGGTATCATGACATTTTCACAATGCACAATAAACTGAATTCCTTCCATTCGACTTTCACCATATTATGGTTTGCCCTGGTTTTACATTAACCAACACCAACAGCCTACATTACAACAGCCCGACAATGTGTCAGGGATCATTTGCAGCTGTGTCCAATCAATGTGACTGTGCTACGGATTCTGCCACTGTTTCCAGGGCATCCACGGCCAATATGAAGCAGAATAGATCAATAAAGGGAAGATAGGCTACCCCTATTTGGCATTTCCTTACAGATCAGATTTCTGATGTGAAGGTCATTAAATGCAGACAAAAATATAGAACTTTCTAAAGCATATCATCTTTGGTCTGCATAATCCAAATAATTACATCAAGATCTTGCTATTTAAAACAACATGAATAATAAACCAGCGTGGATGCATATGATTTAATGCCAACCGCACGTCACACACGCTTTGAGCTGTTATGAGGGCAGAATGAGTCCGATTGCCACAGAAATCTGCTGACACACATCTGATGACACACATTTAGTGAAAATACAAGCACTTGCACTTTTAAAAGGTATAATAAAAGGCCATTAAAGGTAAACAAATGTATATTTTATGCTCGCATATCTTCCTGAACAATCCTAAGTGTAGCTTCTATTATTTATAGAAGAATCATGAAAATGCAATTTTTTTTAATACATTTATAAATGATTTAATAAAAACCTGAAGCAAAGCTCTCTTGGCATGTAGACACAGCAAAATGGTCGACATCTATTCAGCAAAAAGGCTTGAGGTATCGAGACAGAATCAAAAGGAAACAGGGAGGAGTGGAAAGAAGAAAGACTCATTAATATTTCAGCACTTTCCTCAAATCTGAATTTGTTTGCACCTTCACACGTCTTTAATACCATAAATAAAGCGCATTATTTATTTCACTATTGCAACTGTGCATCTTTCTGCATTTATTCACCAGGGGTGCAGTTGTGCATGCGACACTTATGATGCATTAAAGCAGTCACCTCTACACCAGCAATGCAAGATACAAAATTCCCTGCAGACGACTGCAAGAGATGCCCTTCCCTCCACGCACAAAGACACAGTGATCATCATCTCACATCACGGTCTCTCACGCACCGTCATCTAACCTGCCAAACCGACCCGTGTTTCGTCCTGAAAAGCTGACAACAAATCCACCATTAAACGTCTGCTTTGTTCAGGCATCGCCAGCTAAATCAGAAAAACCCTCTCTCGCAACAGCCCCTCCATCTTGACAGGGGCAATTATCGCTTACATTTACTGTGGAATCCGTGTCCACGGCCGCGATCACTAGAAATAATCAGCCTGCTAGCGCATCTGTCCCTGCACAGCACAAAAGAGGCTTTTACAGCGTCCGGATGATAAAGCCAGAATCCCAATCTATGCACATCCCCCCACACCCTCTCAATAACCAGCCATCAAGACAAAAGGGTTTATCGGCACCGCCTTGCTACACCGCACAAACGCGCTATTATTTCCTCCACACTGAATAGCTGGAATACAAGACCACACATCTGTGCGTTTGCATCAAGAGATCAGGGCGTTAAACGGAGACTTACCCCATTCTGCACCAGTGACAGCCTCCATCCCAGCAACCCATCAACTATGTCAGTTGCCGGAGAGCATCCAGCCAGCACCGAGTCACATGGGCGAGGGCTCGGCCAATCAGAAGGCGGCCAGCCCAGGCCGGTGTTGGTGCAGTGGCTGATGGTGGCTGGCCAGATTTCTGCCCCACTGTACAGCTGCTTCCCTTGACTGGGTTTAAAAGCTCTCGTGTGGGGAAGCGGTGAAGCCCCAGGCATGCATACTGGAGATGGGTCATAACGTCTGAAGGTCACATGACCTGATTTCTAATAAACGGATCAATATGGCAGCCTAAACCGGACCATATAGAAGATGCATTAAAGACAACAAACTGAGAGATGCAATTGAAATCAACTAGGGCTGCACGATATTGAAGAAAAATGCGATATGCGATAACTCATTAAATAATGCGATATGCAATACGATAATGCTTAAAGTGTGTAAAATAAATTTAAATTGTCTTTAAAATATATTCAAAATTATGTAACCTACATACGTGTTTCACATTCTTTTTGTGACAAGAAAACATCCCTACAGCTTCTGAAAGTGAAAATCAGTGTTTTACTGTAGCATCAGAAGAGTTATTTTAACATCAGTGGGGTTTAGGGGTTCAGGTTATCCTACATTAGGTTTATTTAACAACAGAAACTGAATAATCAAATGTAAAAATAAAACACCGATTAGTTTTCACTGTATGAATTAAATATATACTGATTCTTATTAAAGCTATAAAAGTTATTCAGCCAAGAGCAGTGAGTGATTTTCTCTTCGTCTTTTGATCATGACTCAGTTATTGCAAGCCGTTGCGATATGCATATCGCAATATATACATTTGCGATAATTCGATATATTGTGCAGCCATAATACCGACATTCGAAATCAAATCGAAACCAACATCTCGCTAACTGCGTCTAAAAAAGCGGGAAAAAAAGCCTGATTTAATTGGCATATTACATACACAACTTCAGACATTATAGTATGAAATGTAATTATATGCATTTTATAATATATGCATTGAATAATTATATAATTATATTAAATTAATTTAATTTAATAAGTTAGTTACACATTTAATTTGATGAATATTACATTTAATAATTTAATCAATTCAATTCATTTAATAGATACTTCTATCCAAACCAATTTCCAGCTGAACAATACAAGCACTTCTTCCATTTTCCATGCAAGATGCAGAAGTAAACAGTATCTCCACAAATATAATCAAATATATGTACAAAAAAGCCTAATGTAAGACGCTTTCTGACACTGCATAGACATATTATCTATCATTTACTCACAACAGATGCTTTTATCCAAAACCAACTTTCAAACAAGTGATTCAAATACTTCCAACATTTTCCATGCAGCATGTACAAGTATGCAATATTTCTATCACAAAATACACACAATGACCAGTTGCTTGCACAATAATGGACCTTATTCATGAAACACGAGCAGAACGAATCTGTGTAAACTGCTCATCAATCCAGTTGGCACAAATGGCATACAAATGGTTTTACGTATGATTTATACAGTAATTCGTTCGGCTCATGTTTCATGAAAAAAAGGGCCATAGACACGATTTTTCCTTTCACAGACATTTTGAAGCCAAAACACAATGTATACATAACATTTGCTCCAAAATGTGAAGGGAATAAAAAAGGTTTTGTATATGGCTAATGGCCAGAAAACAGTGTACAAACCCAACTAGCCACATACATCATGTTCAAATTCAGTGCATCAATCTCTGTCTTAAACGACACATTAACTTGGTTCATAATCTGTACTATTTCGTTACACTGGTGTTAATGTCCATCATTGTGTGTTTGCTGCTACTGTACAACTTTATCATTGCAATTACAGTCTCAAGAGTTCTTTGTGAATAATAAATCATGCTCTATAAATGGCTGTGATTTGCTTTCTCAAACTGAGGCGGTGAATAGATAACACGGACACTTCCATGGCTTTCTCTATACACGCTGGAAGTGTTTTTTTCATGTAAATGAGCTTTCGGTCTTTGAGAGCTGAAAAATGGACATTGGCAGAGACTCTTGTTGGTCAGCCCTCTCTTGTGGTGCGATTTAATGGGAAACTGTCCACACTTTTTCTTCCTGGTGTGGGAAAACATTTCAAACAGAAGGGGAAAGGCTAATGTTTTGTGCCGTTTAAAAAAAAAATTTGATTTCCTTAAGTATCCATGTTCATTTAGTGGCTCAAATATTCACTATGTAGGATATAAATGCAGCTACACAAATATTTCACTACATACTCTTTTTTTTTTATCTATTTGAGAGGTGTTCAACCAAAATACACCACTTTTCTGGAAAAAATAACATATTAAGCTGTAAGTGCCACTCACTAAAAGTCATTTGAATGCAACTTTACACCAAACAGGCCAAATCTGTGACTCACTTCATGTTTACTCACTTCAAAACTAGATTAAATATTAATAAGGTCTTCAAAACAACTTGTGCACATGGAAGTAAAGATTCAGCTAACTTACTTTGTCCATTTAACACTCAACAAGAATTCACAAGATCATGAATAAAACGTAAAACATTTTGTACGACTCCAGTTGAGTTTTAGCGGATAAAAATTAGGCCTGCAGAAGGAATACTAATGCAAACTTAAAGGAATAGTTCCACAAAATTCATTATTTAGCTACAAATATTTACTTATTCAATTATTATTCATGCAGGGCAGGTCAAAATCAGAACCGGTCCGACTAGACGAGTTGGAAAAAAACCTTAGTGTTGAGCCCTGATATATTAAAGGCACAGTGACATTTATTATAATGGGTTTATGTGAAGCTGTTCACTTAGATTAAAAATAGGGCTGTCAAACGATTAATCGCGATTAATCGCATCCAAAATAAAAGTTTGTGTTTACATAATTTATGTCTGTGTACGGAGTATAATTATTTTCTATATATAAATACACACACATGCATATATATATTTAAGAAAATGTGTTATTTATATATAAAATATTTATATATAATATAAATTATATATAATATAAATATATATACACAGTATATACATGCAAATATTTCTTAAATATATACATGCATGTGTGCGTATTTATATATAGAAAATAATTATACACCGTACACACACATGTATTATGTAAAAACAAACTTTTATTTTGGATGCGATTAATCGCGATTAATCGTTTAGCAGCCCTAATTAAAAATGTTAAAAATGATAGCTTTCAATTATTCTGTAATGCTGAATGGCTATTATTAATAGCTAAAATTCTAGGGGTGTAACAATATATCGCATGTCACAATATATCGCAATACAAAACTGCAACAACATGTACCGTGGATAGTGACAATATTTATTGGTAACACTTTATTTTACAGTGTCATTGTTACATATTTTAGTAGTAATAACTATAAATTATGCATAATTACATGCAATTAACCCTAAATCAAACCCTCATCCTAATCCTAACCCTATAGAAAGTGCATGTAGTTCATTATTATTACTCAGTACTTAAATGTATAATTACACTGTAACAATGACATCTTAAAATAAAGTGTAACCTATGTATTGTGTATTTCACCCAAAATGAAAATTAGTGTGTGAAAAAAATTCACGTTTACAGAGTTTTAGTGTCAGTACTACATTAAACTACTATATGTAATATTGAATATAATGTATAATAATGCAATGGGGGAATATTTGTGGGTCCTGAATCCTAATAATGCCAAATGTCTGATGCTACCAGTAAAAAGTGTCCTACATTATTTTAAATATATAGTCAGTGAAAGAGTGCAGCATATTAGTCTAAAATAATTCTGTAATATTCATGATTCAGAATCATGAATATTTTTATTCTGGTGTCTCTATTGTCCTGTGCATTGGGTTTCCAGCACAAGTCCAAGCCTTGTTTACCATACCAAATTTACCATTTTAATCTACAGTACATTTTTTGTTAACCTTTTATCAGATGGAGTATCGCAATAATATCGTATCGTGTGTTCAGTATTGTGATATGTATCGAATCGGGACATGAGGGTATCGTTACACACCTATAAAATTCATGTAATCATGTGAAAAATCCATGTAATAGAGACGTCAGTATTAGTACTGGTATCAGTGATGCTGGCCTTCATTCGTAGTGCTTAGTAAAAAGATGCCATTAAACAAGTATACTGTTTTTATGTTGTTTCTACATTATTTTGGAGATTCAATGTGAAAGTATTACAACATAAAAATATAATAACTTTAATTCATCATGATTAATTACAAAAAAAATGTGCTATTAACTATTAATATTTTTTAATTATCGATTGACAGCACTACTTATTACTTTTTTCCCCATGGAACACACATGGAAACATTTTTGGATAGCATTCTGGTCACTCTTTTCCATGCAATATTAAAATACAATAAATGAGGACTTAAGCTTTCAATAAAAAAAACAAGCAACAGAATCCAAAGCTGTACAATGAAGTCATTCACTGCAGCCACAAAAAAAACAGACATGGCCATTATAAACCACCCAAGCATCCAATACAATTACTAAACAACACACTAACATAAAAGAGAAATATTAAAACTGCCTGGATAGCTTATGAACTGATTAGGCACAATGTCACTGCTAGATTTCCCATGATAGATCTTAACCGCCCCAGAAAGCTGCATCAGATATGACAACAACAGCTGAAACAATGTCAAACCACATTCAAAGGCTCCGTCAAAGCCAAACAACACGGATTACGCTTCAGCAGGGGAGTGGTAAAAATAACAACACTTTTCTTCAGCTCAACTCTTTGGTGTCAGTCAAAGACCGTCATAGCACAGTGATTTAAAACAAAAAAAAGTTTTCCTCACCGTCTTGCCAAGGTTGCAGCACAGATCCACTGCTGGACTCCTGCACAGAAGAACAGAGTTTATCAGAGAGTTCATAGTAGTTTATTAGAGTTTGAGTAGGTTATTATAGTGCAATTTGGATTAAACGAGTAGAATTAGAGGAACAATAGACTTTGTTAAAGCAGATTACTAGAGCAGAATTTACAGAGCAAAATAAAAGTCTGTGAAGTGTAGCAGAATATTAGTACAATACCAGTGTAGAGTTTATTGTGGTACTGATAGAGTTCAATAGAGAATAATTAATATGGTATCTTCCTGATAATGAAATGGAAAAGATTTGTATGCAAATTAGAGGAGGGATATAGAATAATGATTTCTGTACATACATTTATGTTGAGAAAAAAAAAAATATGGTATAATTTAACAATTTATATCAAATAATATGAAGTATGTAGCATAATATTAGAGTACAATACCATTGTAGAGTTTATTAGAGGAAATACAAGAAATAACATTGGTAAAGTATAGAGTAAACTTTATGTATATTTCAAAGACAAGTTGTTAAACATTGTAGAGCAGTAAAATACACAATATATAGATATGAATAAAAACATATCAATGTAAACGAGTGTTCACATCACTGCAAACTCTTCACACATACTTACTTATAAATACACACTTCTTCAGGCTCAGTTTTATAAAGCACTAACGTTACTAGTTTTAACAGCACACTTTTATGATTTTATAAACTTGACCAACGGCTTATTAACATATACTTCTGTATATTATTGTGTATCAGAGCTTATTGTGTTTAGCCTATATAAATATTACTGAAGCCAGTTAAAGTCTTACCTGCACAAACATTCGCCTCTTCCAGTAAATAACTCGAGTTTATCGCCCAGGTCGGAATAGATCCCGTGAATTCATATTGTTGGAGCCCTGTAAACGGATATTTCTCTGTTCGCTGATTATATCATTTGTTTGTTTGAAACTTTTTCTTCTTTTGTGTGAGTGATTTTCTGCTCAGCAGCTCCAGTCCCCGCGACGCTTCGCCATATTGTTAGTGGAGTCAGACTTTGAGCATGCGCAGTGAGCTGTGTGCTCACAACGACACCATGCGGCAGGTTAAAGAATTGCTTTAATCTCTTCAATGATTTGTAGACATGTAGAATGATAATAATAATAATAATAATATATTATATTATATTATAATTATATTGAATAATTAATAATAATTGAATCATTGTAATATATTATATTATATTATAATATAATAATATTGAATAATTAATAATAATTGAATCATTGAAGTAAATTAATTTCCATTACTGTCCTAAAAGATATATGTAACAAAAATACAGACAAATTTTCGAAATCTTGCACTGCCTGAAAGAGCCTGATACGTTACAACAGTCGAAATAACTGCAGTTACTTTGATATTTTCGTGGAAATGCAATGGAATATTTTTATTCTAAATTAATAAATCTAAAATTTAAATCTATTTAATTATTATATTATTATTAATTATAATAAAGAACATTTTATTTTATTTGCATTGTATTTATTAATTACAACATTATTTGAGGAACTGTAAATTAAATAATGTTACATATTAAATAATGTAAAATTGTTTTATATTATATTTAAAATGTTTTCAATCTAACAATGTTATTACATATATTAAATATATTTTAAATATGATATAAAATATTTTTACATTACTTAATATGTAACATTATTTAATTATTAAAGTACTTGATTATAATATAATAATTATTAATTACAATAATAATATTTGATATAGGCCTATACATGTTATTTATCAAGTAATAGCCTAAATATATTGAAGAAAGAAAGAAAGAAAGAAAGAAAGAAAGAAAGAAAGAAAGAAAGAAAGAAAGAAAGAAAGAAAGAAAGAAAGAAAGAAAGAAAGAAAGAAAGAAAGAAAGAAAGTCACTAACAGCATAACGAGATGAGAGGATGCGCTGAGTTTCCAACAGGTGGCAGGACAGTCTTGCTCACACAGTGTGTGTGTGTGTGTGTGTGTGTGTGTGTGTGTGTGTGTGTGTGTGTGTGTGTGTGTGGGAGGAGTCACACACATGAACAGCCGCTCGGGCTGCTTGGCAACACACAGCATGAATCCCAGTGAAACCCGTTCGGTGAATCAGGAGATTTTGATGGGACACTTTGATCAATCCAGCCCGACAGCTCCAGCTAAAGTCTTCCACAGGCCCGAGACCTGCCGAAAGCTTCGGGATTCACTTTCAGGACCGCGATGAGCCTTTACATATAACACTTTATTCATCATATGAGTTCAGATGGGACATTTGGATGGTGCACTCATGAAGAATGAAGAGGATAAGATGTAACAAAGGAGGACACGAGCTGACATCTCCTCCTGATGGATTGTAACATTCCGACAGAAGAGAGCTTTCTGTAGGCTGTTCGGCCGGGATCTCCTGTCTACTTCAAGATGAGTTGTTTCTGTTCAGTCCAAGAGGAGTTTTACTGTGAGGTTCTGCTGCTGGATGAGTCCAAGCTGATTTTAACCACTCAACAGCAGGGAATAAAGGTAGGAGATGCCTTCATAAGGACTTATTTCTATATGCTCAAAAGATGAACTATACTTATCCAGAGAGCAAATACACTCTGCTTTCCTTTATTCCAATACACACATAAAATAACTACACTCTTAAAAATAAAGGTTCTTTATTGGCATTGATGATTCCATGAAGAACCTTACGTTCCACAAAAGGTTCTTGATAGTGGAACAAGGTTCTTTAGATTATGCAAATGTTAAAAAGAAAACATTTTTATTTTAAGAACTGTTCACTGAAAGCTTATTTGTGAATGGTTCCTCTATGGCATCACTGTGGAAAACAAAACTTATTTTTAAAAGTGAGGTATATATTTGCAGTACAGTAGCCTAATATAATGTAAATTATATTATAATATGATTATCGTATTCATAAATGGTAGTTAAATAATAGTAGTAGTTCCAAAGCAACAGTTTCTGTTTCCATATTTAATACTGGTGTGGTCCACACCCAGAACACATGAGCTCAGCACACTGTTAACCAGATTACAGTAACCAGATGATCTGGTCAAACACAACGAGAACGGCCTAATTATATTGCTGCCTCATGCTTTTGTAAAATGTTAAATACATACATGTTGATATGCAGTACTATATTGTATATTATTAAATACTGCATTATTAAATATTAAACCTGTAAGTGAACTGTGAAGTATCATAGTTTTGTTGACATGATAGCATTGTTTTACCATATTATTTTCAGACACAGTTCTTCTGATTCACGCACTTATCCCTGTTTCATCTCTTTGACTTATCCGGAGTAACATCTCTTAGACATTATAGATCGTATTTCACTTTATTTGCATGGCAATGCATAATGGTAGAAGTTTGGTTCTGTTGTGCAGTCAGTTTAATAAGTTAGCCTCATTTTATTCTCTGACATATTTCAACCAGGGTGTTAGTTAATACAGGACAAATGGATTGAATTTGTATATTAGCCCATACTGCTCTTTTTGTAATCGTTCACATGCTGCATGTTTGACTCTGAACAAAGTGACATATCATATTGCCGTTTGCTCTAAATTGTTAATGGACAGCAGAGCAGGAGGATCTTTAGCAAGTCTTTAATGGACAGTACATGAGGAGAAATGAGCAGTATTTGAGTTTGAACATCATCTGCACAATGCATTTTTGTAGCTTTTACCTGATATCTACAGAGAGGAGGTAAAAATAACCGTGTGAAGGGGTCAGAATGCTTTTAATCAGAGGTTTTATTAGTTTGTTGCACATTGTTAGGCATGTAGGTCATGGTCATTATAAACCACAGGAACAGAGTCTTAGATAAAAGTTGATGAAAGTGTCCAGCTACCTCCGTCCATTAAGACATTAAAGTGTTTTATAAAAACTTTCTGTTATACTGGTTGAATCTCTCTTCATAGCAATCGATCATAGAAGTCGTCTAAATATTAAAACATATATTTTCTGTGGAAGTCACAGGACCAAAAAAAAATATTCGTCCAATCATTACATTCGGTCATGATTCGCAGACATCACACGTCATCAGCGCGTTCTGTAAGTCTATCCAGAGTTGTAGACAGACGTCAGTCACAGAGTGCCACAAACAAACAACCGCCGCCTTTTACAGTTCCTCCTGAACCAAAACAGCAAGCGTATGCTGCATTCACGCCATATCGTAACAGCAATTACGAGATGGCAACCTGTGACGTTCTACCCGGAGCGGTTCACGTCCTCATACTCGGATTTCTATGTCAACACTATCAACGCCGAAATGAATCTGCAGCAGTCAGGTGGTACAAGGGGTCTGTAAGTTGTTTACGTTCATTATTATTGTAATGTTGTGTGCTTTGAGACATGAGGTAATTCAACGCCGTATCTCGTCTCGTAACGTTCTGCAAACGCTGCTGTATGCTTTGCATTCATGGCTGCATCCTAAATCGCATATACCCACTATCTAGTAGGTGAAAAACAGTATGTGACAAAAGAAGTAGGCCTATGTCCGACTTCACAGTACTCATAAAAGTGTAGGCAAAAAGTACCCGGATGACCTACTACTTCCGGCGAGATTCTGAGGTGCGCCGATGGACACTTTACTATCCCATGAGGCCACAGGAGAGGATTTGTGAATTGCAATGAAGTGACGTAACTGATACTGGTAGGTCACATGATAATGACAACATTCCGAATGTAGTACGTCCAGATTACATTCATAATGCACACATTCATACTATATGCGGTCGTGAAGTAATTACTCATTCAAAATAAGTACCTACTCAAGAGAGTATGAGATTTCGGACGCAGCCTATGTGTTTTGAAGGAGGCGTGGCTTTGGAGACGCTCTGAAGGGAGGATGGGATCTTATGCTTATGTGCAAAACTTAATCCCATAAATAAAGCTAGGGTGTTGCTATGTGGGCCTAGGTGTTTTTCAGTGTGCGTCTGTGGGATTTTTCCACCTGTTCTTTGGTCCAGCAGGTGAAAATGGTGCATCTGATCAGTTAGTAAAGTAGAAGCACAAACACTGCAGAGCGACACACACGCTGAACTTTAATACTTATTGTTAGAGGTTTGATGCACTTACACTAAATATGAGCAATAAAAATTGTCTTTTTGCATTTAAGTGTTTTATTTGTTAGGAAGTGCTTACAAAGCCACACATTTTGCTTATGTGCACAGATGCTTACACACACAAATATTGGAGCGATTCACACACGCTCACGACACAAAGGCCTCATTGAGTTGACCCAGACGGCGGTGTGTGTATTTGTGCGTGAGGAACAGAACAGCTCACATGTTTCCATCATTGCAAAACAAAGACAGCAGCTCAGAAGCCAGTGCTTCTGTCGAGGTGACGCTCTCCTGACATTTGGAAATGTCTGACAAAGAGAAACGTTTATTTAGGGTCTGACCGGTGCAAGATTTAGACCGTCTTCCTCCATTGAGTTTCCTGTGAGAGAATGGCTGTGCTTTCTAAACAATAAGGTCCTTTGGCACTTTTCAACACAAAAAGATTAATAAAAGCTGTTATTGTGTTCATTGTGAAGTTCAAGGGTTCAGTATGAAGCTACGGGGCATCAAAATAGGCTCATGATGGTTCATGGTTCAGTGGTGATATCACATATTCGATGGAAGCTCTGGGTCACATTTCACACTAAAATGAAAATAAGAAAATAAGACATTGTTCATTTTAATGACAATTAAACATTTAAACCACCAAATCCTCCTTATTGTAGTATTAAAAACAAACAGTAATATAAATACAGTGATATATGTCATTTTAGTATTTGTGGTGCTGCCTTTAATTTAAATTTTAAATAAAAAATAATGAAAAACAGTGTTTTTGTACTCAAAAAAATATTAACTAATACTAAAACTGATGTCAAAAAAATGCATGTGATGACAAAAAAAGCAATTACAAAAGATATAAAATATAATTTTATTTATTGAATTTGAATAAATGTGTGTGTGTATAAAATGCCTTTAAAAATGACTAAGATAAGTAATTTTCATATTTTCAGAAAAATTCTGACATTTTAATGGTAGTTTGATATATACTGTACTATGGGATCATACTATGTATGATTATCATATTCATATGGCACATAAATGACTGCATTCAAGGTATTACCAACATGTTAGTGTGCAAAAGCCTGGTAATACCATTGTACTCTTTTGTATTGGCGACAGACAGAGAAAGTGAAAGGCAGGATAAATGTGTATTAAGTATTACCCCGTGTGTGTCGCTGGTTCCAGTACCCTCGTCCTCCAGTCACACCCACCCCATCAGCGCGGGTGGAGGGGGTTGCGGGGCGTTTGGGAGTGTGCCGGCCTTTCCAGACAAAGGCAGAGAAACCCTTGTGATAAGATGAGCAGATTTCCTCTGGCTGGATTTGAGTTGGACTAATGCGAGCTTTGGATCAAATCCCTCATCGTTGCGTTTAATGGGATTCCTAAATGGGCTTGTGTCTCAGCGTTATCCTAACTGAGTGTGTTTTATTGTACTTATTCACCTACTGCAAACACACTTCATAGCTCATGTTAATAATGATGATAAGCCTAACCAGCGAATTATACAGTCCAGAAGAGGACAGAGTGAAAATACTGAATGTTTTTTTTTATGCAGTCTGACCTTTTAAGCCCATTATCTGGTGCTCATCTAGTGACAATGTGCCATGAGAGACAGAAATAAACCACAGACTAGGGACCGTCATGCATTTGCAGCTCATATGGAGTGTGTTTTTGTGCATCAGCTTTTCCCCATGGTAAATTCAATCACTGACTGAAATTTCATAAATTGGGAAAAGCAAGTCTCTTCTGCTCACCAAGTCTGCATTTATTTGATTAAAAATACAGTAATATTGATTTTATTACAATTGTTTTCTATGTGAATACATTTTAAAATGTAATTTATTCAAAGCTGAATTTTCAGCATCATTACTCCAGTCTTCAGAGTCACATGACCCTTCAGAAATCATTCTAATATGTTGATTTGCTGCTCAAGAAACATTTCTAATTATTATCAATGTTGAAAACAGTTGTGCTGCTTCATATTTTTGTGGAAACGTGACAAAAAAAAATCAGGATTTTTTGATGAAAGTTTAATGTTGAAGTTTAAAAGAACAGCATTTATTTGAAATAGAAATCTTTTGTAACATTAAGTGCCTTTTCTCTCACTTTTTATGCATCCTTGCTGAATAAAAGTATTAATTTCTTTCAGAAAATTCTTACTGACCCCAAACCTTTCAATATTTAGCTTTTGGGTCATTCCATGTCAAAGCAACCCAATTTTCGGAAACATTCCAGACACATTTTTTTGATTTTGCTCTTTTTTTTTCTGAAGAAAGACAAACATTAATAGTGATGAAAGCCAAAATATTAAATTCAATGGATGAATATTCACTTAGATTTGGAGCCAGATTACAGGTGGGTGAAAATGACATTAGAAAGATGGCAGGATCATTATTTTATTTTTACACAAAGATCGGTAGGTATCTTAGTTAAAACAATTTACTTTAGCAATCTATGTTGCATTATATACCAACAGTAACAGTTCAAAAATGGGAAAAAGCACTTTTCGTGTTTTCTCCCCAACGTTTGCATGCCTGTAACTCAAGAAGTACTGAAGATATCTTAATCATTTTAGATTTTGGCTCTTAACAAACCTTTCTTTTGGTATCTTCAATTTAGAGGCCTTATATGGTTAAATCCCAGAGATATGGAGATCTTAATGTGGCTCCATGAGTAAATTGTTAAATTGTACACATTTGTTGGAGTCAAAAAACAAATGTGTAAGTATCTGTATGCAAAGTCAACCACATTTGGTTTTCAACCATTAAAAATGGGTTAGGTTCAACAATTTGCACATAAAGCCACATTGTCCATATCTCCTGGAATAAACCATATAGGGGACCATAACTTTGGGGAAAAAAAGTGCTTCTCCCCATTTTTGAATGGTCTCTGTTTGGTATATAATGCAATAAGGATTGCTAAAGCCCAGAAGTTACTATTTTTCTATATGTGTAAAAAAAAAAAAAAAGATATTGTATACCCACTGTAAGTGTGTGTGTGTGTTTGTGTGATGTAGTGGTTAGGTTTATGGGTGTTTCGGAGACAGGCACAGACAGACTCCAAACCTGAACTCTGAAACCCCTGACAGCCCTGAGATGTTTTATTGGCGCTGCCAACGTCACATTCAAGAAAGGAATTCATACAGAATATTCTCTGCAGCCATCCATCTAAAAAATGACATGGCAATTAAAAAAAAAAAAAAAAGATAGTGGTGGCTAATATTAGGATATCATGAATACCTTGAGTACTAATATAAAAAATACCATGCAATCACACAAACCCATGGAATTACTTATGATACTTTTTCCTTAGTGAATTCAAGTGGACTGGAGACAAACATTACATTCTGTCCATTACGACCCATGAGCCTGTCAAACCACATTCCTCTGAGAAATCTCATCTCACAGTCATTAAAAACAATTTGTATCAGGGTGTTCGTTTGAAACACACCTTTTCACATAGGGGCTGCTCAAACAAACAGATCAATGTTTTAAAAGAGTCACAGTGTTTCACTCATAAGGAAGTAAAACTACTAATGGATCACTGATAGTCAGAATCTGTGCATGCAAATATACCCCATATAAACCGAATTGGATTGTCTGTAATTCACAATTTACATTCATGCATTTGACTTTCAAAGCAACTTGCATTGCATTCAAGCTATACATTGGATCAGTGCATGCATACCTTGGGAATCGAACCCATGACCTTTGGCTAGTGCAATGCTCTACTGTTTGAGCAACAGGAATGCAATTCTGTTCTGCCTCTCTGTGTTTGTTTGTTAGATATTTTTGGTGAATTTGATTTTGCTTTCAGGCACCAGTAAGAGTGTAGGACTCTTAGTTCTGCCTTTTCAACATTTAAATCCACTTAATTTCTAAAGAATTCTGCAGATTTTGTCCCAAATTGGTGCAGAAATGCGAAAACCATCTGGGGATTGTGTGTCAGCAGTGTTTGTGTGTCAGCTGAAGGTAGAGGATTTAACAGGCATTTGAAGGAGCGAGAAAAGAAATGGGAATAATCTCTGCTTTCTTTAGTCACAATGAGGGTCGTAATCTCTCCTGTCAAATGCAGAATCAACACTGATCAGTGCAGACACATTCCTTCAGCGTGAACATACGCCGTGATTCACTGCAGAAATGCCCTTAAATGAACCACCGTCAGTAATCAGAATGCTAATTATTTAGTTGATTGAGCTGATTGAGGTGCTCATCAAAGTTACATCAATGCTCCGTTTGAGATGAGCTTTGAATTATAGATGGCAGTCAAAAATAATACGGTTGGTTTGTCGTTCTTTTATGCTTTATTTAAACGTTTTTGAAGTAAGAGTCATTCCAGATCAACTGCTTAACTGTGGCTTATTCTGAGCAGTGAATCGTGCCACGCTGAAAACTACCTGCATCAGTCTTTAGTTTGGGAATGGCCCTGGTAAGTTTCTTCCAATGTCGAATGCGAGCGTTCAACAAAGGCTTTCAGAAATGCTCATCCGTCATCCCTCATCAACAGTGCCGCATCTATTTCAACAAGCCTCGTGCATATAAATTATTACTGATGCTGGAGTCTAAATTTAAATCCGTCTGCCGTGTAAAAACTTTCCCAAAGCGCAGAGCTCCACAGAGATATGGTTTCTGGGTTTTAGTTCCCAGAGAAACATTGAATATTCTATTTCCTGATATGTAGACTAGAAGACTAGAATCATAAACTCAAATCCAATAGTTGGGAAATGTCTTGTATTTCTCCTGTATTTCATTAATAAAGAACTAAGGCTACATTCAGACTAGGGATGCACCGATATGAAAATTTTGGCCGAGACCGATAACCGATATTTCTTTATATCTGAAAGCCGATAGCCGATATATTGGGAGATAAATCTAAAACCAAATTTTTATATAATTTTTGAGAGTCTGATCACAAAAAAAGAAGTCCCACCATTTAAAGCCATGTCCCAAGCACACAATTTTAATGTTCTCATTACAATTTTATGTAGTCTATCTGACAGACTTGCGCTACACATGTTGGACTTAACTGTATTTTCCTTTTTTGAAGTGATTCAAATCATAATTCAAGCAATTAAAAAACATGGTGAACAAAAAAAAATTATCGGGCCGATAACGATAACATTAAAAATAAACCTATATCTGCCGATACCGATATGGTGGCCGATATATCGTGCATCTTTAATTCAGACTGCAGGTAAATGTGGCCCAAATCCGTTTTTGTCAGTGTAATAGTACAAACCACATGGAATCTGATCTTTTCAATCCCAATTTGGGCCAGTTCCATATGTGGTCCATAATCCGATAGTGATATCCAATGCAATGCGACCTGAACAGTCATATCGTAATTCACACAACTTTTACGTCACTCTAAGAGCAACATTTGTCAAAATTCTGCACTCAAGGGAGTCACTTCAAAGATTTTACATACCCAAAGTTATCAAGAACGTTGCGAATGGTGTCAGTGCAAAGACAGTGATGTGTCAGAACTTACTATAAACTTGCTACTACTTACTACTTACCTATGTGTTAGAAGTATTACAGTGACAAATATACAAGCAAAACATGTGGGCCCGTATCATAAATGTTATCCTTCGAATAAACCGATATTGTCCGCTGGTGTGGATGCTAATATTGTTATAGTTATCGTTCTTCTTGGTGTGATCGGACTTGTGAGCATTTAATAATGTTTGAGTTCATGCTGAGATCTCTGACTTAGGATTGCAAACTTTTTTGTGGCGAGGAGACACATTGACACATTTGCTCTTTTGTGAGTTTCGTCCAAGTAAACTAGTGTGTTGGCTTTATTTATTCACGGTTCATGTTTGAGTCGCATTTAGCTTTGCTTCATCTTTCAACGTTGGTTGATGTGTTTGGCTTGGAGCGTTATCAGTTGTGCGAGTTCCTCTGCCTTTGATTGCAAAAGCTGGTATGTACCATGTGTTTCCTCTAGTCATTGTGGGAGTTTGCAGAACATACACTTGCTTTTTTTTTCTTTTTTTCTTGAGTTCATGGTTTTTGGACATGATTGCATTGAAATATCATGTACCATGGCAATTATTGCACAGCTCTCTAAGAAATTTAACTTGACAGTACTATAGTATTCTTGCAGTACCATATACATTTGTTAATCAACCTAGTGTATATCAAAGTACCATTTTATGACCTTCTATATCATGTTACGTCCTTTAGAGGATCCTGCATTTTTAACCCTACTTATTGTTTGCATTCACAGAAGAATGTTAACCACTTGTAAAATTGCTGGTTAACAATACAGCGTTTCCCGTGTGACTCAAGACCGTGCTTGTCAAAGAAGCGCCTCAGTGCCGGTGTTGTGTTGAAAGTGCAGGCGCTGTAAACCATGTGTCGCATCTTTGTCTTTATTTTTGAGTAACTATGGAAACTACGAGGGTCTGTGACTGGGGGGGGGGGGGGGGTCACAGACATCTGGAGCGTTTCCAGCAAAAACCAGAAGAGAAGTGGCTTTTCTGTTGTGTTAAATCATTGAAACACACTCACGTCCCAACCGAGACCAGATAGCCTGGCCATTATGAGTTTTCTATACCATTGGATCTATTGTGACTTCTCAAAGCAGAGCTTTCAGTGTCTGTTTAAGTGAATCTCTATGAAATTAAATGAAATATATAACAAAATAGTCTTTTAAGAGTTTTTCCCCCCGAAAAAAATTGGTCATTTTCATCATCCTGGATCATTTTCAGGAATTTAATAGTGTTTTTTTGTATTATATTAATCATAAATTAAAAGAAGTACAACAAATATTACCATGATATAGTAATACTTTCACAATTAAACAAACCCTTTCACAATTGAAATATATATATATATATATATATATATATATATATATATTTTTTTTTTTTTTTAACATTGTCTGCATTAAAAATTTGGGCTTAACCTTATGAAAAAGGATTCATTTTCTTTATGCAAATTCTAATTTCTTTCTTTATCTTGAGTTTGAAGAGAGATTTTTTTCTCAAAGTATTTTCTCATGATTCCTTTTCAAAGAATTTTCTCAAGATTCTAACTATTACTATCTTAAATAATTTTGGACTTAATGTTTTTAATTGTCATGAAAAATGCATCATTTTATGCACAATGTAATTTCTTCTTTCTTTCTCTTGAGTTTGAAGTAAATGTGACCTGGACTTGCTCCTGACAGGTTTAGTCAGATTCACCCATTTAGGCTCTCTCTGGTCTCTAGAGGAGTGAAGGAACATCTGCTGATGGGATATCAGCACCACACACACACACACACACTGCCACACCCGTACAGCCGGCAGCAGCAGATGGTCAGGTCTCGTTAATGTAGTGACCCCGTTGCTATGGGGACAGCAGGGCATGTCAGAGGGAGTTAATTGTTTCAAAGAATGTCTTAAATGACCAAACCTTCAGAATGTCCCACGCTGCCATTAGAAAGACACATATGAGGATGGGTCTGACCAAATCTGTCAAGAGCATGTCCGGGTCATATTTCACCCCTAAATCACATGAAAGATAGAAAAAAGAAGCCTGTTTTAGGACCATTACCATTTTTTTGCATTGTTTTCATAACTGTTAAGCACATTTGATTCATTAATGCAATGTTTGATTTCAGATATTAGTGTAATTGCATTGCAATTGCAACCAATTAAATGGCTGGATGTTCTTTTTTGTTTAATTAAACAAAACTGGATGATGGGAGGGTATTTGAAAAAGTGAACGAGCACAGTGTGTTTTTGTAGGTGGACTTGAGTCGGATTGTGTTAATTAGTTAATCTTCTTTGTGCGCTTTTGGACATAATACCACAATCAGGCTTTGATTTGATAAGCTTGTGTTATCAGACGCACGCCTACGCTTCACTTTCTGCTTTCAGTAAACAAGTCTTTACAATCTCAGTCTCGCTCTCCATGAGTTCATCTGTCTTCTTGACAGTGTGAAATTGATGCAAAAGGACGCGTATCACCACAGAGAAGAACGTAAATGTGTACCTTGAAATGCAATGTAAGTCGCTTTGGATAAAAGCGTCTGCCAAATGCATAAATGTAAATGTAAGATCAATATATATTTATTAGATCTATGCTTGTGCTTTTTTTATTTACTTCCCAGTCTGCAATTATTAACAATGGCTATGTTCACTTAGATTGCCTACCACATTAATCTTACTACTATTGCAATATGCAGTATGTATACTTTTATAATAATATTTTTGATTGATTATAATAGTATTTTATTTTATTTTTAAGTTTGTTATATATATATATATATATATATATATATATATATATATATATATATATATATATATATACATATACATACACACACAGTATATATTATATAATATATATTAAAATAATTTAAATCAAAAGCACAAATATATATATATATATATATATATATATATATATATATATATATATATATATATATATATATATATATATGTGCTTTTGATTTAAATTATTTTAATAGAACAAGTATATAAAGCACAGTTTAAAAATGAAGGTAAAGTTAGGACATTGCATTTATGACAAGTTAGGACAAAGTTAGGAGATTTCTCGTTGTTTAGATTTATAAAGCATTTCACGGCTTTAACTTTTTTCCAAATGCCACTTAAAATTGCTGCAAAGGTTTTTTTACTTTGTCATTTAACATAGGGCTGTTATTAATGTACATTTGATAATGCATGCGAACACTAATCTGTTGTGGGTTTGTTATCAACATTACTATCCGATGAAACTAAAAAGACGTGGGCATTAAATATAATGGCAGCTTAAGTTTCTCTCCCAGCACAGAAAAGCTTTGCCCTTCTATTGTATCATTTTTATCTGCAGTAAGTTGGAAAATTGCCGATGCCAAGCAGCATTTCTCGACACAAGGAAATACACTTCCTATCTATTAATTTCACTCTTCCCTGTTATTTTAACATTCCCACCCTAACCAGCACAAATGTCTTATCGGGAAGAGAGATATGGCAGGAATGTGGAAGGCATGATTTAGGAGGATCTTTCCTGGCCGTGTTCGTGCCGGGACCCTTTGGACAGCAGCGTGTTTGCGGTTTGCCATATTCACCTCTCCTCCCGTTGGGCTTTTGGGATTTGAATTACGACACTGACATCAGAGGTCACACACAATGGGGGGTTTTTCCCTGGTAAGGCCGTACCTGTGTTCCCGTGTTCAGCTTTGATAGATATTTCGCCACCGGGGACCGGCAGTGTGGGAACATGAGCACCTTAAACACACATATGAGCAGTGATCTCTTCTGTTCAGTATACATAGAAAACAAATATATATGCAGAGTTTACTAAATACCAATGCAACAGTAGGGGACATTTATACAACACCGTTTTCAACTAAAAATGGAAAACTTTTTATGCGTTTTGGTCGTTCATTTACACGACAATGGCATTTTGGGGGTCTGAAAATGCAAACGGGTTTCAAAGAGCACGTTTTTGAAAACGATACCGTTATCGTCTCGGTGAATTTGTGAAAATGGTGACGTCATGTGCATGCGTATTATATGTTCAGGCAATAGAGCTGGTAAGTCCTGCCCATCCGTAAAACCCCAAGTGGACCTCTAGGTTGAAAAATCGTCAATGCAAGTGAATGTGAGAAAATAATTATTTTCTGGTCCCGTTTGAATTGTGCCATGAATGTGAACATATGTTGTCTGTGAATTTTTAATATAATTTTTCATGTTACGAGTTTGACAGTATATGGTATGATTCTTCGGCTAGCAGTTGTGGAAAAGACATAACGAGAAAGACTACATGTCGCCTGTGTGACGCCACCCCATAAAGTTGACTTACCCGTGGTTTTCGCCAACCTCAACGATTTTGTCCTCTCCCTGAAAGAAGGCGGTGAAGTGCACCAAAGACACAGCCATGTTTAGCGGGATCCGTGAGCTAGTGTCCGTGTGCGAGTGGTGGTGACGTTTCAAACGCGTCGAAAGCAGCGAAGAGTTGTAGTCCACAAAGTGCTCTCACACAAAGTCTAACCGTATCAAACTTCTACCCGCTAAATTGTAGCATTCTTTACACGAAAAATTATATAAAAAATTCACAGACAACATATGTTTACATTCATGGCACAATTCAAACGGGACCAGAAAATAATTATTTTCTCCCATTCACTTGCATTGACGATTTTTCAACCTAGAGGTCCAGTGGGGTTAGCGGAAGGGGCGGGCGGGACTTACCAGCTCTATAGACGCGTAGTGTTTCTTTACAAAGTGACATCGCCATCTACTGGCCTGGTAGCAGAATACAGCGTTATTAGTCGTTTTCGCAGATCCATGACAACACTATCGTCTATATGCGAAAAACACAAAGGAAAAACTTTTACGTTTTTAGTACATTGTTGTTGCTTAAACGACATAGTGATGCACCGAAGATTTTTCGGCATCCAAAGATTTTTGGTCGAAAATGCATTTTCGGTTTCGACTGTAGGGCCGAATTTATTGACCAAAATAATGAGGTCTAATTAGCACTGCTCTGATTGCGTGTTTTGACTGTGTCAGTGGAGAAGCTACAATGTAAACATGTCAGCTTGATAATATAGATTTCAAACAAACATTTTGATGAACCGAGATCAAATTTAGTCTACTGTATGTTATTGTCAGTCAATTGGTGAACAAATCTTCACTAAACATTATTTGTCGCGCACACCCCATCCAATAATCGCAATAAGCTTAGCAATTTGTTGCTTTTCATATGAAACAAAGTTTCAACTTTCAATTTATGTCATTTTATAATAAAATCATAACGTGATTGGATCATCACTTCCTCTTTACTACTAGTTATAGCATGAAATAACATGAATGATCATCAACAGTTGAAATATACAGTACAACTTGTAATGTAATCATCAATCAGTGTTTGAACGGCGGAAAGACGTCAATAAAACGGAAAATAAATTCAATCTAAATGAAAACTTAAACTTTCATTTCGTTGTCTGAGTTTTGATAAAGAAATAATTTTGGTGCATCACTATTGATTTTATCCCTGTAATTCTATTAATGCTATTTCTCAAATTTTGCTCTTTTAGGGCTCATGAGGCTTCAATTACATTTCATTGAAGTATCAACTATCAGTATCAAAAGTATTTTTTTCTCATTTTAATAAAAACAGACCCAAATAAGTTCATTATTATCATCCAGTGCTATAAAATGAACGTGGATAACAGCTCAGATCATTTGATGAGAAATGTTTGAGTTTATATTGAGATTTTTATTGCAGACTTCAGCATCTGGAAAATCTGAGAGACATTTTTGAGATCTGTTTTGAAAGGAGACGCATGTGAGATTCCTGGGGTCTTTTTCCCAGGAGAAACCTCTACTCTCCATTTAATGTCATCTCTGTCTAGGAGATGTTGAAGAGAACTTGTGTGTGATATTTCAGTCCTGTGGGTTTTCTGCTGAATATAGTATTTCAGATTTGAAGTTTATTGTGTTTCACCCTGCAGCGTGTGTAATAGGAGCGATCATGACATACGTCTGTGTGGAGCTGCAAAACACTGAATACACGCCAAACCCTTTGTGTGTTTTATATGTGTGTGTGTTCACGGCGGGGAGAAACTCTTGCAGGTTTCCTCTCACTCACCGTGTGTCATATGAGCTGACGTGTGTCATACGTGTGAGCTGCAGTTGCACAACTATCAGCAGAGATGTCACATAAACACTGAAGATTTATTAACATAATAAAGCTTTTATTAGTGGTAACGTACTTGTTGCGTGAATTTACTAGAACAGGGCTGAACTGGTTTAGGGTTTTTTTTCTCAAACCCACTGGAATTAGGGCGGGTATGATTGATCTGCCTCTGATTTAAAGACCCCATGATGCCCAAAAATATAAACTTTAAGCAGATATACACTTTTACAGTTTTTCTCTTAGAGCAAAACAGATCGAAAATGTTGATGTTATCATCTTGTATTCAGGGGGCTAACCAAATGTTTATTGACTTAACCATATGTCTAGTGTTGGTAATATATTTTCATGTTTTGATATTTTCAAGTCTCTCACCAAGCCGGCATTAATTCAATCAAAAATTCCCAATTCGCTTCACTATCTGTTCTAAATAGAGTGTGTCCCAAATCATGATGTGTTGAAATGAGTATTCCAGAGATACCCGGATGGTCTACTGTTTCTGCTTTGAACCCGAAGTGCACACTCTAAACGGCTAATATTCTATTAGAACTACAAACACTAATACAAAGTGTTAAAAAACTACAAACATGGTGGATATGCGAAACTCTTAAAGGATTAGTTCACTTTCAAAAAAATTTTTGCTGATAATTTACTCACCCCGATGTCATCCAAGATATCCATGTCTTTCTTTCTTCCGTCGAAAAGAAATTAAGGTTTTTGAGGAAAACATTCCAGGATTTTTCTACACAGAATGGACTTCAATGGCAACCAACTATACCAATGTTCAAAGAAGGTTCAAATGTCCGTCTCAATGCAGCTTCAAAGTCTCGACACGATCCCAGTCGAGAAATAGGGGTCTTATCTAGCGAAACGATCGGTCATTTTCTAAAAAATAATATATATATATATATACTTTATAACCTTTCCAACGTGATGACGCAATGCGTGGCACATCTCAGAGATGGTACACGATGGGCATTTGTGGTTAAAAAGTATATAAATATTTTTTTTTTTAGAAAATGACCAATCGTTTCGCTAGATAAGACCCATATTTCTCATCTGGGATCGTGTCGAGACTTTGAAGCTGCATTGAGACGGACATTTGAACCTTCTTTGAACATTGGTGTAGTTGGTTGCCATTGAAGTCCATTCTGTGTAGAAAAATCCTGGAATGTTTTCCTCAAAAACCTTAATTTCTTTTCGACTGAAGAAAAATCTTGGATGACATCGGGGTGAGTAAATTATCAGCAAACATTTTTTTGAAAGTGAACTAATCCTTTAATACCAGGTGTAAACAGGGCCTCAGAGCTAAAACAATATTAAAAAACAAGGAGTATATCATCAGTCAGAGTGTAACGTAATAGCAGGTTTAGTCATTGTGTTTCCTTTATCTGTACTCGTTTTACCTCTATTTACCTTAGTCATGCTCAACTTTATTCGCATTAGTGGTGTGTGTTTTCATGCTGTAATCGGTGTGTGCACGGCTCATTTATCATATGTGTGGTTTGTGGTTGAAAGTAGCCCGTTAAACACTATTGAATCAGAGAAGAAAGCCACAAACCCTCCTCTCACTGTCAGCAGATCCTCAGGAGAGATGCAGTCCAGCTGAGCTCGTAACTTTGATGCTGCTTGTGTTTTTCTGAGAACAGTGTGTTCATGATGAGATTTCTAATGCATTTCTAATTTCTCCACAGAAATCAACCAAAGGTTCTGTAGTGCTGGACTATGTGTTCAATCACGTGAACCTCGCTGAAACAGAGTATTTTGGGCTTCGCTATTGCGACCACAGTCATCAAACGGTGAGTGCTTGAAGATTATCACATGACAGCTCTTAAAGAAACAGATCATCCCAAAAATTAGAGGATAGGGATAGTCCACCCAAAAATGAAAATTCTGTCATTATTTACTCACCCTCATGTCATTCAAAACCTGCACTCAAAAAATAGCTCTTTGGCTGAACATAAATCAATCTTGGACTGTGATTCCACGTGATTGAAACAAGTAAAACCCAATAGAATCAACTAACTTGGATCAATGGTGTTCATTTAACTTGATTGAATGTTGATTTTAGTTTAACTTCAATGGTTAATGCTTCTTGATTAGGCCTATGATTTACATAACAACAAACTAAATATACAGTCAAACCAACATTTCGCACATTATCACAGTTTATTCGCTATAGTTTAGAAAATGGTAATAAAATATGACAAGAACTCAAGAGTTATCAAATCACTGGTTTTGTCCATCCTTCTGTTACTGTCTCACAAATGAATTATGTTGAATATCTGTCAGCTGTTAAATTTAACTACACAATTAGATAATACCAATTTAGCTCAACCAATTACCAAGCAATGCTTCATTTTGTTCAGTCTGTGTGTGTAAAAAGGTCGCATTAGCAATTATAGAAAAAAATTAAGCAAAACATGGTCAGGTCAAAATGTCTGAATAATTTTTGGTCCCATATTTTTATACATTTTACTGGTAGTCACTGTATGAACATTTTTTGGGTATAATATGTCACAGTTTATTTAATTTTGGTATCCTCACTTGCATAAATTAACTATAGTGTCCTGCACCCATTAGTGAAAAAATATCAAAAAGTATACCTGGTGTCTGAATAATTTTTGTGTTTGACTGTAACTTTTCTATATACATGTGATGTTCTGTTGGCAGTCTAGAAGTGATCACTACCATAGTGGTATTTTTAAAACAATTTGAATTCTTGTTAGCATGTCGACACTTGACCAAAAGCACTAACATAAGATACACTTTTAAAAACCAACATAATAGAACATTAAACATTAACAAGTCTCCATTTTCTCATCTTGCTAAAAATGCAAATAACAACACTTTATTTCAATATTTAGTCTCCCAATTCAGCCCTGTGGAAAGCATGATGGGAAATAAAAAAAGTCCTGTTTGATTGGGTTACTTGATTGAAAGATGTTATTTCAAAATTAAAACATCAAGTCAATTTAACATGAAGCAATCTCATTTGAACCATAAACATGTTACAACGGTGTTGAATCAAAATGAATTGCTTAAACAAAGTGAAAAGCATAAAAAAATGAAAAAAAATTGAAGAATGTTGGTAATCAAACATTTTGGTTCCCATTGACTTCCACTGAATTGTAAATCCATACACTCTTTAAAATAAATGCGTTTTATTGGCATCTATGGTTCCATGAAGGACCTTTAACATCCATGGAGCCTTTGCATTGAACAAATTGGAAAACATTTCTTTACACTAAGAAACATTTTTTATTTTAAGAACTGTTCACTTAAAGGTTCTTTGTGGAACCCAACATGTTGGGTTGAATGACCTGAAAGTCATTCAGGTTTGGAACAACATGAAGGCGAGTCATTTTAGTGTCTACTGTTTCTTTAAGAAAGTTTGCTAAACCATGAACTGGTCACAGGGTCCTTATAGGGTCACGTCTGAGGTCAAGGTGGTAAGGTTTACCCAGGGGCCAAATTTTGGGAAAGGCAAAGTGCAGTGTTGTGTCATTACCTCATAATCTCGACCAATGAGAAAGCTGTTTCCCACAATGCCTTCCAGGCCCTGTCCCGTGAGCCTTGATTTATTACTGAGCATGCAGTGGGCGAGAAGCACCCCGTAACTTACATTCACACAAATCTATCAACTCTATGAACGGTTATTTTGGTCAAAAGAGACAGGAGTTAAAAACCCCTCCTCAAAACAGTGTAATTTACACCGTAACGTGGTGGTTTCTGCACTCTGGGTGTGGTTTACATGCGCTCTTGACTCATAGATGCATCATCTAATTGTAAGGCACTGAAAATTCCTTTGGCACAGATTTTGTAGGGACATTTTTAACATGATGTTAGACATGCAAAAAACAACAACATATGTCCGCATTTACAGGAGGAAAAGTTTCTTATTTTGAACATTTCTGTTGCATCTTTTGTTCTGTTTGCTATGTAGTTGAGGTCATTGTTAACATGTTGCAATTCAGTTGTTAGGGTTATTCAGAGTTATTGAACATCTTGCTATCCAGTTTCTAGTGAGTTTTGAGTGGTTTCTAGGTCGTTGCTATGTGGTTGTTCTGAGCAGTGTTATTTTAGGATTGTTTAGATACGATAAGTAAGGGATAATGTACATCCAGCCGGTTGTTATCTCAGAATAAACCCCGACAGGGTGATGAATTCGCGTCGGGGTCTTGCATCAGCCTGAAGGGGGTTTATTCTGAGATAACAACCATCTGGATGAACATTATCCCGCTTATTACATGGCTACTTGCCACATAAGTAAATAATTAGGCACAAAATATTGATCTGAGTTGAAATATTTGATTAGGTCTTTAAACGCAAAGCTTCCGCGGAGAGTGCAGTTGCTAGCGCAGCAAGTTCAAACTAGACGTACATTTAATATACAGTCATATCACTTATTACACAGCATTTCGCCACATAAATAATTATGGAGATAAGAGATATTGATTTCAGATTAAACTGTTTTATAATCGTACCTGTTTGTATCTTATAATCCAACAGTGTACAAAACAATAGTCACAAAATGGCAGCAAAATATTGATTTGACTGAGTTTTAATATTTTATTAGCTCACCAAAATTAATGCAAAACTTCCACGAAGAAAAAATGTTCCTAGCAAGCGTATAGCGCTGCTGACTTCAGTAACTCGGATGAGCCTGCATTATCTGTTTTCAGCGGTTGTTATTTGGGAATAGCATAGCACTGGATGGTGGGATTGACCAATCAGAATCAAGTATTCCACAGAGCCGTGTAATAATAGGATTTATTCCTTCAGTGAATTCCTTCATTGCAAGTTTGTGGGATGCTTTCCCCAACTGTTTTATCATCCACCAAGTAGTAATGGATTGTTGAATCATCTGCCATTAATGTTACTTTTAAATTAAGGCTGTGTCCGAAATCACCCCCTATACCCTAATTCACTAATCCCTACATTACTTCACTAATATAGTCCACTTGAAGGAATGAATGAAAACGATTAAGTGAATTCGGACACTGAGTCGAAGAAATGGCTGCCGCTTTTGTGTAGTTTGTGCTGTTTAACAATCATTTGAAACTTAGCAAACTGGCAGCTCCAGTAGTAATGAAAAGATTTATCTTCAACTCTGTTATGGAAACTAGCATCTATACACCTTAATTAAACTATTTAATAATCAATTAAAAAGGAATTTATACCTGTATGATATTACACTCTAGCCACATTGGACCAGCGGTTTGGAAAATGGATGGATGAATGATTCAGCCGCGGCGCCATCTACTGGCAAGATACACTCATTTATTCGACGCTCGACTCTCAGTGCATTATGGGTATTCTCTATCTGTTGAGCGTACATCAGTTGTAAACTCATTATTGCGGTGCATTGTGGGATTGAATGAGTGCACTTGATAACATCCACAATGTTTTCAGACACCACAACAAATGGCTGTCCCTTCCAATAGTGTGATTTCGGACACAGCCTTAGACTCTCCCTGTTGTGTTTTTGAGCTCTTCAGTTCGGTGAAACACACCAGCTGCTCTAATGTGATTATTAGATGAGTCTTAGCGACTTAATGTATTCTAATTTAATAACGTGCAGCACTAATCCTCTTTCCGTCTGCACACACACCTTCGCTCATTTCCTATTGTTTGCACATGTTTGTTTGTTTGCTTTGTCTCTCTATGTAAATGCGGTTCAGAGGGAGTTTAATATGTTTGTTGGGAAGTGAGGCTTCCCGTGCTCAAGTATTTCATGCATGCATTTGCGCATCCATTAAATAGCATATAAATCTTGTCTTCAAGGCAATGCCAGATACAATCCCCTCATGACTTCAGTGAAATATCACCTGACACGAGTCTAAAACATTAAGAAGATCTTCAGGCTGTGTTTATGCATGATAATCCCTGAGATCCGTTCATTATGGAGGCCATGAGATGTTAATTAGCTGAACCGCCTCACAGATTGAATAAATCACTTTTAATGCCCTCAAAGTTGATGTTTTGTTTGCTAATGAAAGCATCTCTTTATATATTGCTCATAATTAGTGTTAAAGTTCAGTTTGTGCATCGTCATGTAGCATTTGAATAACATTCGAGACCGATGTGGCGCAAAGGTGGCGCTCATTAACGGTGCGCCGCCGGCATCGCTCCATTCCCACGGCTCTCGGCCCCGCCCTGCTTTCCACAACAATGTTAGCTCATATTTCGCTCTTAATAGTCTATTTATAAACCCATTCTATCTCTATAATCAGAACCATTGTTAACAATCACAACTGCATTCAATCTTCATCCTCCATTCCCTCAGCTAAAATGAAACGATGCTAAAACAAACAGTAAGTGGCGGCAAACCATTGTCTTAACAAGTTAGTCATTGAATCATTTAGTCAAACGATTCATTTAAAATGGCTGATTAACTCAGTGACAAAGCCAAAGTGAACGAATCGTTGAGTCAATCATTACAAATGTAGATTCATTCAGTAACGAAAATGAAACTGTGTTGCTCGGATATGCAACTATTTTCTTTGGCAAGATATAGGAAAAACAGACAATTTTTTGTCTAAAATGTAAGTCACCTAATAGCCTATTAACTCCTTGTTTATGGAATTGTATAAAATCAACATCACATTTGCAAAAGTGCTGATATTCGGGAAAACGGCACTTTTGCTCATGTGATATTGCTTATAAATATTAAGAAGACTTTTTTTGCAACATATCTTAGTTTTTGGAAGCATTTTTATTCATTTTGGAGGCCTCAAACAGGTGAAACATAGCAAAAGCCGCTAGTGCCCACAGACGCGCGTTCAGCTCTACATACACGACATGCTCTGACGTGCTCGAACTTCATGTTTTATTGATGGAGGCCACAGTGACTCTCGCACAAATTTTTAACGAGCCTGTTTCAGAGGCCGGTTTTAATAGGCCTCATATTATGCCAGCACTTGCATGACTGAACATCTCAGCATCTCAAAGCTTTTAGGGGGAACTGAAGCAAAGCTTCAACGCTACTCACTAATAAAAGCCTGATGCTTCAGTTACATGATGTTTATTGTGTTTTGATCTTGCATCTGATCAAATCTCTTATATTTACAGTATTGGCTCGATCCCTCAAAAACACTTGCTGAACATAAAGATTTGATAACAAGTAAGTATGCACTGGTTTTCTAATAAAAATTCACCTCGCCGTCTTCAGAGATGGTCTTTAATTCTTTATGCATCATGGGACGAAGCACATTGACCTAATGATTACCCCCGCCATTTTCAGTGGAGATTAAATATGGATCAGCGCAGCATGAGACGGAGCCGTAATGATTCTTTAAAGGCCTCCTGATAAAACTCGTAGTGCATTTCAAATGATAATTTGGAAGTAATTATGCAGTTAAGCCCATCCAAATAAGTAGTAATGAATAAAGTTATGTTTGCATGTTTAGTTGCACAGCAAGTATTTGCATATCTACTGATGTGAATGTAGGGCCAAATTTACAACACATTTGTTTAATTTGGTAATGAACTCCTCTGGGAAATTAATGCATTATATATCAGTGTTGCTGTTTTTTAATTCAGAGTACAACCTAGATATATTGCTATCCCTATTGTTTTAAAGATGTCCTATTATGCTTTTTAACCTTTTCAAATTTCTTTAGTGTGTAATGTTGCCGTTTCAGCATGAAAAAGCTCTGCAAAGTTAAAAAAGCACAAAGTCCCTCCAGCGGGAGTTATTCTGAACGCCCTGAATCGCTCCATTGTAGTCTTGAGGGAACGAACATGTCACAATATTCCTCATTTAAATAATTTCCACCCAAAATTGCCTGGATGTAGAGAGTGATACTAATAAACTACATGTAATTGTTTTGTGCAACTGCTCAAAATTACCTATAATTATTGTTCTTACTTTGATAATTAATTGGGACCTGTAATCTGTGTAACACTAAAACAATAAATCCTGTCTGATCTTTGTTAATGAGTGACAATTTTATCTGTTCTTTGATTCTATTTGTGGCACATCATGCTAGGTAGCCACGCCCACCGTGGAATCTCATTGGTCAAAACATCAAATATGTTCTGATTGGCTGTGATTGTGCATCATTTTTGCTTTAATTTAGGACAGACAAATCACTTGATCCTGAAAATGTTGCATTGCTACTGGTTAGGACTGGTTAGGTTAGGGTTTATTTAGCTTTAGTGTTTAGTGTTGATTGGTTGTTTTCTTCTTTCCAGCTGGACCTCCGTTCACGCTCTACTTTGGGGTGAAGTTTTATGCTGAAGATCCTTGTAAACTGAAAGAGGAAATTACAAGGTGTGTGTTCTGTGTAACGTGAGAATAAATCAGCACTATAGTTTAGGAATTATAGATAAAGTCATTTCAGTGATATCATGCTATGGTTTTGGGTGTGGTGATGCTGTTTGACTGCAGTGCATCTCTTATACTGTCCATCTTTCTGTCTTCTCTCAGGTATCAGTTCTTTCTGCAGGTAAAGCAAGATGTCCTGCAGGGAAGACTTCCCTGTCCGTTTAACATCAGCACCCAACTGGGAGCTCTTGCTATTCAATGTACGTACAAATTCACAACATTTGTCCTAATTTCATACAGCAAAAATGCCACTTCCGTCTAGTTATTATTTATATAGAAATAATGTGTCAGTAATTAATTAACTTCACTGAATTGTAGGCTTTCCAACTTCTTTTATAATACATTTTATGACTCATATTTGTATTTAACATCAGAGTAAAATCGTACGTTATGTGATTTTTGTTATCTCACACATAATAGAATGATATATGTATGTGTATGTTTTTACAATTTAATTTATTTTTTATTTTATTTTATTTTATTTATTTTTATTATATATTTTTATATTTTATTTATTTATTATAATAGTATTATTTCATCATTTAATTTTTTATTTATTTAATCATTTTATTTATTTATTTTTATTAATATATATTATAACTGTATTTATTTCATTGTATTTATTTATTTATTTATAATTTTATTTATTTCAACATTTCTTTTTATTTATTTATTTATTTATTTATTATAATTTTATTTATTTTTATAATTTCATTTTATTAGTTTATTTTATAATGTACTAATCTATTTTCTATAATCTTTTTTATTTTATAATGTACTAATCTATTTTCTATAATCTATTTTATTTATTTATTATAATAGTATTATTTCATCATTTTATTTTTTATTTATTTAATCATTTTATTTATTTATTTTTATTTATTTATTATAATTGTATTTATTTCAACATTTCATTTTATTAATATATATTATAACTGTATTTATTTCATTGTATTTATTTATTTATTTATAATTTTATTTATTTCAACATTTCTTTTTATTTATTTATTTATTTATTATAATTTTATTTATTTTTATAATTTCATTTTATTAGTTTATTTTATAATGTACTAATCTATTTTCTATAATCTATTTTATTTATTTATTATAATAGTATTATTTCATCATTTTATTTTTTATTTATTTAATCATTTTATTTATTTTATTTATTTTTTTTTTTTTTATTTATTCAACATTTCTTTTTATTTATCTATTTATTTATTTATTATAATTGTATTTATTTCAACATTTCATTTTATTAATATATATTATAATTTTATTTATTTCATTTTATTTATTTATAATTTTATTTATTTCAACATTTCTTTTTATTGTTTATTTATTTATTTATTTATTTATTATAATTGTATTTATTTTATAATTTCATCTTCTTTATACCACATGACAGTGTGTCCTCTTTATCTTTTCCTACAGCTGAGCTCGGAGATTACGACCCATACAAACACACACCAGGTTACGTGTCAGAATATCGCTTTGTCCCCGACCAGAAAGAGGAACTAGAGGACACCATTGAACAGATTCATAAAACTCTCATGTAAGACAGTAAAAAACACAGTACATCTCACACCTTAATCCGTAATAATCCCATCACAGATTAGATCTCACCGTAGCCGAGAGCTCAAACATCACATTCCTGTTGAAAGCCATTGGAAAGGACAAGCTTCAGTAGATATAAGAGCTTCCCATGGGAATGGGGCGCTGGTGTTTCGTGTGAGGGACAGTAAAGATTCCTCCCTCTGGCCGTCGTCCATGTCTGTGTAACGAGAGCCGTTGTCAGTGTGTTTGAAAGACTTGACCCTTTGCCAAACACTCACCTGTCTGCATGTGGAGAGCCGGTGAGTGTGTGATGGGCTGCACCTGTCTGATGACACACTGTGGCCGCATTTACACTACATGCTTCAAATGACCCAATTCCCAATTGACCCACGAACGGTGTAAACAGGAAAAAAGCACCTGGATTCTGATATTCTCAGTTCGGTTTCAGGCCTCATTCAAATGAGGAAATAAATCTGATATGATATGAATCGGATACGTGCATTTGCGTCTGCCATGTAAGCGGACAGATCGGATATTCCCATCAATGCGACTCGTTTGGTGACGGTGGACACCAATCGCGATCACATGACTCTTTTTAATGGCGCAATGGAGGACAAAGGCTCAACCCAATGTTTTGTTGACCTTTAAAGCAAAAGCTTGTATTATCATTTCATCTATTGCATATCACGCAGTTTTTACTTCCTTTTCGACCTCAGACTTTCCGGGTCAAAACGACTTCCTTGGGTTGCTTCACCAAATGTTTAGTGAATGCAGATATCGGATACGGGTCACTTTTTAAAGCTGGTCATCGAAAAAATCAGATATAGTCAACAAATCAGAATTGGGCATCAAGACCTGCAGTGTAAATGCGGCCTATCAGACAAAAGATGACGAGCTTTGAACATCGAGGAGCTCAAATGAATGAACTGGAGCGATTGTTAACGTGCAATTTTTTTCATTTCTTTCGAAAACAGAATAATATACTATTAAATAGGGCTGGGCAAAAAATATTGATTTCTCGATTTTAATCGATTCTCATTTTTACGAAACGATATCGATTCTTAAATCCCAAGAATCGATTAGTCATCCTGTTTTCAGTTGATGAATGGATGGAACATTGTTGCACGCATCCCATCCAATAAATCGCAATAATCTTTGTGCTTTGTTATTATTGATATGAAACAAAGGCTCAGATTTCAAATTACGTCCATTTTCTTACGAAATTCAAAAACATAATTACAGTTTTGGCGCTGTGGCGTGAGATCGCTCTGGCAAGAGAAGCAGCACATGATCTTCTCTTCCGCCTTAATAACACCAGTTACAGCGCGAAATAAACATGAATGAGCATCTCCAAGTGTGTTAAAAGATTGAGTACAACTTATCGAAGTCCGTATCATGTCACATGGAATCACTCAATCAGTGTTTCAACCGTGCAAAGACGTTAGTAAACGATGTCATGTAACGTCACATTTACCTCAGAAAAAACATATCCAGTGACCATAAACTCGTTAGTCAGCTAGAAAAGTTAACTCTAGAGAGGAGCATTTTGTTAAATATATGCACCATATTACATAATTATTCATTATAATTTTTAATGTTCTTCAATATTTAATGCATGTTTGAATAAATCTGGAAAGTTTTTTATGACAGCCACCATTTAAATTTTTATATAATTTCATATAACTTTATTATTATAAAAATAAATAAAAGTGTATTTTAAGTGTTTGCATACAAATCAGTTAATTTTTACCTTCAATATTATAGTAGGTTAATGAAGCCTATAGGCTACAACTGACTCCCAGTTACAATAATAGTTAAGAGATTTGTTTTCCTTGAGAAAATTTGCAATGTATTGTAGGCTACCTGATATCCA